>NW_023496050.1:730000-1297500 GCF_904425465.1 Colossoma macropomum
CGCCTCACCTCCTTTATGCAGTGGACTTACATGAGCTATTTTTCAGATCCTGGGAATTCTGCATAAAATATATGTTATGTATTCTAAAATAACTTGGGCTGCTAGACACAGGAAGCAAGGGTCCAGCCCATCTTCACCAGTAGTTTTTTTGTGGATTAATAGTGGTAAGAAATTTAGCTACTATGTTTGGAGGGAAGGGCTCCAGTGTGAAGAGACCATGGCTCTGGGTAGCAGCAGAGTTGTTGTCAGTTTTATCTAACTGCAGATTCAAGTCAGTATTTTCAAAAATGTGCCCAGCTGCAGCAAAATTTGTGTTAAAAGCTCTACAGATTTCCTTCTGATCAGATATCAGCTGATCATCAACTATAACGCTGGTTGGAAGGACAGAGGGATTGTTTTTAAGGGATTTTACAGTTTTCCTAAAGTTTTGAGTGTTTGTAGAGCTGGTAATCAGGCCGAGATAATAATCTGATTTGGCTTTTCTAACTGCAGAGGTACATCTATTTCTCAGTTGTCTGAATGTAAGCCAGTGGTCTCGCTCTCTCCTGTGCGTCTAGCAGTGGACCAAGCTTTATTTCTGGCTTTAAACAATGAGGAAACTTCACTAGTGAACCAGGGACTTGATCTGTCTCTTATTCTTTGCTTTTTGTGGGGGGCATGTTTGTTCATCACTGTTAGAAATGATTTGCTAAAGTGGTTTAGTGCCAAGTCAACATCTGGAATTTCTAGTGTAAGGTGGATTTCACTCATTGCTAAGTCAGATAGAAAAGCTTGTTCATTAAAATGTTTAAAATTTCTTCTAACCACCATCTGAGAACCTGTTTTGTTCTTGTAACTGTTTCTTATGCATCCAATGGGGCAGTGGTCACTAATACCAAGGTCAAAGACTGCTGAGGCAGTAATTCTGCCCATTTTCTTGGACAGAATTAAGTCTAGCAGGGTAGATTTGGTGGGATCCTTCAGATTTGGGCATGTTGATTCCATGACTAATTATGGGAGGGTAAGATTTCCACATTTTTCCTTTAAGTAATCGGATGCATTAGAAAGCCAGTTAAGATTAAAATCCCAGAAGACCAGCATTTCAGAAGCGGTATATTGTGATAAAAGAATGGCTATTTCATCAAGAGCAGAAGACGGAGCAGAGGGAGGCCTGTACATCCCAGCTAAAATAAAAGAGTTATTTTTCCCAAGGGACACTTTCAGAGCTATGAAAGAGTATTTTTCTTTGGTGACTGCAGTTAATAAGGTGGCTTGTATACTTACTCTTACATAAATAGCTACTCTGCCTCCTCTCTGTCTATTCTATAAAGGTTAAAATCATTTAAGCTAACAACTTCATCACTTACAGATTATCTAAACCAGGTCTCTGCTAGTATTAAAATATCTAAAATATTTTAAAATATCTAGATCAGACTGTGAAATCAGGACTTTAAGTTGATCCATTTTATCCTTCTGGAGTAGGCTTCTAACATTAAAATGAATTATGCCTAAACCTTTTCTGTTTTTAAAACTCTCAAGATCTGTTATAGCATTTACTGCAGGGTTTTCTCGTGAGTGTAAAGTAATTGGAGTTGGATCAATAAAAATCAGATTGTCTGGTTTGATAAAACCATTAAAATGTTTCACTTCTTTGCTATTTCTTTTTGATGGAGAGCTGGTCCTGGGTCTTCTACCCAAAACTACAGAAATACTTGAGTTTGAGTTTGAGGTATTTAATAGTCATCTGGAGTTAAAAACAGAGTAAAATATATTGTGGCCTAAAATCTGTGAACACAGCCTATTGGGATGAAACCCATCAACTCTGTAAAAAGAAGGGTAGTTCCAGAAAAGGTTAAAATTGTCAATAAAAGTCAAGTCTTTGCAGAGGCAGGTTTTTTGGAGCCAGATGTGTAGGTTTAAAATGCGGCTAAAACGTCCTGAACCTCTTCCCAGTGACGGAATTGGTCCAGAGATAAAAACAGATTTACCACAGTCTTGTACAGAAGATTCAAAGTCTTTTTTCAGCAGTTCTGTGTTCTGATTTCTGATATCATTACATCCCACATGTATTACTGTTTTCTTCACTGAGTTGTATTTCTTTAAAAGACTGGGGAAAGACTGCAGAGACTTTTGCACCAGAGACAGAGTGAACTACAGCTGTGTGGTGCTTAACGTTTCTGATGATTGAGTCACCTACTATGAATGTGGATGAAGGACTGTATCGAGAGTCGGTCGAGGCTGAGGCGGGGATGGACGATGGGTCCGTTCCTCGGTAACCAGCGGTGGCAGGAAATGAGGGGTCAGCGCGGCAGAATCCCAGTGCGGTAAGCGGCAGTCCGGCTGTCCGTGTGGAAGCTGTGAGGGAGCATGGCAGGGTGGCCGTGTGGAGGTGGAGATGGCCTGGGGAGGTAGGCAGCGGTTTGACTGTCCGGCCACATCCAGCTGAGAGGTGGACTGGCGGGCCCGCTGCACAGTGGGGTTTCCATATGGAGCAGGAGTGAAGTTTATTGCTGGAAAGCTCATTCAGATGTTCTGTACTGACAATTGTTTGTCAGCATAAGTGGTGTCTTCCCGCTTCTCCAACACAGAGAATCTGTTGCTCAGGTGAACTTTTCGTGGAATCACACAAACCCCCACCTGCAACCAGGGCTCAGTCTAACACGGCGTGGAGCAGCACACCTCCCTGGCCTTGGGTTTAGCTCCTAGCCGAGGCCAGTGATTCTTGTCCTGGACAGCTGTAGCAGCCGCTCGAGGAAGACTAGGCGTCTAACCCGGTGCTGATCGCCTGCGTTGTAGCCAGCAAGGAGTCGAAGAGATCCTCATCGTCTTTGATCTGGTAGAGCACAGAGAATCTTCCTTTGAGTTCACTAATCTTCTGGCTCAGCCGCGCACACCCATCACATTCAGCTGATGGGCTGCTTTGAACTTATAAACAGGTGGGCCTTGGGGTGGAAAAGGTTGAGAACCCTTGCTCTACAGAGAACAAACTTAAATATGAAGTTTTTCTTCTACAAACTTTCTATTTATTTGCCAAACATATTGGAAAAAAAATAAAGCAAGTATAAAATGTCATTTGACAAACTGTATTACAGGACACCAAATAAGTAAAAAGATTTCCAGTGTAAAGGTGGGAGATGGAACCAGATGCTCGCAGATGAGGCTTGGGTCAAGATATTTAATAACAAAGGGATGATCCAAAATCACAATTGTAAAGCCAGAGCAAAAAGTTGAAAACCAAAGATCCACAACAAGACAGTATATTATTATACTGTCTTATTTATAAAAAAAAGTATATTATTATACATTTTAAGGTAACATCATAACAGTTTAATTGGCTCATAATAGGCAAGCCTTGACTAGCAAACCAGTTCACAGAAATAAATCTTTGGGTAGACCTGTGAAAAAGAGGGCATATTGAGTATAAAGCATGTGTCTGCTCACCACCGTTGTGTTCACCCAATGAATTCATGACTAAGATAAAATCAGAGGCTGATATGTGCAAAAATGAAGAAAAACAATACAGTGACTTAAATGCTTAAACCTAATCATCTAAAGCAAAAACATTTTTGCATTGTGGGCATGAAAATGTTTATGGTCCATTCATATATATTCTTTGATGCACTGAAGTAATGTTAGATATTTGCTTTGACAGTTACACAAAATTAATTTCAGACTATCTTAAATATTTAATAATAATATGGAAAGCGCAAGATATGTTTTAATTTAAATTAATTAATTAATTTTCTGAGCTGCTTATCCTCATGGGTTGGGGGGTGTGCCAGAGCCTATCCCAGCACTCATATTTTATAAGAATAAAGAAAGTGCAAGAAATCTTTTACTTTAATGATTAAATTATGTTTTATCTTATTAATTGTTGATATTCCTATAATAATAATGCTTATTATGGTTATTTTTCATGTAACAAAACTTTATGTATAACAAGGTAAAACACTGCCGATAAACAATTACTGTCATAACAAGTAGTATAAAATTTTATTCTGGGTCATACTGCTGGGTTGTCAGGACTGTGGAAAACATTCTTCTGTTAAATGGTTTTACTGTGAAACATGAACTAACATCTTTGCAAGATTAGATGATAATGACTTAACTCTGAGGAAGCTGTTAGTGGAAGTTTTAGAGGGACAGAAAGCTGAAATTAAACCTGTTCTGTGATGTTTGGAGCTGTAGCCTTCTAGCTAATCTAAAGCTTGCTGGCTCCTCTCTCCTAGCTGACTTAACTTAGCTAATGAGATCCAAACACCCCAATACAGGTTTGATTAGACTAAGATTAGATTAGATTAGATTAGTTTAGATTAGAGGATAAAAACACATATCTGTGATCACAAATTTGAATGTCGTGTTTAAGTGACAGAAAGATAAAAAATAGAATTGTTCTGTGGTGCTTTGTGCTGTATCCTGCTGGGCTATGCATGTCACAACACAGCCCTAAGAGCCATTTGGCCCAACAGTGCAAATTGCAACTGCAAACTATGATCTACTTATAACAGTGCAACATAAACTAAAATACCATCACCACATCAGTGTCACTGCAGTGTTGAGAATGATCTACCACCCAAATAATACCTGCTTTGTGGTGGTCCTATGGTGGTGCTGAATAACAGGGTGAAAATGGGCTAACAAAGCACGCAGAAAAACAAATGGACTACAGTCTGTAATTGTAGAACTACAAATTACACCTATATAGCAGTTGGAGCTGATAAAAAGAGCAATGAATGTAGATATAAGGAGGTGTGCTTGATAAAGTGCCCAGTCTGTTATATGCATATATATATATATATATATATATGTGTGTGTGTGTGTGTGTGTGTGTGTGTGTGTGTGTAAAATTCTTGTTATAGTATGGATATATAAATGGATATAGGTGTTATAAATGCCAGGTAGGCAATATATTAGTACTAAAAGCTTTTCACAAAACCTTTTCTGAAATTTGAGATATGCTGCCACCTCTGCTATCATCACTCGCCAGAGGTGGTAAATTCAGGTCCAAAGAGTAAAAATCCTTACCAGAATATTGTTCCAACTGTCTGGACACCTCTGCTGCTAATTTGAGCTAACTAGAGAAGCCAAGCAGTTTGAATTTGGGGGAGGATTTTTATTTTCTGTGCCTGAATTTACCACCTCTGTACCTCATAGAGAGCATGGTGTGTGCTTTAGCATTCAGAATATTCCGATCTGAAAGCTTCTGCTGCAGCTCTGCTGCAGCTAGTCTGCTGCTACAGTGCTCCATGATTGAGGTGTGAAGGAGCTCAGCAATGTGTTTTGGATAAGAACTTTAAAACACACAGAACCAGCACTGAAATAGCATCTAGCACATTGCACATAGATAGCTAGATAGATAGATATATAGAACAAATGATCAGATGGCTCACTGAGCTGAAAACTCCCCCTCTTTCTGTCTGAGAGTGTGTTGAATATTCACAAACAAATAAAAGCAGTAAGAATATCCATTACAGAGCTGAGAGCATTGTTACCTGTTTCTGCAGTCAGTCTTCAGAATCTTGTTAGAAAAGTTCAGATTCAGTTTAAACAGGAGAACCAGCACACACACACACACACACACACACACACACACGCACACACACACACACACACACACACACTTCAGTTCACACATATAAACCCATGTGATCTCTATTTCAGCACTGCATCTTCTCACAGTGCACCACTTTACTGTATTACACAACTGTACACACACTCTGCTTCTCCACTGCAGTCGAGACTTAATGATCATCTGCTGCACTTTCCTTTTCTTTACAAACACAAAACCAGCCTAAACTCGTTTACCTTGCTTTATATCACAAGTGTATCTGAAGCCATATCAGATTACCTTCCTTGTGTGTGTGTGTGAGTGAAAGAGAGAGAGAGAGAGAGAGAGAGAGAGAGAGAGAGAGAGAGAGAGAGAGAGAGAGAGAGAGTTTGAGTTATTGTGTTGCCTATAACTTGTTTCAATCTAGTTCAAGTTTCAACCTGTTTGTGTGAAGCTGAACTACATTTCATCAGAACAAAATCAGCTTCCACAGAACAGCAAACCACATTCCACACAAAGAAGGCAAACCACATTCCACACAAAGAAGGCAAACCACATTCCACACACACAAAAACATGAACACCACCCAACGGTTAAGTGGGTGCTAGATGGATGGGCAATTCCATTTCCGAAGTTGTGTGGGCCTTTAACATTCCTTGATTCACAGTGTTGTGTGTGTACTGGGGGTACATCGTAGTAGGCATTACCACCCATAGTGGACAGTGCAGTGACCGCCCATGGCTGCTTAATGATCGTGACCCGCTAGAATTGTATGTGCAAACAGACAAGCGACTCTGGTAGAAATCACACTCATGTTCAATGTAGGGGGGCCCCACACGCCCCTTTAGTTTCCATGGGATATGGGAGCAGAAGACCTACTAGAGTGCCTCTGTTAACACCATGACACCAGACACACCAGCAACATGTGGCGTGGTCTGATGATTCACAGTACCATTGGTTTTGGGCTGATAGTAGGGTTCGTGTGTGGCGCAGACCCCATAAAGCAATAGACCCCAGTTGTCAACAAAGCACTGTGCAGGCTGGTGGTGGTTCCATACTGGTGAGGGGTGTGTTCTCATGGCATGGGTTTGGTCCACTGGTCCGTTTCACTGCTTGGTGACCATTTGCAGCATTGCATGTCCATGAAGGGCTCCGTGAATATCCCACAATGATCCAGCAGGATAATGCACCATGCAACAGGCCCAAGTTGTCCAGAGTTGGTTTGAGGAGCATTCTGGAAAGTTCGGATGAATGATGTGGCCTGCACGTTTGCCTCAATGGAGCATTTATGGGATGTATTGGAGAGGTCCATTTGCACCAGAGTTCCTGCACCTACAAACATCACAGTGCTGTGGGTGGCTATCCAGATGTCATGGCTCATGGAATCGATGCCACATTGATTTGCTGCACTTTGCCAGGCTGTAGGGGGTCCTACATGATACTAGTTCCTGTCCTGTGACTTTTGTCATGTCAGTGTATTTACAACGTCATTTATTTATAGAAGACTGCAAAAAACAAACCAGGTTTATGGCAAAATGTTTTACAACAAACAGAATTGAGCAGAATTTAACAAATTAAACATATTGCTGTTGTCAGAAGAAAACCTTGTATCTCCAAAATCATAACTTTACAGGAGAAGGAAAAAACCTACTTTACTTTTAATGTAAGTCAATGGAACCGGACTTTTTTCCAATTTCTGTTGGTCCATTCATCATGAAAACTGCGAACAATGTAAAGGGCAACAGACATTTTCAAATTATGTCAAAAACTGAAAAACGATAAAAATGGAGCTACAAGGTTTTCTCCCAGCAGCAGTGATATGCAGAAAAATTCAGAGTGTTGAAACCACAATGTAAACCTTTTTTAGACTCCCTAGGAGTATTAACAGTTAAGTGAGTTTGCAATGTCATTCCAACTCACATAGCTGTGAAGTTACAAGATATAAATTGTGTTTTGTTTACTCTAGAGATGATAATGTGTGTTTTCAGATAAAGTTTTTATTTGTCAAAACCAAAGAAACTTGTCAAAAAAATTGACATCAAAAGTGCCTTGCCCTGGACTAGAGTGGAGTTACCAGCTTTTATATTAATGTGTAAGAATGAGATCCTAATGCATAGCCATAACTTAGTAAGGCGTAGGAACGAGATCATGCCTTACCAAGTCATGGCCACACATAATTACCAGTTTATAGCTTTTTAGAAATCTCATTGCACACATGCAGTATATATTTTCTCAATTGAAAAGAGATTGATGCACGAATCATGATTATAATTAATCTAAATAACTATAATAGCATGTCCAAAAAATGAGAATTTCAATGAGAAATTTTTTATTTTAGTGACTGTTGTTTATTTTATGGTAAAGACAACTTGTATATCAACTACATATTTACTGTTGAAGCAGAGCTGGCGAGAGATAGTAGTCTCTTTTTGGATCAGTATTTTTGAATTTATTTATTTTATTACTATGAAAATAGTGGCCAATGTTTGCGATTACATGGTGAAGTCATCTTACGTTTTTATTGGTTAACACCATGACATCATGTCAAGTATGGGCTTGCATAGCTACATGGGAATATGTATCTATAAAGGATTTTCTTATTAAATAGTTGGTGTTAAAACCTTGACTGCACAAATGAAAGGTAACCAGCCTTACATTGGAGTCAAAGGAGCTGTCGAGGGAGCCCTCCGGGAGGGGTCATCTCAGGTCCAGCTGGATCGAGAGTTCACGCCCTGGGTTTTTGCTTCACTGGTGGTGGAGGCTCCGCCATAGTACCTGTACAGGCAAACACAGCTTCAGTCAGTGATTAGGCAGAGGCATCTCAAGACTGCATGTGGATGGAGCTTGGGCAGTCTTTTCGATGGTCAGTCTGCTCACAGACTGGTGCATAGCTTGAGGTGAGCTCCTATGGTCTTTGTGTCACCAGGACTGCTCGGTTTGGGTTGCAGTTAGGATTTCAGGGCATGTGGAACTAGGTCTACTAATTACCTCTCTTTGGCTGAGACAAACTTCAAAAAATCCCTCACTTGGCTAGGTAAAGGGCCTCTTCACTTTCCTTCTTTAAGGGTGGGTTAAACTTAAAATATGTGAACTGCCAGACAAGTTACACAGACAAACACAAAATTCCAGATCTGATTTTAAGCGCTCTCATTTTTTTGACCTCGGTTGACAAAGACTTTTGAACTTCCTAGCTTCTTGTTTGAATGCAGAACTGCCTGAAAATGCTGTGCGCCCTTTGGAGGTGGAGCTGATAGGTTCTCCTCACAGATGGTTAATTAGCTATTCATTGTTTCCAACCCTGATTGGTGGTGCCTTCCCAAGAAACACACCCACCTTTGTTTCAGTTAGATCTGAAAAATAAAAGAAATATAAATAATATATTATATAATAAATATAAATAATATAATATATAATATAGTAATATATTCTATTATAAAAATGTTATCAACCAACAAATAGAACAAATAGGACATTTATGTATGTTTCATATGAGACAGTTTTAACCCATGTTACCTGAAAAGCAACACATTAGTGACACAAGTATCTTGGTATCGTTTTGTTAGGAGTGAATTTAAACAAAGTATGATCATCAACTAAGAGAATAAAACCAAGTAAAAGAAAAGAAATTAAACGAAAACCTTCAGGATACATATTTATTGGTGATGCTATGGATCCATGCCAGAAATCGTCATAGAATCCAGAAAGGTCGAATTTCAATCCAAATTGAAATCTGTCTCATTTTTCATGTGTTACGTCTCTGAAACAAGCCCTGAAAAATGGTTGCAGTTTGGATTTGATATGCACCTTAGAAATTTGATTTTCCGTTACTCACAGAAAAGTTTCTAAGATTTTTAGAAAGCCATGTGGCTGGATTCCAAGCAAGGTGTTTTACTGCTTCCTGGGTAGGGAGAGGAATTCTGGTACTTGACTCAGTCATAAATTCAGCTTATTTCAGGGTTTCTGAGTGTTCCTGTGACAGATTTATGTTCCTAACTCTAGACTTTGTGGAGCCAGAACTCCTTACTCTTGGGTTGGTGATAAGCTAGATAAATATCCAGTTTGATACAGAGTCCAGGTAGCATAAATTACAATTGGTACAAGGGACCTGATAAATTGTGCAGCAATACATGAGCTACAGTCCCCACATAGCAGCTGACTCCGCGCCAGATCTGCCTGCGTCTCCGCAAATCCAGCACTATCTGCATTTACGCATCTGCACCAGAGTCAGTGTAACGACTGTGTCACTCTGCGGAACAGGAACGCGCTTGCTCCACATCCGGGAATGCTACAGATGGCCAGCCGCTCTGTGAATGCGCTGCGGATCTGAACCAGCACCTCGCTACGAGACCATTTAAAAATTCCCAACAGTTTCCAATGATCTCCCAGATTTCAGCCATTATAAAGCCTTTTTAAAACTGGAGCCATTAAAACTGGTGGGTCATATCTCATGTCTAATTAGCTAATACTTCTATCAGAGCCATGATTAAAAGTCATATTTTTGATAAGAAGTAAAACTTATAGTAAAAATTATTTTTCTCTTTCTTTGTATCGTTAGCTAGCTAGCTTACCAGTGACACTAATGTTACTAAAGACGTGAAATAAATCTTAAATAAGAGTGTCTGGGCAACATAGCTTTATAACGCAAGTTAAATTATCGGATGAATGTGAAATTTACATCTTATTAGCCAGTTTCTTATTCTAATTGGTCTGTTCCACCTTAAAAGATGCAGTAGTCAGTAGAACTAGTAGCACTAGTATCACATAACACGCTGGCTAATAAGAAACTTCAGCCTCATAATAACCACAGAGGCAAGGTGCTTTTTTTCTGGTAATGTCAGAATATTAATGTTGAACACATGAGTTAATGTCCAAATAACTTTGTTTTTCCTAGAGATACAAATACAATTAGCCTTTACTTTGCTAGTTACTGTAGTAGCTAAGTTAGCTAGCTAGCAAGGTTAGCTTAGCAGTAACAAAGTAGCAAGCTAACGTTAGCTGAAATGTACTTATTTAAGATATAAGTTAATTATTTAACTTGGTAGTCACACAGCCCTTGCTACGTTTGTTTGAATGAGTATAAATTATAATGGATGCGTTATTTTTAGTTACTCAATGAAAGAATTTTTCATTTTTATTCACTGCTAAAGCTTGTTAAAGCAGTAAATTCTGTGCCAGGGAAAGTGTGTGTCAGGTACACACGCACAAAGAAGCATGTATGATATGAAGAAAGTTGTACACCACTAAAAGTAACGCACACATGCATTCAGTTAATCATTATATATTTTTAAATGATGATTTATTACTTATTTTCACAGGTTGTATCTTGTATGGAGATGACTGAATATTAAAAGGTAAGGCTCTTTATTCTCTCTTTCGCAAGTATAGTGTATGCAAATGAAACTGCATTTACCATTTTCCTGCATGTTGAGAACACAAGTTTATCTTTCTTTCTTTTACTTTTTATTAACCCAATTCCTAAGGTTAATAGCCAAATTGACAGTCTGTCTATATCTACAACTCTCTGTCTGTCTGTCTGTCTGTCTATATCTATCTACAACTCTGTCTATCTGTCTGTCTACAACTTTGTCTATAATCTATCTACAACTCTCTGTCTGTCTGTCTGTCTGTCTGTCTGTCTATCTAAAACTCTGTCTGTAATCTGTCTACAATTCTCTGTCTGTCTGTCTGTCTGTCTATCTATCTTTTTCTTTTTTCATTTCACATTGTTTTCACATAGGAGCTGTGTGGAAATGCAAAGTGAGAAGCAATGCCACTGAAGAAGAGATTACCAAACATGCTGTCCGTTGGTTCAACTTGCATCAGGAGGTGGACGCAGGGAGAGATACAGGTTTGTGTTGCAACCTAGTTTGAACTTATAGTGAACGGTATACAGGTTCATCTGAGTTTTATGCTAAGGTTTTTGCCCAGGAGCACTGGTGCCCCTGATTTGAAATAGGAGAGCAGGAAGCACAGGATCTGCGAGCACCAACTTAATATGAACTTTTTATTCTTTTTTTCTTTATTCCTCAGAGAGGATGGTAATACAGAAATCAGATTTTCCTACATAGTCCAAGCCGTTAAGGGTTACC
Organism: Colossoma macropomum; assembly: GCF_904425465.1. Classification (NCBI taxonomy): domain Eukaryota; kingdom Metazoa; phylum Chordata; class Actinopteri; order Characiformes; family Serrasalmidae; genus Colossoma; species Colossoma macropomum. Next base: position 741,617 of record NW_023496050.1, read on the forward strand.
TGAACAAAATTAAGACCTGCCATTTTCAGTTATTTAACAAGTATTATGTCCTTTCCTTGCAGTTTTGTTGACGTTGCGTTTTTATCTGATAAACACAAAGCAGGTTTTTATCCCAGCAGTTCTTATTAGTTTAGCCTGTGAGTCTGTTTGCCAAGTAGACATTTCTTACTGTAATGTCTTGATAGTTTCACATTGATTAAAGTAGTATTTTCTGTCAACTAATCAAATCAGTCAACATTTATTTAAGGTTGGATGTACATTGAGGGTGGCCCTCATTTTAAATAAAGCTAAGCATATACAAAACAGGGACTGAAGGAAGCAATAACACAAAAAACAATCAGTAAAATACAATGTCATATTTAAGAATAAAAGTCAAATGATAAAATAAGAACATTATATATACTCCTGGCTCTGGTCTTTTGTAGAAAGAGATCATCAACAGCTCACTGTCAGGACTGGACAGAAATCAGACACTTGCAGATTAAGATGAGAGATCAAACAGACAATGAACGCTTTGTAATGCTAGAAGGCTAGTCAACACTCGGCAGAGAACTGAACAACAGGAAAGTATAAATAGGTTGGGACACAGGTGCAAACAATCAGTATTCAGGTGATTGGGAACGTGGGTAAGTCACGTGACTCTGGTTAGGAGTCACATGGGAGTCAGAGGCATCATGGGAGTTGGAGTTCTGTTCGGCTTGGGAGCCAAAGGGAAGCGTGACACTTGCCAAACTACAGAGAGTTAATAATTCACTTCCTGTTAACACAAAAACATGCCAAATGTTAGGTGTTCAAAAAATATTGCATTTTACAGTTTTTGAATTGTTCCTAGTTTTACCTGTTTCGTAACCGTTCTTAATTGACTTTTTTGTGTTGTGATTGAAGAGTTAATTTATGCAAGTAAAAGAAAGATATTCAGTATTGATGCAGATTACATGAAAAATTAATTTTACCTTTATCTGATTTTGTAATGCTTAGTATATTTAAAATAAAATAAATAAAAAAATTATTGTTATTATATATATTACACATTAAAAGGATATCAGACATAAATATTCTTTGTAAAGTATCAAGCTTACAATTTGTGGTTGGTAAGTAAAGTCCACCCTTTTTGTCTGCATAATTAATTAGTTAAGATGTAAACAAAGTCGTTTTGATGTGAAACACTCCATTCTGGAGAATCTTATAAAGTCAGAACTCTTCACAGTGGTGGTGGATGGAACCAGACGTCTGAACGTCTAAAAGCTCCCTCACAGAAAGTTACACCAAATGTTTACACTCCCTGATGCCTGAGACACTGTTTCACCACAGTTTGGAGTAGATTTAAGGTCTAAAACGTTTTTTAGATACATTAGAAGGATATGGCAATATGGCCCCAAAATAATTTTTTCAGGTTTCCCACTATTTTACATCAACATTTCAGATAAAACTCAGAAGACACGTGTAGGTTCACTGGTGGTTTTGGATAGTAAATAAAATGGCTATTTGTAGTATTTGAGTACTTATGGCAACCCCTGGTTCCTGTCACCACCATTGTAAGGAATATGCTTCAGCAAGAGTTTCTCTACAATGAATCATTTCACACCAAACCACCAAAGTTTAATTTTATTTCCCAACTCTTCAATAAGACATTTATTAAGAAATACATTTTATTTGTAAAATAATTTTGTATTTCAGGTTACCCGCTCTGGTCTTAGAGTACCCCTGCCCTGCATATTTTAGTGTTTCCTTGACATGCATGATGCAGCTAATGTATTTAACAAGACCTGAGTAATGTGGGTGTGTGGGAGAAGAAAAACACTAAAATATACAGAACAGATCCATGGTATATTTAACATAGAGAAACAAACTATCTAGTTATTTCTACTTTTTTAAACAAAATAAAATAAACATTATTTAGTTTGTAATTGAATTAAATAAGGTCTAGTGTTAGTATAAATTACTCAATTATGTCATGTAAGGAAAAACAAAAACTGCCAGAGGAGATGTGGATCCAGGCCAGCAGGAGTGAGGATGCAGGCTGAAGGAGTATGCCACCCAATTGAGACCGTGTCTGTTCCCCAAATAAAACAAAGCATCAAAAATCCTTGAAAAGTTTGCTTTAGTACTAATTAATATCAGACCAATTATACCAGTTTGCAGTGACAGCATCTTTGGTCTAAAACTAGGACTGCTTAACATAAGATCTCTTACATCTAAAGCTGTCATTGTAAATCAAATCCAAACAAAAGCTTTAGGCGTGAGCCAGAAAGTAGGATACAAATAGTCTTCTTTTAAAAATTCTTTTTCATAATATAAATGATCGAAGAACAAATAAGAATTCCTTTTTTACTAATTACAATCCACAGGCTGCCAGGGCCGTATTCTCTCTTCTCACAGAAATTCTCTGACTTTCTATCAAGTTTAATAACGTTTTCAAATAAAGTAATAATTGTCAGATTTTAATATCCACTTTGACAAACCTCAAGATACTAAATAATAATCTTTTCACTCAAAATATAAAGGGGCCCACACACTACCACAACACACTCTAGACTTAATACTGCCCTTTGGTGTAAACATAGATGACTTAACCATTCTCCCCCAGAGCACAGCAGTCTCAGATCATTACCTAATCTCATTTGAAATTTGCTTTAGTGGTAATGTACGTTCATCACCGTTGTAGCAGGGACAAGGCCTCTAAAGCACCTAATTTCCCACTTACCATAAGACACGGATATTTTAATCAAATTCAAATGAGGACTTACCCATCGTCCAGGGAAAAGAATCAAATTGAAGTTTTTCATGTGCACACCATGACAGATATAACTTTAATAAAGGGTTATTTATTAATAGAGGTATATAAGCACAAAATAATGGATTACAAAGGTGTATATGCACTAAATATTGGATTGCTAGTTATCAAAAAAAACAGATGTATTGAATTTACCAAACAAACATACTGAAATTTTCTGATTCTATAAATTATGTGACCTTTCAGCAGCGAGCAGAACAATACGAACCCTAGTGTAAAACTGGCCTAATTTTGAATCAAGGACAAGCAAAATCACAGTGACTGAATCACAAGAAGTAGCTGTGTGGGTGAATCTACGACCTGGGTGCCTCAGAGCCATGGTGACGTGCGTGCTGCATTGAGGAAGAGAGGCCGCTGCTCACATGGGCTGGGAAGGGTCTGCAGGTCAAAGGGCAAGGCCGCTGAAGGTGCGAGCCCTTGGTCAAGAGTTCGGACCGGACCACACTGGCAAGGCAGGCTTCCCACAATGTGTGGCAGCCTCTCCGGTGAAAGAACGCATATAATGAATATGCAATTTCTTTGAATGCTGCTCAAGTGTCACATAATCCTTTGGAGATTCTGGGTGTGGTTACGCTTAAGTAAAAGAAACTCAGAAGCATGCAAATTCATATATAAAACATTATTGTTTCCTTAGTGACTATTACAGATAACTAAAGAGCTTACAGACTATTATATCCAAATGTATACCATAATATGGTTACATACAATTAGTTGAATCCTTAACCATTCTAGTCATATAAGAAATAGGAACTACTTGGACAAAAGACTTAAATTGTTTAAAGACAATTTTGAAGTGATAAGTCACACTAACATTTCTAAACAATGCTTAAATGAACAGTTACATAATAACTCAGAGTAAAATAAGTGAGTACATTATCATCAATATTTCTGTAGATATGTTGGTAAACACTCTATAATTAAAGAATACATTGTCAGACAAGCTACAAACTTTATAATCCTACTTCTAATAAAACTACAAGAAGACTTGCAAGAAAAGCAGATATATAAGATTAAACTGTGATTACAAAACACATGGATTGCATGTTTCTCAAAAAAAAGAAAAAAGAAAATTAATAAAATGGGTGAAATGAACACCGTTGCAAATGATCAAAGATCAACACAATAACCCAGATCAATGAAACAGGGTTACAATTTAAAAATCAAAATAACTACTAAGTGTAGAGAGTTTAGTATTAATTCCCCTTTGGCAAGGATTAATCGATTCCTGTCTGACAATGCAAGCATGTTAACATTTACAGAGGTATTCTTCTCAGTTTGATTAAAGAAAGGCATTTGATTTAACATTTGATTGACTGGGGTTTCATAATTTAAATGAAGCAGAGCTTTAAAGTTTAGTCTCTTTCGCAGTCCTAAGGAATTTACGATGAGGTTTTTTAACATCTCTGCTAAGAGACTTGTGAGGGGGCCATTAGGCCTCAACTGGGGCTGATTAGTGGGCCGTCTTGGCCTTATCTGTTTAGGCTAGAGGTATCTCTCCTTATGGGGGAGATGAGATGAGTATGAGAGAGAGAGAAAGGAGTTTTCAAAAGTCATAATTTATTTGTATCCAAAATTGGTAAGACTTTACTGTAGGGCACTGTTTAGAAGGCTACATGACACCTACTTCAGCGCTTCATGACAACTGACACAAACATACATAAACATTTATAAATACTTATACCAAAAGGCATGAGCTGTCATAAAGACTGCTTTTGTCAACTTTGTCAACATAACAACTATGTCAAGAGACATAGATTTTTGGTGACACTAGGTTGTGTCATGAAATTTTCTGAGGTGAAATAACATAGCATATTATGACAACTAACTTTGTGCTCTTTTGGTATGTCAGGGTGACACAATGCTGATCATGCAAAACAGCTTGACAAAATAAGGCAGTTCGTAAAACTGAGCAAATTTGAGGTCGTCCTGATATTACAGAGTGAGACGTGGCCTTGGGTCGACAGGGGAGGTGCTTAAATTCAATTTGTTCAACCAATCACAAAGTTCATGCTATGACATCACCACATGCAACTGGCTCTTCCTATTTTTAACTGCAACTGAGTAAAGCTCCAGCTCATCTGCACCTCCTGGTGAAGGTTTTAGAAGTTTCTTGTTTTACATCATCCATGCTCAATAATCTGGTCCTGATTTCACTTACACAATTAAACATTTACTGTAGGTGGCTTTAATTTGGTAAGTTTATGTCTGATCGCTATTGCTAATGCTAATGCTAGGTAGTTAAGCTATCTGGCTAGCATTATGGTAAGCCTGAGTACTCATTTAATGCCCTTTTTCACTGTTAAAATTCAGCTTGGAACAATGTCTTCCAGCATTTTTTCATACACTGAAAGTAACAAAGTTATGGAACTGGAGCTTTTAGCTGCCTAGCTAGTTAACAGTTAGCACCTTTACAGTTCAAGGAAAAGCATGTCCAGTATTTCATTGGGGACATCATATAAGATAGTTCTGTTAACCCAGAAACAGCACATATAATGTTAAAGGTAGTAGCTGAAGTTCTGGAACAGACCTTTTAGTTTTCTGGGGCATAGTACAGTTGTGTTGGCCCAGGGATTTTATTATTTTATGTTAACCCAAGAGCAGTATATTTAAGAATAAATGTTTTCCAAAGACATAAGGCTGTAGTTTTAGATATTCATGCATATGATTGTTCAACAGTATTTTCATGCCTTTTTTGCAGTGAAGACAACTGAATGTGACAAACAATGCTACAAGCTGGCACTAAAGTCCTACAGAAGATGGGCCTTTGAAAAGCAAGATGTTGAAAGAAACACTATTGTGCGTGCTGCTCCAATTACATAGCATATACATAGATAAAATATTTGTGATTCACAGGCATCTGAACATGTAATGTAAATTTGTTGTTTAGGTTCGTGCTCATTTTGTTTTGTCCAACTGAAAAAATATCTTGTTGAAAATGTTCAGTAATTACTGTTGTGTGCTGTGTTTTAGTATGATGTTTTGAGCTTTGGAGTACTTTGGTATTGTTAATATGGTTCTTATAAAGCAAGTTTAATTCACATTTACATGTATTCATTCACATGTAGTGCAGCCAGCAAATATGTGCTTTTCAGTTTAAGTCATTAGGTGACTGAACAACCTGCCTATTAATCACAAATATTTAAAAAAAAAAACTTTGTATACTGAAGGCATTATCTTTCACTCAGTACCTGAGTGAACTTCTCTCATACTATGAACCATCACGCCTACTTAGATCACAAGGTGCTGCATAAACTAAAACTATCTAATTAACCATTGCTCCACCTGTTCTCCCCGTTTTGTATTCTAATATTTTATACTAACACTGTTTGCTATCTGGTGTTGATCAGAGGAGGATGGGTTCTCCTTTTGAATCTTAGTTCCTCTCAAGGTTTCTTCCTGTTGCTCTTAGGGAGTTTTTCCTTGCCACTGCCACCACTGGCTTGCTCATGGGGGCTCGGACCTGGATTTTTCTGTAAAGCTGCTTTGTGACATCACCTGTTGTAAAAAGCGCTATATAAATAAACTTTGATTTGACTTTGATCTGTACTAATGTCATTACAGCTACTGCATCAGTCCCATAATCATCCATATCTGTACTGTCATTACATCAACTGCCTCAGTCCTGAAATCACCCATATCTGTACTAATGTTGTGATGGAGCTGTCCTCCGCCACAATGTATATTTGCAAAGACTTCCTATGTAATGGGGACATTTCATATTCAAACAGTCAGACACATGCTGTTTTTAAATAGCCTTTATTGATTGATAGTGTTTATGCTGGAAATCTGAAGTTGAATGGTGAATAAGAGCAAACCTGCAGGGGAAAAAAAAGAGAAAAAAAACAATGTTGAATATGAACTGTTTCATTTATAAAAATGTTGAGTTAATGTTGCTTGCTTTAGCAATATAACTAAACAGTTTAAGCACTGTTATATTTCTGAACACTTGGGGAAGTCAAGAAAGGTTTAATTGAGTAACTAAATGAAATAAGAAGGCAAAAGTACTTACCTGTGAATAGATTCCAGAGGAAGGTAGCCATGTTTTCATCCAGGGAGGAAAACAGTAGCCTTTGTCTGGTGTTTTTACAGTGAACTTTTATAGTGAAGTGACGTCACACAACTTCCTGTTTAGCTCTATAAAAGCCCTAGAAGGAGCAGAGTGAGCTAGTCGAGTGGAGAAGTTAATGAAATGTGGTTGGAGCCCAAAGAATGCTGAAATTGTGATTGAATAAGAGGCTTCATACTAAGTTATATATATTTGTAAATATTGAGTTTCATTTATTTTCTTTTCCTTTTTTTGCACTGGATAAACTGCATTGTTTTTGTTTTCGTCACTGAGATTCAATAAACACCTACTTTTGCACCTAACCTGAAACATACCCACGTGCCTTTTCCACCGGACCATCACAAATGTCATTACAGCTACTGGATCAGTCCCACAATTAACCATATCTGTACTAATGTCATTACAGCTACTGCATCAGTCCCACAATCATCCATTTCTGTACATCATTACAGCCACTGCATCAGTCCTACAAACACCCACATCTGTACTAATGTCATTACAGCTACTGCATCAGTCCTATAATCGCCCATATCTGTACCACAATCACCCATATCTGTACTAATGTCACTACAGCTACTGCATCAGTCCCACAATCACCCATATCTGTACTGTCATTACAGCAACTGCCTCAGTCCTACAATCACACAAATCTGTACTAATGTCACTACAGCTACTGCCTCAGTCCCACAATCACCCATATCTGTACAAATGCCATTACAGCAACTGCATCAGTCCTACAATCACACATATCTGTACTAATGTCATTACAGCTACTGTATCAGTCCCACAATCACCCATATCTGTACTAATGCCATTACAGCTACTGCATCAGCCCTACAAACACTCATATCTGTACTAATGCCATTACAGCAACTGCATCAGCCCTACAAACACTCATATCTGTACTAATGCCATTACAGCTACTGCATCAGCCCTACAAACACCCATATCTGTACTAATGCCATTACAGCCACTGCATCACTCCTACAATCACCCACATCTGTACAAATGCCATTACAGCCACTGCATCAGTCCTATAATCACCTATATCTGTACAAATGTCATTACAGCCAATGAATCAGTCCTACAATCACCTATATCTGTACAAATGTCATTACAGCCACTGCATCAGTCCTACAATCCCCTATATCTGTACAAATGTCATTATAGCCACTGCATCAGTCCTACAATCACCAATATCTGTACTAATGTAATTACAGCGACTGTATCAGTCCTACAATCACCCACATCTGTATAAATGTCATTACAGCCACTGCATCAGTCCCACAATCACTCATGTCTGTACTAATGTCATTACAGCTACTGCATCAGCCCTACAAACACCCATATCTGTACTAATGCCATTACAGCCACTGCATCACTCCTACAATCACCCACATCTGTACAAATGCCATTACAGCCACTGCATCAGTCCTATAATCACCTATATCTGTACAAATGTCATTACAGCCAATGAATCAGTCCTACAATCACCTATATCTGTACAAATGTCATTACAGCCACTGCATCAGTCCTACAATCCCCTATATCTGTACAAATGTCATTATAGCCACTGCATCAGTCCTACAATCACCAATATCTGTACTAATGTAATTACAGCGACTGTATCAGTCCTACAATCACCCACATCTGTATAAATGTCATTACAGCCACTGCATCAGTCCCACAATCACTCATGTCTGTACTAATGTCATTACAGCTACTGCCTGAACACATTAGTCCATTACTGGCATCATGTCACTGGCTTCCTATTCAATACAATACACGTCTTTTGTTTGGACTAACACCTTCTTGTATGTCAGATGGTCTAAGATCTTAAAATATAAGATTACTTGGTCCTGAACTGTAGAACTCACAAGACATATATTTTCATTGAGTAATGCTCTTACTGAACTGCGTTTTAATGTATAAAAGGTGCTATATAAATAAAGTGTATTATTATTATTTAATGTGAGATTGTGGGACTGATGCAATAGCTGTTTTGTTCTTATGAAATTGTTCTTTTTGTTACTATAGTCAGAGCCAGTAAGCTTTCTCCCTATTGCATCATTTCCTTCATATAATTGATCTTTTCAGTTTAAATTCAAATGTGTTAATCTCATGATTACAGGTAAATATGTTTACCTCAGAGGAAATTTTGCTAAGTCAACATTTTACAACTGCAGTTCTATTACTGATTTTTACTGAACATTCCACAAACACCTTCAAATACAGTGCATCAGTTCAGACTGGTAGGGTAACATATAGTGAGAATGTTGCTGATTAAAGCTTATTTCCTGTAGATCACATTGGGTTTCTGTATTACACCCAGTAAACACTGGTTCCCATGTTTAAAGCTTTACTCCCATATTTTGTATTTAGTAAAGTTATTTTGTACTTGCTAATAAAATTTGAAGAATACTACAATTTTCATGTTTAAAGGTCTATATGTATTCTGAATTATTTGATGAATTATCAAAAAAAAATACTTTTCATCTATGGTTTACTTTAAAAACAACAAATCTAATAAAATTAAGAATACAATTACAGTACAATAAAATATATGAAAAAAACAAAAAAATCCTGTTTTCCTCAGATCAAAACTGACTGATTGTAGCAGTAGATAATAATAATAATAATAATAATAATAAAAATTATTATTATTATTATTATTATTATTATTATTATTATTCAATTCTGTCAATACTTTCAGCATATGGTTGTGGTATGAACAGACAGAAGAGAGAACTGTGTGACGAAGAGGGGAGAAAACTTGTTTCAGAATTAAATCTGTACAGTTTTTAACTAAGAGTTCTGAACTATTATTGAGTGTCAGAATAATTTTACTGTGAATGACAGAATTTCTAGAATTTATTTACTGTGTTCTTTTTTTACGACCCGGTCTAGAGTCAGGCTGTAAAAGAGAATGAGGGAGGGCTCTCTTCCTGCTTCCAGACCAAACACCGGACACCATTTAAATCAGCAAACTGCAGGTTTATTTAGACTTTGGTAAAAGTATGCAGGTTTGCAACTGAATGGAAGTAATGGCTTCGGGGATGAGCATGTGCCAAAATAATAGGGAAAACACAGAATGCCTGCACAAGGCACACAAAAAGTACATTATGACCAGGGGTTGTAACATCTTGAATTGATGAATCATTTTATCATGCCAAGACTCCTGATTTTTGTGGGAATCTCACAATTTTTAACCCTTAATATTTATTCTCCCAATTTTTAACCTTCATTTTAAATATTAGCCAATGAACCTTTAACATACCATAAGCAAGTGATGTAGCTGATATACTATGAAAATGCAGTTCAATGATTTGGTCTTTGATCTTGTTTATTTTGTTTTTGCTTTGATTTAATTTTTTTTATTTATTTTGTGTGGGAGCTGTCTTGCCACATACATGGTTAATGCGAAGTACAGTGCAAAACACAGAGGTCAGTACTGTTTATTCAGTTCATGTATATTTAGTTATATCTTTAACATTCTTTAAAACTACATACAATTGATAAAATATAATAACAAATACAAATGAATGCATTTTAAAAACATACAATAAAAAATACATCTAACAAACACATTCTTGGCATTTTCATACATTGCAAAAATATATTTCATGAAAATATTTGGAAAATACATTTAAACTGCATTTTAAAAATATATTTAACAAGTTCATGTTTGGCTATTTTCATACATTGCATACATTGATAAATACATTTGGAAAATATATATTTTTTTCTATATGGGAACATTGTAACAGAAGGTAAAAAGGAGATGTCAAGATGTTGAGTGGATTTTGGGTTGTTTTTTTTTAACCAAATTACTCACTGATACTTCACTGCACCTTGATGTTCTGTTGATTGTTCTGATATGTGTACCATGTCTTGATATTAAACTTTTTCAGTTATGAAGCCTAAAGGGCATAATATCACAAAAGCAGTTGAATTTGGGTAATTTTTCAGACAGATGCTTTGTTGTACCTCAGGGATCTCACTCTGGCTATAGAGGGAAAGTTCTGCTGATTGTTGCGATAGCATGTCTTTAAAGGAAACCCAAGGATAGAAGACAAGAGGGAAGTTTAATAATTCTACAATAACTGTCAGTCTTGTCATCATTTTGATCTTAACAAAGGACTTATTACTATATAACTTATTTGCATGCTAAAATCAATCAGAAAAAAAGACATATGTTTGAACTAAGAACATTTAAAGAACTGCATCGTGGTTCTTCTTTTTGTCTTACATCCTTACATCAGCTTCTTTTTTGAACTTTTGCAGATTGCTGTTTAAAGTGAATCTTATCCTCATTTTTCCCATCCATAGTATCAGATCTTTGTTGCTGAGTGCTTTATTGGTATTTTCTATAAATCTTCTTGTTTGTTCTCCTTTTCTTCTTGAAGAAGGCAAAAAAAATTACAAGTGTGATGACAACTAGCCCAACTACTAATCTACTAGTTTCCACAGTCCATAGGATATTTTCACTATTGCAGTTTTGTTGAAGTGTTTCAACAGAAACAATCTCCTCTGCCAAGATCAAAGTCAGGTGGCCACATTTGTGAGTGCTGTTAACCCAATCTTTCAGGAAGATACTAAAATTACTATGATCAGTGTGGAATCTCAGGTGTAGCCCTGATGAAGGCTTGGTGCAGTCAGCGGAACTGTCTATCACAGATGGCAGGTACAAGATATCAGTGGCGTTGTCCTCAGCGCAGTTGTCAACAGTGATCAAACCATGATGGGGCACCACCACGTAAATATCTCGTCCTTCTCCTCCAATCAGGTAGTCCCCCTCAGCTAGAGACACAAGAATGTCATCTCCATCTGAACCTTTAAGAAGAGTGGGCTCATATCCAGAGACCAGGATATCTGGGTAGATAGTGCCAATCACGTTTTCCACATCTTTCAGCACATCTCCCTCTGCATCAGCATGGTGGCCTTCTCCATTCAGCAGGTTAATATAAACTCCTTCACCCTTCTCATGATCACCTTGGTAGAGCACGGCGTCTCTACCTGAACCCCCATCAACCATGTCTGCTCCGGGGCCTGGAACAAAGATGTCAAAGCCTGGACCTCCTAGCAAAGTATCATCTCCATCTTCTCCATACAGAGTGTCATTTCCTGTGCCCCCAAATAAAATGTCATTTCCTTGCCCACCAATTAGTGTATCATGCCCATTATTCCCATTGATTATATCATCCTTCATGCCACCAAACAGAGCGTTGTCAAGGTCATTACCCTGAATGTGGTTGGACTGATAAGAGCAACCCTGAACTGTGTGGATAGTAGACAGGTTTCTCTGAGAATTCAAGTCAATGTGACAGTCTAACTGTTTATCTTGTAGTGTCACTCTGTAAGCCTCAATTGAGGCGGCCTGGAGGGTTTCAGATTGATTCTTCACGGGAGATCTCACCCTGAAGTACACACCATCTGTGCTTTGGAAACGTATGTGTTGGTGTTTTTGGCCTGCTGTGTAATTCTGTAGCCTGACATTCATATTTTGACCTTTTTCGTTGGCTGAAATGACCACATCATTGTTTTCCACACTGAGTATAAATTGATTGTGTAGAAATTCTGCCTGAAACAGCACAGTGTCTTCCTTTCCATCATTTGCAAAGTTATTGATGACTATCTGAGTTCCATATTCTGGTTTTACAATATAAATATCTGTCCCTTCACCACCTGTCATATACCCTCCCCCAGTGAAGGGGTCTAACAGGTTATCTTTATCATTCCCAGTCATAATGTCAAAAGCAGGAGATCCGTACATTTTCTCAACAGAAATAAACTCTCCTGTGTTCATCAGTATGACTTTGGCAGATCTTGCATTTCTGTAATCGACAGACTGAGGAAGCTTTAATTGGTCGCCACATTTGTTGGAATGCATAATCAGGCTGAAAGTTATTCCATCTGCTGTTTGAATCTGCAGGTGTTGTGAAGTGTTTGATGTAAACCAGTCTTTTAGCAGGACCTCCTCTGTGCCATTTATAAAAAGTTTAAGGTCTGTATCCAGGCATTTGACAGCAATTAAGTCATACCTTTCTTTTAAGACAAGTGTATCAAGAACCAAATCTGGTGAAGAGTTGTTAATGATTTTAAGTCCATAACCTGGTGTCACAATGTATAAGTCTTGTCCTTCACGTCCCTGGAGGAAATCCGTTCCTTCTCCTGGAATGATGATGTTTCTTTGTGCGTTACATTTTATATTGTCATTTAGGTTTGATCCATGCACTTCAATGATATTTTGATAAGCTTCATCAGTTTCTAAGTCTATCAAAAGGGCATCTGTGGATTTACTGTAATCTATAATTTGGCTCAGGATGCACTTGCTATGGAGTGGATCTGATTGCCTGCACAGTGACTTGTCCTCAGACAGACTAAAAGTGATCAAATCCTTTGTGATAAATAACAAATGCCTGTCTTCTTCTGAACGGAACCAGTTTATCAAAGTGACATTAGACCTTAAGTCACTGAAAGGTATCAGTATCAAATTGTTGTTTTTAACTCTAGTTTTAAAATCATGGAGGTTTGCTTCTATTATTATAATGTCCATTTCTTTATCCTTGGAATAATTTTCAATTTGCACAGTAGAATTCTCTTTATCATTCACAAGGTAAATGTCCTCTCCATCTCCACCCTTTATATAATCCCATCCCCCTCCGCCGTCTATCAAATTTTTTTGTGCATTCCCTATAAGGTGGTCATTGTGAGGTGATCCTTTGATGTTGGTTACACTGAGAAGAAGGGGCTCAGTTGTGTCCACTGTCTGACCTACAGGTTTTGACATTAGATTCACTCCTTTGGCAATGAGCTTCACAGGGGAAATTACAGTTGTAGTAATGTCAAATAATATTCCATCTCCAGATATCATGTTCATATGTTGGTAAGCTTCTCCACTAAGCCAATTTTTTATCCTCACATAATGGTCACCAAGACATTGTAGAACAATATCTTTTCCAGTTTTACTCACCGATATTTGAGAAAATTTGATACTGAGAATGAGAACATCCATTGTTTTGGAAGGATCATAATTATTGATGATGGTATTGCCTCCATCTTTAGGAATAATATACGTATCTCTTCCACCTTGACCTTCCACATAGCTTCTCTGAGGTCCTAAGAAGAAGGTGTCATCACCTGCTTTTCCATAAAGCTCATAGTAATAGTCCAACATGATCTCCATTGAATGATTGTCTATATTTCTTTGGACAGCAAAAAAGTTATTTTTCTGATTGTTTCCACTATATTTTCCATATCTAGAGTAATTTAAAGTCTGACAACCAGAAACTACTTTAACATTCTTAACTGGTATAAACATAAACGCTTTTATTTGTATTTTTCTGTACAATAATTTGTGTGATTCACCAGTTCCCAAAATTATATCAGTTGTCCCATTTGTATCAATACTCCAGCAGTTTCTCCCAATTCTGTCATTAATAGATATAAACTTGTCCATGCAAAATTCTGAAGATCCATCATCAAAAAGACAAAATGTAATGTTCCCTCCATTCCAGGAACTCTCACCACCTGTGAAATCAATGGCCTTTAGTCCAGCTTGCACTTCTGTTTTAATGTAATATTTATGGTAGTCAGAAATTTGTTCTACAAATTTATGTCCATTCTCAATCTCATGATAAGGAATGGAGATGAAAAAGCTTTCTACATCCAACATAAAATGTAAAAAGCCATTTCCTAGACCTCGGAAAAATGCTCCAATCTTGAAAAGAATTCCAGCATTTGGTGGAAGCCTGTTGAATTCATCTTGAATACTAAGATAGACATCATCAAAAGACATCCGTACTGCACACAATGCAAGGTTGATTGGCGCTAAAACAGGTGCTTCTTCGGGCTGCAGAAGTTCAATAATATCTAATAGAAGTATTATAGAGTCAAAGCCTGTGTCAATAGATCCCAATGTATCATTTCTTTTGATGTCATCATAAAGACTGTAAATGGCAAATCCAGTTCCAACAAGTGGAATAACTGTAAGGGCATGTTTTGTTGCAGAGTTTCTTAAAATTCTTGATGTGACACTTTGATGTGTTACTTTGTTTCCTGCAGCAGAAACTTGTTTTCCAAGTGCAGCCAGAGTCATTCCTGCAATTCCATGGATTGATTGTAGCATGCCTATAGTTCCATTCACTGTGTCACCACGTTCAAAGGCTCGGACAGCTCCCTGTGTTCCCAAGAGTAGTCCCATTATCCCTATTGTCATTTCTGCCTGTTTCAAGTGACCAGAAGCCCTATGTGTTGTTGTTGTGAGAGGACGCTTTATGTTTTTCTCAATTTTGTCAATGTAAGTTTGCCCTTGTGCTGGCAATTGTGCCTTCCATTCTATAATTGTACTGGGATTCTTTTTAGATTCAAACTGGCAGTGAAAATTTCCATCTTTTATCATGACACTGTTTGGTTTCACATGGAGATCCTGCACATTTTCACCAAATTCTTTCTGCAGTTCACTATAAATGTGTTTTGCATTTATGCCAGATGATCTAAAGTAGTATGAGAAAAGCATTAGAGTACTCTCCACATCTTTAACTGAATGGACATCCTGTAATGTAGGCAGCCCATCATATGATCCCAACATTCCAGAGGGGGCATGAGAGTTTATTTTTTCTTTGAAATATTCATAAGACTTCTTAAATTCTTGCACAAGTAAGGGATCCACATTTAGTTGATGTCTACCATAGACTAGCTCAAGAAGTTGTTGTACCATTTTTTCATCAACTACATCTGTATCTGCTTTTCCATATATTGCAAGCCAATCTTTAAATATTATCTCCTCTTCCTCTATTAACTTTTTAAGTTTTGTTTTCCTCCGACGAACCTCAGTGCTTGACCCCAGATATCCCCGCTTTTCTGTGTTTATCCAGGTTCCGCTCTTTGTCATTGGATGTTTTTCTAAGAGATAAATTTGTCCTTGCTTTAATATTTCAGTGTTAGAGCTGCCCATATTACTTATGTCAATAGCCATTAGTGTGATGGGAAATGATCGAAAATTTCTTGAAGATTCGGAAATGACTGATGCTAGGAAATACGTGCTGAACCATGCTTCTATAGTTGGAGCAAATGACCCTTTTTTATAGATGCCCTGTAAAGTCTGTTTTGCATATTGAGCATACATACTGTATCGCTTGGTTTCTGCAGAATTTTCTATGCCTTTTCGAATGTCTGGATATGCATGTTTATCAAACTGTCCTTCAATAATTGTTTTAATTTGGTCTATATTTTCACCTCTATTAAGTCTTTTTCCAACTGGGAATACATAAAGTTTCTTTGGAAATACTTTAAAAATCCAGTCATTTAGTATCAAATAAACAGGAGTTTCTCCAACACTAGCAAAGTGGGTAATCACATTTAGGATGTCCTCACCAGAAGTTATTTCATAGCATTTGTTTAAAGTATCATCAATGAAATTATTATGATCATCTGTAATATCTTCAGATGTAACCCAACCCTTTGCTGGTCCTCGAATGTATTTTTTTTCCTGCTTACTCCATTCTTGCTGTAAATCGTATACTATATACTGTTCATTATTTGAACGTGGTCGCTTAAGCTGCTTTGAAGGATCATCTTTACGATGCTGGAAAAAAGCCCAAGCTAAAGCCTCAAGGTCATCAGTATGGGCTTGCCTTGAGCCTTGAGAAACAAATCTTTGTGGATGTGTTGGCCAGTGATCTTCAAAGCAGTTTTCTAAAAATTCTTCAGAAATAAATGCTTCTCCTGTATTGCCTGACTGAATTAGGGTGAGAACTTCACCATTTCTGTCCAGTCTGACCACTACTTTCTTACTGTTGTCTTTGTTTCTCCACACTATTCCTTCTGATGTGATTTCTGCAGTAATCTTTTGTCCAGAATGTGTAACCTGAACCAAAGAGCTCCTTAGATGAAGTTCAGTTTTTATTGACCCAGCCTGGAGCATTCTAAGTAAAGTGCTAGAAAAGGCTTTATCTGACCCAACTTCACAAGCCACTACACTTGTGGTTTTGATTTCATTTCCTTCTATGTTCATATGTTTAATGATCTCTGCTACCTCCTTAGCTGTGTGGCCTCCCAGCCTCATTATTCCATCACTGCCCTTTTTCCCATGTCCTACAAGCATCAGCCGGCTGTCTGCAGACAGAGGAATAGGGTCTCCTTTGACTAATTTAGGCATTTGATTCTCCAGCATGTAGACAGAGCTCACTGTTGGGTGTTTCTCATATAGAAAAGTAGCTGCTTTTCGAACAACAGGACTATCCTCCATAATGAGAATGACCTGGCCATCATACTTAGTACTATGATCCACATGTCTCTTTGGGACTTTATATGTAACAGTTGCATCTCTTTTGTCCATAACTTGGTACACATGATCATTCTGTGAAGTGGTTTCTAAAACAACACTGATGCCATGCGACTTAAAAACCCTCAGGAAGTAATTTCTGAATGTGCTGCTGATATTGCCAGTGAAAGAGAAAAGAGCAGCTTTTTGCAGTGAAGACTTTAACATGAGACTTGCTAGATTTGATCCAGTGTACCCTGCGAAAGTGTTTCCATCTTCTGAACTACTGCCAATGAACTTTATAACTGTGCCGGTGCTGTCTGTTGAAGGGCATGAGTCAGAGTCCAGACAGGTTACATTAGCCCTGGTAGAAAAGTGAGGGTCTTCACTGTACTCATCATCAGCTTTCCTAATGGTCTCTGCTTCATAATCCATAATGAAGATCAATTTATTTCTGTAGTTGTATGATACTTCAGATGCAGTTAGTAGTGCATCATGAGTTTTATTTTCCTCAATGTTCTCCAGAAACATCTTTAAGTCCTTAAAAAAGAAAATATATTGTATGTAATATTTCATATTAAAATGCCGATGTTACTTCTTCTTCCATCATTCTTATAAAGTACAATTTAAATTTTCACAGTGAAAATCAAATAATCAGATAATTTTCAATAGGTTATGTATTTTTTCAAAATCATTGTGATCCAAAAAATAAATAAAAATCTATTTTTGTCTTTTTTTCTACATCATATGAACACAGCAGCTGTCCTTTACATTGTGCGAAAATTTTATGATGAATTAAACAAGAAGAAGAAAAACAGCTCCTTACACCAACTTACATGAAAAATAATTTTTGGGTAACACTATTTTACAGTGCCCTTATTATGTAAGGAACAGTGTTACAACAATTAACTAACTGCTGAATAAAGAGCAGTTATATGGCCTTATACATCCATGTAGTTACTTTGTGTAATACTTGTCTAAATATCAGTACTTGTTGCATAGCACTGTCACATAGCAAAGCAGTGTAATAGATTGTATGCAGTGAGTGCACTGATAAACAAGTTCAAGTTTCTATATTTTAATCATATATATTAAATGAAACATCTTCATTTAAAACAATCATTTAAAATTTATGGACACTGTGTGAAGTGACACTGCATGTCTGGTGTGTGGTGGCCTTAAGACCGATCCTATGACTAAAGCATCCCGAAGCAAAAAAATTTGCCCCAGTACCCCAAAGAGTGCGGGGGTTAAGCTAGACAGAAGCATGAGTCAAATATATTTTGGAATTAAAACAAATGCACATATATAACTATATTTTTTACAAGAAGAATTTCAGGTTTTTAGTTTTTTTTTTTGTTGAAATATACCAACCCTAGGCTACTGTGGAAAGTTTAAATAAGCTGATTTTTGCATGTACAAGCAAAAGTCTTTTTGAGAAATATGATGTAAAACATATGTGCTGAGGGTTTAGCACAAGTTGCTGATAGTGCTCTGAGCTGCCAAACATTTTCTGTATATGTCAATATTAAAAATCAGGGCTGCCAGCTCTCACTCATTGGCCATGAGACATGCATGTAGGGCTAATCTCACGAACTCATGCCAAACTTGATATTTCTCACACATTTTTAGTCTTTTCTCAAAGTGATCTACTGATTAATTTGAGTGCTCATAAAATTTCCTACTACTGTTTAGCACCCCAGCTTTCATGGATTAAAAACACTCTGGACTGTCATGGACAGTTTACTTGAATACAAGAGAAAGAAATAACGCTACCTAGTCAGCTACTGCCAGTCTGCGTGTGTTTTAGATCAGTGGGGACGGACTGGTATCGATAGCAACAGTAAACCAAGGAGATTTCAGCAAAACTACAACTCACTCACGCAATGTGTGAACTGAATGTAGTTCACTCGTGTCAGACAGTACAGAACAACCCTTAGCTAAGCATAAAACAAATGGCCAAGAACTATGAAAAAGAAAAGCTAAATAATATTTGGTCAGTAAACTAAAGATGATTAATAAACACAGTTCTTAAACAAAATGATAAAAGCAAGAGCAGCGTTCATGACCACACATAGTAAGTTTATGCCACAAAATGAATGCAGTTCTGTCTTACTTACAAGATAAACAGCTAAATGAAAGCTATTCTTAACCTTTTTCACTGTGTAGTTGTCAACATTGAAATCTATTCCTATGAAGTGCAATCAATCAAAGAATTTGATTGTGCTTCACTGCTGTTTACTGATAATACGTGCTTTTTAACTGGTGTATGTTCTATATTCTCTGTAACTGGTCTATATTCTGCCTTCACTACAATATGCTGACCAGTTCAGGGGAGAGCTAACACGGAATCAGTCTTGGCTCCTCTGAAGGCTTCTGTGTTGTCGATCTTCATTAAGTCAATGTGATAATATTTTAATGTGATATTATTTTATAGGTAGGTTATGTAAGTAAGCAAAAATCTGATGTGGAAACAGAAGAGATTTGATCATGGCAAACATCTAAAACCTTTTTGTAATATTTCAGATGGAACAGACATATTAAATGGCTATATTCCTTAATGACTGGCAGCTAAAAATGAGCATGTTATATAGGAAACACTGCATTTTCTTCTTAACAGTATTTTGCAGTAAAACTGTAGTAATGCTAAAAAAAACTTTACTCTCCAACCCGGCCTGCTGAAATTGTACTCTGACAAAAATGTAAAAGTTGGCAGCCCTGAAAATATTTTTACTAAATCTGCCTCATAGTCTAATCTCAACAAGATTTTTCATTTCACTTGGTTTTTACAAATTCCTACAAATCTGCAGTCATGCAAAAACATTTATTATAGTTTTTCATCTTTGTTGTGTAACGTGACTTCCAAAACGTTTTGGAATTCAGACATGTAGTTACACAATGTAATAGTATGCTGTATTAATCATGTACAGGGGTACTGTAAAATAAAATGTTAGCCCTTTCCTGTCTGTAAAGTAAGTATTTTGAGATACAAAATACAGCAACAATATGTACTTTAAAATGTAATTTCATTTTACTTTTGCATCACATGGTAAACTAGCATAATACATACCTTTTACAAGTTTAAATTAATAATTGCAAGTTAACCCAAGTTAAGATGTATGTGGGGCCATACATCAATTCCTCACTCTTCCAAATACAGATTTCACATAATAATTCCAGAGTAGACTGAATAATTTATAGTAGGTATTCAGTGATTCATAGTATATATAATTCATTGTAGATACTGAATGATTCATAGTACAAATCCCATTTCTGGAAAAGTTAAATAATTAAGAACAAGAATCTGTGATTTTTTAATTCTCTTGAACCTTTATGTAACTGACAAAAGTACAAAGAAATGAGTTTTAATGTTTTGGCTTACAAACTTTGGCTAACCAACTTTTCTGGAAATGGGGTTTGTATACACTGAATAATACATACAGTCATGTAAAAAAATAGGACACTGCATGAAAACATTTTTTAACATATTTTGTTTTAACAGTATTGAAAGATGGACGTAATATAACTAAAGGAATGTTTTTGTTGTTGTTTTTTTTCCCAGTTATTGTGTAAATTGGTTTGCTCTTGATCATAATAATACATTATACATTCAAATTCTCAGTCATAAATCAAAATGACCATACCTTTCGCTTCTGCCACACACAAATAGCAAAATCTTGACAATCTTTAAGATCCGTAAATGCAGCTGTCATCATGTTGTTGTTGCTATATTTGAGCCTGTAATGGAAAAATCACATCATGTAGTAAATTTTAAAATGAGAATATTAAAAAAAAACACCCATCCCAAATCATCCCATATCATTACTTCACTTAATCTTAAAACAAGAAGTCAGCCTAAAGTCATTCTACTGAGTCCTCTCCCAGTCATATTCCTGAAATAGAGGATGGTTTGCATGGCTGTAGGTAAACGACACGTTCTATTAACATCAAGCTTTAATTTCATCTGTGATGTGTAAATGAAATAGTTATTTTATTGTGTTTACCTGCTGCTGTTCCTAAAATCAAAATAATTCATTTCTTTCTTCCATTTTTTCCCTTCAGCATGCTGCAAGCTTTCATCAAAATCCACCTCACTACTTAATCTTTTTAAAATAATTGAAATAAATAGCTTTGCTCATAGAAAGGTTTAGATAGGCCACACTGAACAATAGACCTCATTCACCAGTACTTTCCTAAGAAAAAGTCTACATTAGATTCATGACGTGTTCTTAAACCATAGTATTGTTTGCACCTTTGTGCTCTTAAGTGTGCATGGATGCTGTTCTTACCCAAGAGCAAACCCCAAATAAGAAAACATTGGTAAATGTCAGAATCTTTGTGAAAACTGTGTAAGTAGGTTTTAAGAAGAAACTTCTTCTTAAAAACTGTTGATGAATGAGGCCCATCATCTTGATGCATTCAAAAAAGTTTGCTTAATATAAACAAATAAAAAATGCTCTATGGATTATTAGTATAACAAATTATTACATTAATTAAAAATGGCCTGTTAATTAGTACATTATGGTCAAATATTTTGAGACAATAACCTTTTCACTTTCAACGGTGTGATTTATACATAATGTTTTGTCAAACAAGTCTTTCCTTTTATGAATTCATATATTGCTGGTGTTGAAGCAAAACTTCATGTCTCCAAAGTGATAACTTCACAGGAAAAGAAAAAAACATACTTTACTTTTAATGTAAGTCAATGTAACCAGACTTTTTTTTAAATAATTTTGGGCCATTTTTTTGTCCATTCATTATCAAATTCTCACATAATCCGTGGATTTCCAAATTATCTCCAAAACTGAAAAATGGCGATACAAAGTTGTGTTCTGATAGCAGCGATGCGTTGGCATGGCACTTTTGTTTTCATTCATACACACACACACACACACACGCACACACACCTGAGAACATCACCACTCTGAGCTCCTAGAGGGTAATGAGTGAAGCGATTAGTGAATCCCCTCAGTCTGTGCAGTGAGGCCACGTCAGACCCCAGTTCCTCCCAGTCATGCTCCTGAAGTTCTGTGGAGGCCATGTACAGTAAAATGAAAACAACTTACTTTATCAGTGCATTCATAAAATATTATTGCGTTCTATCTGTCAGTAGTAATATCTTACCAGATCCTACTGTTTGGCAAATGAGACAGAGCAAAAGTGCCACCCAAAGACCTTGTGCTGCTGCCATTTTCGCTCCTCCTTCCCCCACCCAGTTGTCCTTTGGACCCAACAGTTAACACTGCAACAAACATGTATTACTATTAAATCTTTTTAAGACAGACATTTTGCATATACACCAATCGGCCACTTCACTAAGTACACCTTCTTGTATCTATACTCTTTGTCCATTTCATCAGCTCCACTTACCATATAGGAACACTATGTAGTTCTACAATTACAGACTGTAGTCCATCTGTCTCTCTGCATACTTTGTCAGCCCCCTTTCACCCTGTTCCTCAGTGGTCAGGACCACCATAGAACAGCTATTATTTGGTGGTATGGCATCAAATCCAATTCAAAATTCGTAAGCAAGGAGAACTACCCTCGCACTCAAGGAAGACGATTCTTTGCACAAGCAAAACCTCTTGCACATGCAAAGAGAACTACCTGCATGAGGAAAATCACAATAGCGTGAATCAAGAGTTAACCGTGGAAGATGCGCTCCTACGCAGAAAAGTTAGGCTGACCCTGAACTGTTCTTCCTGCTCGCTACTTCTGCTCATGCAATAGTTTAATCCAATTTTGACAGTTTGGGTGGCTCCAACATATGATTGGTTACCACTGATTTCTGGAACTGTGTTGTGATTGGCTGGCTGTCAGTGTTCCTCAGGGCTTTTGCTGCATTAATATATATATATATATATATATATATATATATATATATATATATATATATTGTGATGTGGCAACAGAATACAGACGCTCGCGGATGTAAAAACGACAAGTTTTAATATAATCGAGCAAACAAAGCAAAAAGGGAAGAGCTAAAGTCAGGGTCAAAAACAGGCAGTAAGGTTCAAAACACGGGTCAGTCCAAATCAGGCAACAGTACAAAGGGATCAGGCAAAAGACTAAGTCAAGAAGAACAAAATGTAGGTCAGCAAAACAGAATACAGGCAGTAAGAAAACAAACACTCAGTAGGTCGTAATGATACAATACTTCGCAGTGAACCTAACTCAAGCCCGGGCTTATAAAGGAGACCAACTAGTCATATGATCAAGTTCACAGGTGTTCTCAGTTAGTACTCTGGGGAGTTTGAGCGCTGATTGGAGCACGGGCGAGAGTCAGGAGTCATGTGATCTCCCCTTGAATTGTGGGCAATGGAGTCCATGTCTGCATCCGAGTCGGAAGGAAGTTGCTCGGTCACGTGACTTCCCTGAGGATTCTGGGAAATGGAGTCCGTCTCCATGTCAAAGTTTGCTGAATGCGTGACATATATGATATTCATATTTCACAGGAAATGTATAAATAATATTAGGTAACTGAAATTGAAACTGCACCAGAGTGTTCCTCATCCTTAAAATTCCATGATGAATTGCTTTAAAAAGTCTGGATGCACCAACATACTGACCACAGAATAAAGGGTTAAAACACAGAGCCAGATTGTGACAGTCAGAGTATGTAGATTTGCAGTAAGCTTCACTAATTCATAAAGGAGGATTATCGGCATGTTTTACATCTTAGCGAGGCATGACCGTGTGTTTACTTCATTTAAATATGCTGGTTGTGATTCATTAAAAAAAAAACAAAAAAAAAACAACTTAAGCCACTCTGGTGGTATTTTTTCCTGGTAAGAAGTTGATATGGATTACATTATATTTTCTACAATGTTTCCCAAATAGTTTAAGAGAACATTAGAAGAACAAAAAAGTCTTCAATGAGCAGGATTTCAGAAAACATACTGTACTAAAACATACTATGTGTACTTAAAACATCCTCTTCTATCAGATTCACCCTGTATGAAAGCAGGTTTAGTTTGTAATTCAAGAATCCTGTTTTTCAATTTACAGTGCATTTTACAAAGAATTAGAATTTCAGCATGACAATTTAATTTTAAGTATAATTAAAATAACCAAATATTAAACTTTAATTTTTGTTAGCAAAAATTGTTACCGTAATTATAATGATATATATTATTATAATGAGAAAAGTTTGAATGATCACTAACAAATAAAATCTTAGATGTTCAAATATAATTCCTATAGTTAAACGTTTATTAAAGATGTCATAACTCTATTTTATGCGTCTTTTTAAAGTAATTTTCTGATAAACTATATTTCTTGATTAAAAGTTAAAAGTGTCTTTACCAAACTGTTTACTATGATTTGTCAGCATGTCTTGCATTAAAATTCATAGCTCTGTTTCTGAGAATTTTGATTTTGTTTCTTTGTTTCTTTTGACAGCCAACAGAAGTTTCAATTGGCAAGTTTTTTTGTTTTTTTAATGTATGACGTCAATTTAGGTTGTTACCTAGGCCAAAAATATTGCAGCATTAAAAGACACTTTAATCACATCAGTGGCTCTGTATCAGTATGACTCAGCAGACCACAATGGAAAAGCTAACAGGAGAATCAGTGCAATTGCAAACAAAAGCTGATGACTGAAGTCTTAAAATAACCGGTCTCCCTGATAAAGCTGAGAGTTCTGCCTTGGTAACGTTTAAGACGTTTAAGTTCTTGTATGGCTAAAACTCCCTGCTGAAATCAGCTTGGAGATTGAATGGGTGCACTGGAAACCCACTGTAATCTCAAACACAAAGGCAATGCCACAGAACATTACATTACACTACACTAACAAAAAGGCAGTTCTCCTGACTGCCCAGGTAAAATGGCCTAACCTTCATGACAAAGTTATTTTTTCCCAAGTTTTTTCCACAGAGGTAATGAAGAGACGTCGAGATTTTGACAAAGTGAAAAATACGCTCACGGACCATCAGATTTACCGGGTCTTCATTTATCCCACAAAAAAAAAAGGTGTTTTTATGCCTGCTTTGGCTCAAGATTTCTTCAAGACTCTCAAGACCACACACTAGCGTCAGCAAAAGAAAGCACCTGAAAGACTAGAGTAAACTGTTTGTTAAAAACCATTCTCCAGGTTGAGGTACTGTTTAAACCAGGCATGTCAAACTTGGGACCTTCCGACCGAAGTGCTGCGGACATTAGCATTTACCCTCATCTAACGCTCTGAATTAAGTTCATGAAGACCTTGCTAATTAGATGTGTCAGGTGTGTTTAACGAGGCAGTTTGCTGAAGTCTGTACTGTTTCGGCCAGCAAAGAATGGAGCCTTAGACATGTGGTTTGCACTGTATATTATTTGATGACTAGTGACATTGGATCTTTATTAGATTATCTGGTCTGGTAAGTTGGCTTGAGGGGTCATTTTGATACTTCGATACTGTTGAATTCTGAACTTTAATTACTATGAATTGTTTATAGGTTTGCACAATTGTGGTGCAGTTTTTTCTTTTAATAATATTTATCCCTGTAGCAACAAATAATTAGGCCCTTTTTTTCTTTCCTTTTTTCCTTTTCTGGTGATATGCATGCATGTATGAAAGTATTATCTTTATTTTTGCTGAGTTGGAACTGCCATAACTTTGTCCACACAGTCCAATCTTGTCAAATTGGCTCAATTGTCTTGTTGAATTGAATTTTTATTTCAGTGTTAATGCTAATGTGTAATTTGTCTCGGTGCAATCAGTTCAAGTTTACAACAGTCCAATAAATACATGTTATGATACTTCCTAAGGTTGCAGTAGAACAAATGTGTGCAGCAAATGGTTAGTTTCTGAGTGCCTTAAAGGAATGAAGTATTAATAGCACAGTGGGATGCACTGGTCTTCAGTTCCCTAAGTTTCACAAAATTAGGTGTTTCAGCTGCTGCTGCCCCCATGTTATATAATTGTTCACTTCACACAAATCATTTGTTGCACTTTGGTCTCCTAACTCTTTTCTTATTGGTACAGAAAAGATTTACACTAATTTGTTGTCCATCCAATAACAGGATGGTGGACCTCCCTCTTTGACTGCAGCAAATGGTGAGTGAGATTTTTTGAAAAAGAACTGAACTATCAAACAGTTAGAGAGTCATTTTATGTTTGTCTTCTGTTTTATATTTTGGTCAATTTAAATCCTAGTTAATGAATATGGGTTGACTAAGTGGAGTTACTGTGTCTGAAAAGGAATGGAGTCAAGAGTAATGTTCTATGGTTCTGAGCAAATGTCTGACAGGAAGGGACCTTAAGAGAAGTGTTCAGGTGTTTTGACAGTGGCATTCTCTTGTAATGATAGAGTAGCAACAGCACATAGACTGATTAGTAATGCTCAAATTACAAATGTGCTTTTGTCAGTGCTTAGAAAACATATCAACATACTCAACATTCTATCAGTGTCCTCCAAACTACAGTATAATTGCTTCAGAAAGAGAAAAATGAGTTGCTGAACCATGCTTAGAGGAAAGAAATTAAACCCAACCCATAAGGAGCTGCAGACTTCCCCTCAGAGTCATCTGACAGTGAATAAGTTCTGTTCAAGCTCATTTTAATATGATTGTTAATTGTTAAAAGACCATGGTTAAAAGGTTTTGTCTTTCACTGTTTATGGGTGCATTTATACCCCTGGGGGGTCGGGGGGGGCAAATGCTTCACACTGTAAAATAGTGTTTCCTTAAATAAAAAAGTATGGTTGACTAAGAAGAGAGCTTTGAGAAGAACTGTTGACATTTAGGTCACAAGGATGACCTCAAACTAAAGATTCCCTATCTCCCCCCAAATTCCTTGGCCCTTGTTAATTTTCTGTGAAGACCATATAAAATAACACATTTTCAATTACTTCACACTGTTCACCCCCTACACAGTTATTTTACACATGTGGTGTTGGAGTGAACTCGGGGGTGCTGTGTCCTTTCTCTCTGTTCTCCTCCTACATGACCTGTTGTTACTGTGTGTGTGTGTGTGTGTGTGTGTGTGTGTGTGTGTGTGTGTGTGTGTGAGGGTGGACAACATGGACGGACTGCTGATTGGCTACAGCTGCTAAAGGAGAACTCTACACTGGCCACTTGTGATATTTTAAACATCTAGTATTTTTACATATATTATAGCTGTTTTGATTATATACAACAACACAATAATGTGGTGGGTCCAACAGACCACTGATTACCAAAACATGAACACCAGATAAAGGTTAAGAAAGCTGAACTTAAGTTATTAAACAGAAAAGCACTCAGGGCAGATTTGAACCCTGAACCCCAGGGAACCATGCTTAAGCAGGAGAGCTACCTAACTCAACAAGGAAAACTAAAGCACTAACCTAGGTAAACTTCACAAATTAACTTAGGATCATCAGAGGAAACTGACTGTCCATTAGAGCACTCCTGTTTCCCCAGCAAAACCAAATAACAAGTAATGTCAAGCAATTGTATCTAGTTTATTACCATTAACTCAGATTATGGTACATGAGCATGCACTAGTGTAAGGCCTATTCCTTTTTGGACTATGAAGATGAGTAATAGATTTTGTTATGAAGTAAAGCTCAGCAGCTATATTTGTTATAGTGAAGATTTAGACCAGCCAGTTTCGTGACAAACTGGCTCAATATGTGTTTTCGTGTTCATGAGCTTAACTCTAAATTCATGAATAAGATATACTTTACAACTGTTCGCTTACAAAAGATGTTTCCTGACAGATTCAATTTATTGCTTATTGGCAATTTATTGAGACAGAATCCACATACTGTACACAGACTGTAATTATTATTATTATTATAATTATTATTATTGTTGTTGTTATTATTATATCACACGCAGTTAATTTCATTTCTATGTGTGTATATAAATATACAGTAAAGCATCTTACCTTCAGGACAGCTTCAGTCTATGTGGTCAGATATTGCTTAAATGAAGGTCAGGTAAAAGAGGGTGTCAGTTTAACGTTTGAGAAAAAAGTGCTTTCGGTTTCATGTATTCATAAATGAAAGTGTAATAACTATGACAGCAGTTCATTGAAAGGTCATTTCCCTATTCAGTTCTCTAAATAGGGTGCAAGTCAAAGCATGCAGCTACTCAACTGGAATAACGAGTATAACACCATCTGTTCTTAGTTACCCTAGTTAAACTTGCACTGACATGCACCAAATGCACCAACACAAATTACACTTCAGCAGCATCAATACTTAACAATAAAGAATAAAAATAAAATGACACTGCAACTTAAGAACAAGAATATCAAATAAAACAAGGAAAACTAACTATGTACTCCTACACCCTCATTAATCTCAAAAATGTAAGTCTTGGCCTTTTGTTTTTCTACACATATTTTGAGAGAGTTCTGTCTTAATGCTTAAAAAAGTAATGAATTATGTCATTTTTATGTCATTTTCCCTACCAAAAAAAATGGTAAGGGTTTATGGTTGTGCTGTTTGTCACTGTCTCTCATGGTGTGTTGTCTTGTTGTTATCAGCTGTCATCAGTTGCAACTACCGTGTTGCACCATAAGTTGCAGTACCGTGGTACTGCCCAGAGATATGGCAACTGGCATTACTTTCACAGTTACTAATATTTTGCTCTGATCTTCCTTATTGTTAATGAACACGGTACTGTCTGATTCTCATGATGAGGCTGGTCAAAAATACCATTTAATAAAATAACTAAATTGGACTAATAGTCAGCTGTGTTTTTAATGTGATAATAACCGTAATTGTTTAGACTCTGTTCAGACCTAATTTAAGTTTGTTGCAATATACAGGCATTTGTTTCCATTTGTGACACATGAGTTCAGGCTAGCATGAGCTAACTGCTTACTAACTGTCTTTACCATGAGGGGGTAGGATGAACTTACTGCAAAGCTGCCAAGTTTATGTTAAAAAAGCACTTTACAAATCTGGAGAATGACTGTTGATATTTTAACTCTTTGAATAGACTCCTTCAAAAGCTCCACCCTCCAAATTCATGGATGTGCATTGACGATTATACATACATACATCATCTAAACCGCTTATCCTTCTGGGTCACGGTTGGGTGCTGGAGCCTATCCCAGCTGTCATTGGGTGGAAGGCAGGATACACCCTGGACAGGTCGCCAGTCCATCGCAGGGCAGACAGACAGACATACATAGTCACACACACTCACACCTAGGGGCAATTCAGCATGTCCAATCAGCCTGACTGCATGTCTTTGGACTGTGGGAGGAAACCCACGCAGACACGGGGAGAACAGGCAAACTCCACACAGAAATGACCCCGGTCTCCCGGCCGGGAATCGAACCCAGGCCATTCTTGCTGTGAGGCGACAGCGCTACCCACTGCGCCACCATGCCACCTGCATTGACGATTATGATTATGTTAAATTTTAAGGTGCTAAAAGGGTTCTTTTGGGAGTCATTGCATAGAGTACATGTCAATCTGTGTATATTTTCCACTTTACTCAAGGGGACACAAACATACAAAGAGGGATGAAACTTTTAGTAATATCAGAAGTTCATAGCATAATTAGTAGTACTGTGACACGACAACAGAATCCAGACGCTCGCGGAGAAAAAGGGCTGAAGTTGTTTTAATAGAGTTAGGCGAAGGCTTGGTCAAAAAACAGGCGTGGGTCAAATCCAAAAGACAAAGGCAAAACACAACGATGATCAAACACCAATGGGCTAGACAAAAGAGTAAGTCGAAAAAACAGGCAGAAAGGTCAAAAACAGTGATCAAAACGACAAGCAAAAGTACAAAAGGGGATAGGCAAAAAGGCAGAGTCAAGTAAACTAAGCAAAGGTCAAATAAACGGCAAACTACAGATCATACAAAAACGCTGAGCAAGTTCGAAACGAAACAATACCTCGCACTGAACCTCACTAAAGCCCGGGCTTAACAACTATCCTACCTAGATCATATGACATAACACACAGGTGCAAACAGTTAGTACTCTGGGGAGCGCGAGCGCTGATAGGAGCGATAGGCCGTCCGAGGTCATGTGATCCCCCACGGTACTGTGGGTAATGGAGTCCGTTAAGGTCTCCGAGTCAGAAGGAAGTTGTTCAGTCATGTGATCTTCCTGAGGGTTGTGTGATGCTGGTGAATGCGTGACAAGTACTGGGAGGTAAAATAAATATTCATTTAATAATAAGTAATTAATAGTAATAAATCAGTAGACTAATTAACATATAATTAATGGGACTAACACTTAAGTACTAGTTATCAGTTCACACTGTCAAGACTAGTACACAGTCAGTGTTAGTCAGTAGACATAAGTACTAGTTCTCAGTTCCTCTTGAGGTTTCTTCCTCTTACTCCTAGGGAGTTTTTCCTTGCCACTGTTGCCTCTGGCTTGCTCATGGGAAGCTTGGACCCAGATTTAGTTCCTTATGTCTATACATGGACTCCTTTTTATTTTTATTTTTTTATTGTTTCAATAACCCTTCCATGAACTGTTTTCCTTCTATAAACTGTTTTTTCTGTAAAGCTGCTTTGAGACAACACTAGTTGTAATAAGCGCTATACAAATAAATGTTGTTGAATTGAAAAAGATCAATTCAACCTAAAAAATGATAAAACAATTTTACTGATTTTAATAAACTCAAATAAATACTTTCAATCAAAAAAAGTTTAAATAAAAAAACTGTTGTTTACATCAATTTGTAACAGTGGCAGATGGAAACAGACACTTGCAGATGAGGCTGCAGTTAAGATCTTTAATAACTATAAGATGATCCAAAAACACAGTCGAAAAGCCAGAGCATACTAAAGCCTTATGTGCCAAACTAACAAAGACATGTAATCTCAGTGTGACTATGTGTGGCCTGATTAATGTTTCTGTTGGGTTTTTCCAGGGCAACTCCAAAGACAAGGGTAAGCCAAAGCCTTTGGCTGTGGTACAGACCTATACAGCTGCAAGCTCATGAAGCCCACTGGGCCAGCCCAGTCTCTTTGAAGGAGAAGGGTGGACAGAGAGCCATGCCCCACCCCACAGTCTACCTCCTGACCCTGGACTATGCTGCCGCCACTAGTGTTGATGTTTTGATGGAATGAGTTTATTTTGAGGCATTTCTGCAGTGTAGCTGTAAAGCATTTACGGTATAAAACTGTTGTTGAGGTGCATGTTTCTGCAGAAAGGAGTGTGAAAAGTTTTGAAAAAGTCAACTCAGCACTAAAAAATGCTGCTTAGCGATTGTAAATACTTCATTATTTATTATATGTTATGTGTTTTACATATGCATTATATGTGTTATTGTGGTGATTATTCTGAGTTATTGTTTTAATTATTTGCAGTGATTTATTGTTTGTGTAAGTGTGGTGGTTAGTTTGATCCCATATTGTCTATTTCTTAAGATCTTTTAGCAATCATTAATGTATAACAATAATTAATGTTTATGTTTGAGCTAATTATTTTTAAAATCACAAATACATGCAAACCTGTTGCAATGTACAAGCCATGTGTGTGCTCTCTGGTTCAATTTGCCTTATTTTCATTGGTTATCTCATAAAAAGTGATACATAAGGAAGTTATCTATTTTTTTATATCATATTTTTTATATTAAAAAAAAGGGTTGTTATTTTAAGTTACTGGCACACGATTGCTCTGACCTCCATCATAGGCAAATGTTTTGAGTGCTTTGAGAAGCTGATGAGAGACTTTATCTGCTCCTCACTACCTGCCACCTGGATCCACTGCAGTTTGCCTACAGACAGAACACATCCACTGATGACACAATAGCCCTGACTCTGCACACTGCCCTCTCCCATCTGGACAAAAAGAACACGTATGTGGGAATGGTGTTTGTGAACCACACCACACGGGTGGTGAAGAAGGCACAACAGCACCTCTTTTACCTCAGGCAGCTGAGGAGGTTCGGCATGAACCCTCACATCCTCAGAACATTTTACACATGAACTGTGGAGAGCATTTTAACAGGCTCCATCACCACCTGGTATGGGAACTGCACTGCCATCGAGCGGAAAGCTCTGCAGAGGGTGGTGCGGACAGTCCAGCACATCATTGGGGTCCAGCTCCCAAACCTCCTGGATTTATACACCAGCCACTTGAGGAAGAAGGATTTAAAGGACTCCACCCACCCAAGTCCTTTTGTTCTCATACATGTGACATAACATATATATATATATATATATATATATATATATATATATGGAAATGTGTAAAACTTTTTTAAACTTATATTACTGTACAATGGAGCAACACTGGTATATATACTAAAAACATGTAAACATTTATGTGTGTATATATTTATATTTTGTTTCTTTTCATGTACATATATTAAGTAACAAGTACAACCCCAATTCCAAAATTGGGACACTGTGTAAAATGTAAATAAATGTAAATAAAAACAGAATGCAATGTTTTGCAAATCTCATAAACCCATATTTTATTCACAATAGAACATATAGAACACAATAGAACACATATCAGATGTGAGACATTTTACCTTTTCCTGAAAAATATTAACTCATTTACAACTTCAACAAAAGGCTGAAAAATAATGAAAAACAGCTGGAAGAACAATTTGCAAATAACTCATATGACTGGGTATAAAAGGAGCATTTTAAAGAGGCAGAGTCTCTCAGAAGCAAAGATGGGCAGATGTTCACCAATCTGTAAAACTGTGTCTAAAAATTGTGGAACAATTTCAAAAATTGTTGTTCAACGTAAAATTGCGAAGACTTTGGATATCCCACCATCTACAGTACATAATATCATCAAAAGATTTAGAGAATCTAGAGAAATCCCTGTACACAAGGGACAAGCCCAACAGTCAATATTGGATGCTCATGAACTTCAGGCCATCAGGTGGCACAGGATTGAAAACAGGCATGATTCTGTACTGGAAATCACAACATGGGCTCAAGAACACTTCTAGAAATCACTGTCTGAACACAGTTCGCCGTGCAATCCACAAATACAACTTGAATCATGCTGAGAAGAAGCCATATGTCAACATGGTCCAGAAATGCTCCCGTCCGCTGTGGCCCAAAATTTAAAATTCTTTTTGGAAACCATGGATGCCTGCAGTCCAGACCTTTCAGCAATAGAAAACATTTGGCACATCATGAAATTAAAAATTTGGCAAAGAAGACCCAGGACTGTTGAGCAGGAAGAATCCTACATCAGACAAGAATGAGACAACATTCCTCTCCCAAAACTCCAGCAATTGGTCTCCTCACTTCCCAGACGTTTACAGACTGTTGTCTAAAGGAGATGGGATGTTACACAATGGTAGACACGGCCTTGTCCCAACTTTTTTGAGATGCGTTGCTACCATCAAGTTCTAAATTAGTAAATATTTTTCATGAAATGGTAAAATTTCTCACTTTTAGCATCTTATATGTGTTCTATGTTCCATTGTAAATAAAATCTGGGTCTATGAGATTTGCAAATCATTGTGTTAGGTTTTTATTTACAATTATTTACATTTTACACAGCATCCCAACTTTTTTAGAATTGAGGCTGTAGTACAAGGGGGCTACACACCTAAGATTTTCGCTCACCTTGGCACCTGTGTAAATGTGATGCGATAATAAACATGATTTTGATTTGATTTGATTTAAACTGGGATTTTAGAGGTGAGGGAGCCCTATTTTTCCATGGGTGTCAGCTATGTGGGAAGTTATTATTGATTAACGTATCATGAAATATCATGATAACGTTATTAAAAATATTATAAACCACATCATTCCAACCTAACATCACTAATTCAACTAATATAGCAAATTTGATTAACAATAATAAACTACAAAACACTGTTAGCTAGCTAAGTGCAAATATCTGCCTTTGAGTACATTTTGCAACAGTCTGTTGGCAAAAAAATAACAAATCTATTTACCTAGTTAAAACATCATGAAACCACAAGAATAAACCCATTAGTACATAAATGATTGTGAATTTTTTATCTCAATATTTTGTGTATGGTGTAACAAACCACTTGTAATATTTATAACTGAGCTACAGAAACTCAGAAACTGAGGAATAGATTGTAGCTAGCAGTGTTAACTCAGCAAGGGTTCAGGGCCTGATTGGCACCTGGAAACAAGACATAGTCACTCTGCCATCTGGAAATGTCATGTAACGTGTCACTTACCGAATGGCCCCTGCCTTTGATAACTGTTAATGAGTGGCACTTGTCATTTATGACACTCAGTTAGTGGTATCTGTCATAATGAAATGGTGCATGCCACTCAAAACAGGTATGTACCAACAGCTCCTGTGAGTAAAGCCATGACTCTGGACACCAGCTATTCGGTTATGCTAACTAGCAGTATCAGAACCTGGGAAAAGTGAAGGTGGAATGTCAATTTGAAGACTATGTACAATTAATCTTTCATGTGGTTGGTTCACTGGTTTTACTGTTGGGTGGTCGATTTTTAATGGAAATTGGCCACTTTAGCAGAAAGCTATGTAGTAATAAAATAAAAGTTGCAGTAATATTTGCTTGAATATAGACTTGCAGGCTTTTTGTTGCACAGAGAGTTAATGAAAATAGCACGTAACAGACATACTCATACTAATTACTGAATTTATTGTGTTATTCATGATAAATTGAAAAGACCATTTATCTGCATATTTATTAAATAACACATGAGAAATGTAGGCTTGTGTTCTTGTTTTTATTTATTAATTTGTATTATTTACAGGGATCTCTCAGCAGCACCTGTCGTTCAGTAGTGGAACTAGCTAAACGCCAATGGCACTTTTAACTCTGAACACCTTGTTAGTTTGAGGATGTATGCAATTGCTCTACATCATCATGCAGTTGCATACAACACAAGTGTAACATTTAAAATTGCACTTTAAAATCTTAAAAAGAAGAAAAATTACTTTTTAACTAAATGTCCTCAAACCAAAATATCCTTTAGATTGGAGGCTCAGAGTTCCCACAATGCACCATAAAATCCAGTGAGCACAATTATATAGACATAAATGTATGTAATTTAAGCAGCTTGGTGTAGTATTTCTTGCAAAATTTAAGGCCAGCTAACTTAGCTTAGTTTGATGTAACCCTGGTGGCAGTGGTGTCAGCGCTGCTCTTTACATTAATAAATGCATTACTTTCTACCTGTGTAGGTAGTATGATTCATTTTTCCTTCTTTGGTAACTCCTCATGTTTCATGATATTGGCTGTTTGACATAAATGTAACACCTCCGTATATATAAGCACAAGGATCAATCACTTTAGTTTAATCACCAGAGTATTTAAACCTGGATTAACAGAGAAAGCTTTTAACCACTGCTTCTTCGTTTGTTTGGTTTTGTGAAGCTGAAACCTGTGAATTTCAAAAAGCCTGTCTAAGTTAAACCTGCTTCATTAGACACACCCCAGATCCACTACTTCTTGTTATCTAACTACAAACCAAAACAAATATTATGATGTTAATCATGATCTTAATACAAAACATATTTTCATCTTTATTCTTTTTTTTCCTCATCTACTCTTTTTCTTCTCCATTATTTGTCGCTGAATATGTACATTCTTTTTTGAGATATGATTACCCACGTCCTTTTTTACCATCACTCGAGCATCTTAGATGCCATGATGGTTCAGTGATAATCCAGATAACCCTGGTGGGCCTAAGCAGCTGCTCATATTGCTTATTTTTCCGTCTTTGGTGACTCCACATGTTTAACTGGCTGTTTGTCATAAGTATCATGCTTCCATATGTATGAGGATCTAAAAAAAAAACCACTGCTGTAAAACAAGTTAACAGCATCTGTGTTTGTTTGGTTTTGTAAAGCTGAAACTTCTGAAAGTTAAAATAAGAGTGTCAGCTCTTAATAAGTAGAGCCGACACTACTGAGACAATAAAAAAGAGACCAGGCTTGAATACTACAGCCCTAAATCTTGCAGTCAAACGCATCATCCAGTCAGTTAGATCTTGCCCCCATCTCTCATACGAAAATCTTGTCTGTCTGTTATCTCTGCTACCATTTCTAACCTGGGGTGTATTCCAGAAAGCAGGTTTAACAAACTCTAAACCTAAGCCGGAACTCAGAGTTGACTTATCTCGCCGTGTCATAGTCAAAGTTTCCGGTTCCACAACAGCTGATCAGAGTTAGTTTAGTCAATTCTGAGTAGATTGAACCCAGCTGAAGCGCGTTCACTGTTACCTGTAAATAGGCATTCGCAATGGAGTGGCGAAAAACCGATTCACTATGCCAATGATGGAAAAAAGAGAGCATCTTATTTCACACCCATAGAGCAGGAAATATTACTGACTGCATATGCAGAAAATTAATACATATTTACACGTAAAAGTAATACTTCAGCAGCCGCAAAAGAAAGGGAATGGCATGGCAAAAAATTGCAGACCAAGTTAATGCGTGAGATATTATTAAATAATATTTAAATAAAACTATGGCACATAATTTAACATTTAGCAAATGGATATGGCAAAAATAATTTTAATGTCAGTTGTAATAGTTGTCTTGATTTTTACAATTTTTTTTCTTTTTTCATTTACATAATATAGGTGTAATCCAAGTGGGGTGAAACGCACATGGCAGCAAATAAAGATGAAATATAAAAACATAGTGCAAAGTGGTATGACTTGTACATAACTACCTAATGTTCTTACTTGTAACCAGCTTGGTATGGCTTACAGTTGGTTATGGCTTTGTAGCTAATAGGAAAAAGCCAGAGGCATGGAAAACAGGAGGGGGACCACCACCGCCGCCTTTCACCCAGGCAGAAGAGCTGGCGCTGTCACAGAACAGTGGCCGGCCTATAACTGATGGAATCCCTGGAGGAAGCTCAACAGAGCCAACAACGCCCCAGGACATGACTATTTATGTTAAGGTATATTCATTACATTTATTCGTTATAGTGCATAAACTGAGGATAACTGCATTTATCTGAACAATTTTAATTCCATCTCTCCAGTGATAGGCGGTGTGGTTCAAACAACCGAGCCTCCTACAGTTGTAAGTGATCTTAAAGTCCCTAGATCTTACTTGAGGTGTACAAATACCTTTCTTTTAAACAAAAAAAATTATTGTTTCAGGATGAAGAAACTGTCTCTGCTGTCTCAGAGTGGGATGATGCTCTTGGGAGGCCTATGGATGTACAGTATATGTTGCATATGCTGAATATATTGACCATGGCATTTCATGTGATCCACCATGATAATGTGTGACTGCCCTCTTACAGAACATGACAGGAGATGTACAGCCCAATGAGGGACCATCAACATCCAGAGCTCAGCTTGGAACAGTAAGATTAGCTTAATGTCTCACCAAATAGCTGAAATATTTAGAACGCAAAGATATTTATTTGACCATATCATGGTATTTTTCTCTCTTCCTCTCTGCTTCCAAGCTGCCTGTAAAGGATTTATACAAGATACACCTTCAGAAGCAAATTGAGAAGTGTGATCTTAAGATGGAGCACATAAAACTCCAAATTAAACAGACAAGCCTTGAAATTGAGTTGCTGGAATATAAGTTAAAGGTGGGGGTAATTGCTGTGTGTGTATAGATGTGAATGTTCTTACTAAAGAATAAGGACAAGGAAATTAACTTGCCATTTTTTTATTTTCAGGAAATAAAGAAATCATGAACATAAATTGTAGTCTTATTTATATAATTAAAGGGCAGATGGGTGAGAGAAATGAGGAAATAATTATTGGGAGAAATAGTGATTGCATATTGCATCTCGGACAATTCTACCATTTCTGTGGTCAGGTAGATTAAGATGTGGTTCCTCCTCAATATCTGCTTGGGGTATGGCAGGATGTTGCTCTCCTCTAATGGTGGCAATGTTGTGCAGTACCACACATGCCACTATAATGTCACATGCCCTCTCTGGAGTGACCCTGAGCCCCCGCAGGCACTGAAACCTGGCCTTGAGAATCCCGACTGTCATTTCAACCCTTGCTCTTGTTTTGGATAGGGCCAGGTTGTAGCGTGACTGTGGTCCAGGCTCAGGGTCAGGGTATGGTGTCATCACATATGGCATGCAGGGATACCCTCTGTCTGCAAGGAGGAGACCATCG
This sequence comes from Colossoma macropomum, assembly GCF_904425465.1. Taxonomy (NCBI): domain Eukaryota; kingdom Metazoa; phylum Chordata; class Actinopteri; order Characiformes; family Serrasalmidae; genus Colossoma; species Colossoma macropomum. The sequence continues at coordinate 779,731 of NW_023496050.1, forward strand.
TATTGTCCTGTAAGCACACGGGGGATGCAGTGATTTAAACTGAAACAATGTAACCATACACTGAACGTGAACCACAGCAAACGTTTCCCAGACTTACCTTGTTCAAATTTATTGTATAGTGCAGACTCACGAAAAATCTGTGCATCATGCACAGAGCCAGGCCATTTGGCTTCAAGATTTGTAATTATGTTTGTAGCATCACATACGATCTTCATGGAAGATAACAGTAAGTTTATTTCACAAATTAAATGCTACTAATAAATTTAACAAAGTACATTTAAGATGGTCACTACCTGTATATTAATGCTGTGGAAGAATTTTCTGTTTACATAATCCCCTTCATTTTCTGCAGGTGCTTTAATTGGGATGTGGGTTCCATCCATGCAGCCAGTGACTCTTGGAAATCATGAAATATTAAAAGATGCAGAGCTATTTCCACTTCCCAATTATTTTATCCTTTTGTAATCTTTGTTAATAAATACAAACCTGCAATTCTGTGGAATTCCTCTTTGATGTTCATTACAGGCTTATGCCCAGGGAACACCACAAAACTGTACATCAAACGTTTTAATGCTAGGCATACTTTTCGGACGGACCGACATACAGTAGCCTTCCCTATGTGTTCAGCGTCTCCTACATTGTTTAAAAAAGAACCATTTGCAAAAAACCGGAGAGCAATGCATAAAGTTTGCAAAGAAGTAAGTGCGGATCCATGATGTGTGATATTGGAAATGTATGGCTTTAGAATATTATTTAAGTATCTAATTGACTGTGAGGAAAAACGGTAACGTTCGCGGAGATACTCGTCGGGTAATGAAAGTATGTCCAATCTGGGTCTAATGACTCGTTCCCGATGAAGAGCTCGTCGAGGAAAGGACACGCCATGTTTGCTAGAGAAAAGTGCGTGTGAACCCGGGCTATGTTTAAGTTAACCTGCCAGCGAGCAGGTTAGCTTTAGAGTGTAAGTTGCTATAGTAACTGACACCGGTTTTCTTTAATCTCGGTTTCTGGAACAGAAAACCTCGAGTTTTCGTGAATTCTGAGTTAACTTACCCGGTTTTATCGCTTAACCCGCTTTCTGGAATACACCCCTGATCAACTACTCTCTTTTCTGTACCACTATTTTTTTTGCATCTAAAGGATATCTTAAGGATATATTACTCTAGGAATGTGCTGATAAATTGCATAATAACATATTATTTGAACTATTTAAAATATATAAAGACTTTGAAGCTTCAAATTATTATATTCTCATAAAAAACTCCCTCTTGATAGAACTATTCACAATTATAATGCAGCATCATGACAGTGTTCTTCATTATCTTCATTAAGACTTGCTTCTCTACTAACTTTTTTAACATTAGATTTTATATAAACCGAGCAATGGAAACGTATTCTATTTATTTAATACTATTATTATATTATATTATATTATATTATATTATATTATAATAATTGAATAATTTGAGTTAACTTATAGGAGTTCATCTATCTATCTATCTATCTATCTATCTATCTATCTATCTATCTATCTATCAGACCGAAAATAATAACTGATCTATTAAGAATCTAGCTATGATAGACTTGTTGGTTGAGGGCAGTTCATCCCCTTTCTAGTTTTGAGAGCAACTCTACTGTCCCAAGACCTTTCCTTTACACAGATACTGCTCATATTCAGTACAAAATACTTCTTTTAATCTGACACATATTTAATTACCCTTTAGTAAGTAAGTAATTCTTTAATAAATTATACTTTTAGATATTTGGTTAGGCTCCACAGCATCTCCTCCATCTCAGATTTTAAATTCCATTTGAAGACTCTTTCTATCCTTCTTTCCCTGCTGTGGTCTGACCGAATCATGCTAATACTGCTGTGATCTCACTCTGTATGGTGTTGTTTTTTTCTGTCTTGTTTTCTCCTTTAGTCTGTAGATGTGCTTATTTTCTTTTCTGTTGAATCTTAATCTATATTCTAATTTTATTTTAGTTTAATTTATGCTCACTTTTTTCTTCCTTTTCTTTATCTTATTCCTACATTAAATTATAATTTTGAAAAAGACCATAAATTTGCTCATAAATAATAAAGTGTATTATTATTTTTATTATTATTATTATTATTATTTTTATTATTATTATTATTATATACCGGTGGCAGCTAAAAGTGTTTTACGAACAGGTGATAAAGTTGAAGAGTAATACAAGAAATTCTAAGTATTAGTTTAGAATCACATAAGATAAATACCATGAGATGTAGAGTTTTAATTAAATGCTAAGTTAGAGATACATTATTATTATGATTATTATTGTTATTATTATGATCCTGAATAATATAATATAATATAATATAATATAATATAATATAATATAATATGCATTTTATACCATCTCTCTCACACACACTTATTGGATAACACTTCTCTATCTTTCTCGGGCACAAAGCCAGACAGAGCATAAAATAGCTGTGAATTTGTGTATTGCAAACATTACTGCTGTTGTACATATATGTCTCTCAAAAGTATAATACAGTGAAAAATATGGCATATTAAAAAATTACATTCTTAAATAAAACCAAAAAAGAAACATTTTCTGTGTAAACATTAAACAGACAATTCCAGTAATTTATGACTACAAAGAATTTACAAAAAAGAATGAAAATCATGCAGTATGTTTTACTGATGGAGCAGCATGATGCTACTGTAGAAATCAGTTCTTTACTAGAGCTTCAGTAGAAATCGTTTTTTATTGGAGCTTCAAAATATATGAGAGAATATTAGCTTTTAGCAATAAAAATGCTTTACATAATGATGATATTCTGCAAAATACTGTTGTTGCATAAAGTTTGGTTTAGCAATTTAGAAAGTTGTGTTTATTATGTTTTGATCTCTAATTTCATGTATGCCGCTTCTTTGGTACCAATGATTCCTTCATTACCTAGTGGCAGAAAATGTATCTTATTTTCAGATTATTTATTTGATTGTTTTTCTTATTGGAAACATTATGCTAGAGATCGCATTTCTTGGACTGTTTGAGCACTTTCTGTTTAGAAAGGCTGCAGTCTTTTCTGGACATCTCTCTCTGTATTCCTCTTAAAACGCTCTCATCTTCTCCTCAGTCCAGAAATATATCTCCACCAAGCTGTTTGTGTTTCTTGTAAGATGCATATATTAAGGAAAGCTGTGACATGACAGTAAATGTATGTGTAAAGGTGCTATTTTACCAGAAAAAAAACAACATGTTTTTAATAAACAACATTTATCATGGAGAAAACTGGTAGTTCACTAATTGGCACACTGCCTTCACACCCTGTGCAGTCAACGATTCTTCATCTTCTGCCACATCCCTGGACAACAAATCCACATCTAAATTATCTCTGCTACATAGGAAATTATGAAATGTATCCACTTCAGCCCACTTCAATGGCAGGAACTTAAGCTGTTGTCAGTCAACCAGTGGGTCAATCTTGTCAGGATCTGTAGCAACCCCCTTTAAAAAATCTTGGTATCACTTTCTGTTATAATGCATTCATAAGGCATTATAAACATGACTATAAATACATATAAAAATGAACTACACTTACCTGCTTATTATGCATTATGAATTGTTACCACGTTGCATTACAAGTCGTGTTAATAACATGTTATATTGTCAGTGCCAAAGAAGTCAGTCCCAGCATGCAGAGTAAAGTGAGAGAAGTGAGACAAATAAGTTTATTTACACCATGCCATTTCCAATATTCTATTCCTCACCATGGGTGTTGCTAGGGCTGCACCTTCAGAAATTAAATCCTGAATATTCAGGTGCCAGCCACAAGCAAGCTGTCCAGCCCAGAGTTATTACTACTCCATCAATTTAAAAATTATATTACATCACTGCAAACCAAGTACCTATCAGGCCCCTCCCCTGAAACCATGACCTCACACTGAGCATGACGTTACTGTGGAGTGAAGGCTTGGAGAGTGAGAGGCAAGTTAGTATAGTGCTATCATTGTAATTTGTTCCCTCACTGGTGCTAAGATCAACCACTAGAAACTTTCACTTTGTAACATTACTACCCTACACTCCAGTGATGCTAAATTATGCTATTATATTATTAGATATGCAGTGTTAAGTTAGTACCAAGCAGTTGTGTACATTGATTTTCCCACATTGGATAAAATACTACTGAAGGCACCACTATTTTAAAATCTGACATTTAAAGTTGTAAAGTGCTTTACTTTGTATGTTGCAGTGTTTCATTAAAACCTTCAGTAAAAACTTCAACTTGAAGAATCACTCTTAATATTGTAGGAGCCCTTAGTATAGTATGCCTCACTCTACTTAGAGCTAAACATTTAATTTACAAGCTCTTGTAAGCTGTTATGAATACTATTTATAATGTGTTATTAATAATTCATACAGCGTAGTAAAATAATATGAGACTCTAAGGCTTAAAGTACTTCCTGGGAAGGCAGCTTGAAACTTAGGTGTGAAAAGGACCTCCAGTGAGTTAACCTAAGTATGAATGTGTGTAGCTATATGGGTATGTATATCTATCAAAGGGTCTTAACCTATTAAGTAAAATAGCATCAGAAACCTGAGTGCATAAAATGTGAACACAGTCTTACTTTGGAGTCAAGAAAGCAGACTTCAAACCCTCAGCTCAGAACCAGGCTGGATCAGGAGAAGCTCACGCGCTGGGGGTCTTGCTCCATTGGTGGTGGCGGCTTCACCATGGCAGCCCAACGGACAGAAGTAGCCTCAGTCAGTGACTAGGCAGAGGCGTCTCGAGGAAATCAGGTGAAGAAATCAATCGGTAGCCAGTTGAAAGACTGCTTTACCTTCCTTCTCTAATTGTGGCTTAAAACTTAAGGTGTGCACAAACTAACAAACAAAATATAAAGATGAACAAACAGCAAGTTTAAATGTCCTATTTTCTGACCTAGGTCAGGACTAACTTGTGGCTCTAGCTGGCTTTCGCTTCTCTGAAGTCCTAACTGAACTGAACTGCTTTTCATCCAAATGACTACATTGGTAAGCTATCAAAGTGAAACATTACGTATTGTTAGTGTCTAACAAATAGATAAGATACAGCATCACTTATAAAACAAATAAAATAAAATGCATACAATGTGAACATGAGTTTTCCTTTTTTCTTTTACCCTGGGGAAGTGGTTTTGTGGCTGAGTGGTGTGTCTCATTCTCACTACTTGGTGGTGCTATGGGTCCAAGCCTACAATATCAATAAAATCCAGAAAGTGCCAACACCGTTACAGATTCTCCAAACAATTTTTGCAATGTGGAGTTAATACATGCTTTAGAAATCTTATTTTCTGTTACTCAGAGAGTTTTTGGTGAGCCATGCTGGACTCCAGGCAGAGTGTTTATTGTTTCATTGTGTAACCTGAGGTACAGGAGGTTGATAACCTCCCGCTGTGTTTGGTCCTGGTAAAGGATGATTTCTTGTGAACTTCTTAATCCCATTTATGGCTTTTAGCTCAGACTTTACGGAGCCAAAGCTATTAAGATTTGGGGTTGTGAAAACATCTGTAAGCAACAGACTTTGGCTCAAATAGATCAAATAGTATCTCCCATCATATACATTCTGTACATGTAATTCTGTGGCTTCACCTCCTAGCTGTACGTAGAGGGGCGTACTTGCATGTGTGGGTTCTTCCAGAGTTTATTCTAACACACACACACAAACTGAGGAGTTCTCTTCAATCCAAAATCCTGCGTGGAGGGGTTCAGTGAATGTGGAGTGGAATGTGTGTAAGTGTGTGAGTGTGTGTGGATCAGAAGAGATGCTGTAGAAGGACAGAGTGCCGGCCTCCCAGCCCACATACACTCCTACTCTCTTAGATCTGATGAGCTGACGGGGGATCACAGTTCTCTTATTATTGTGCCAGAGTGACTTTCATCAGAGCAGTACAGACACCACGAATGATTATTGCATCCAAACTCACAGTCATCACTGTCTCCTTTCCTCTTTATTCCTCTGTAAGTCACTGCTATATCAGCCTCCCCTCCGCTCCATTCAGCTTCCCAGTAACAGCGTCCAGTTAAACTCTCCACACACATAAACTGAGGACACTCAACAAATCTGTCTGGATGATTTGGATAATGCTGATCCTCACTCACATTTTCCACCTTCCTGTTCTCCTCAGGCAGAGAGAAGTATGTGTACACTGTGTTTGGGTCCAGAGTGAGTTCACACACATCTTAACATACAATGAACACAAATAAGAACAGAACACCCACATAGACAGTATTGTGTGTGTGTGTGTGTTTGTGTGTGTGTGTGTGTGTGTGTGTGTGTGTGTTTGTGTGTGTGTTTGTGTGTGATCTTACATTTTCTCAGACTCGGTTTGATCCACATCTTCCCGTCATTTTCTACCCTGAAGAACACACGCGCGCACACACACACGCACACACACACGCACTGAGTTTCTGTTTCCTTGGTTTACTAATAGCTCTCTCTTTCTCTCTCCCCTTTATTCTCCTTTTTATTTTAGTTTTCTTTTTTCTCTCTTTATCCACCTTTATCCATCTGCCTTCTCACTGTTTTACTTTTCTCTCTCTCTCTCTCTGCTCTTTCTTTTTCTTCCTCTTCATCTTCTTCTTCTTCTCTATCTTACTGTCTTTTTCTCATTCACACCCTCTTTCTCTCAGTTCTTCTCTCTCTTAACCCCCTGGAGTCAACGAATGTGCTGCTGCGTCATATGAAATGTTTCTCTGTGTTTCTGTTAATATTGTACAATGTTTGGACAATGTGTTTGGGGTTGTTTGGGGTTTGTTACAGAACTATGAAAAAGTATTTGCCCCTTACCTGATTTATTCTATTTTTAGTAATTTGTCACATTTAAATGTTTCAGATCATCCAATTAATTTTAAAATAAGATAAAGACATGAGTAAATGCAAAATGCAGCTGTTAAATGATTATTCCATTAACTGATGATAAAGATGTGTTTAAAACCTAAATCACCCATGTGAAAAGTAATTACCCCTAAACTTAATAACTGGTTGTGCCTGGCAGTTACAACTGCAATCAAATGTTTGTGATAACTTGAGTCTTTTACATCACTTTGGTGAATTTTGGCCCACTCTTCTTTGCGGAATCATTTTAATTCGGCTTAGTTGGAGGGTTGTCAAGCATGAACTACCCATTTGAGGTCTTGCCACAGCGTCTTAATGGGATTAAAGTCAGGGCATTGACACAGCTATTCCAAAACCTCAATTCTGTTACTTTTGAGACATTCAGAAGTGGATGCACTTGTGTGTTTCCGATGATTGCCCTTCTGCATAACCCAACTCAACTTTTCCCCAAGTTTTCTCCATTTGTGGATAATGGTTTCACTGTGGTTCACTGGAGTCCCATAGCCTTAACAATAGCTTTGTAACCCTTCACAGACTGGTAGATTTCTCATTTCAATGTATTGCATCTGTATTTGAATCTCTAAAGACTGTGGCTTTATGTACCGCTTTCTGAGACTTTCTAGCCTGCTTCACATTGCCAGACAGATTCTATTTAAGTGGTGGTTATATTCAACAGGTCTGGCAGTAATCAAGCCTGGGTGTGGCTGGTGAATTGAGCCCAACAGTCAATTGACTAGTTTTAACTCATTGCTTTAGTGCTTAAGGGGCAATACATTTTTCACACAGGGCCAGGTAGTGTTGAACAGCACTTTTACTTCAATAAATGAAATCATCATTTAAAAGCAGCATTTTATGTTTACTTGGGTTATCTTAGTCTAATATTAAAAGTACTTTGTTGCTCTGAAATATTCAAATGTGACAAATATGCAAAAACAGAAGAAATTGGGAAGAAGGCAAATCCTTTTTCACAGCAGTGTATGCTGGGGGACTCTGACTGTGAAAAGCAGCATTGGAAGCCATCATGTTTGGGGCTGTTTGTGCTTCAGTGCAGGAAGAACTGGCAGTTGAGCGCTCGAGCATTGCAGATATGCCACAGGCTCTTTCGTCCGCAGACTGCACTGCTCTGTCTCCAGCAGCACTGCTCTGTCTGATCCACTCAGACCAGCGCAACACACACTAACACACTACCTCCACATCAGTGTTACTGCAGTGCTGAGAATGATCCACCACCCAAATAGTACCTGCTCTGTGAAAGTCCATGGGGGTCCTGACCACTGAAGAACTGGGTAAATGTGGCTAATAAAGTATGCAGAGAAACAGATGGACTACAGTCTGTAATTGTAGAACTACAAAGTGCACCTATATAGTAAGGCACTCAAGTAAAAGGAGTCTGGCTCTGAATGGTTGAGGTGGCACCAGAATTTACAACATCTGCCCTCCTCTGCTCTGCTGGCCAATTTAGAAACTCCTCTGTTTACCTGTGGGATGCTTTTGCAGAATTCAATATTTAAAAAATGCTGTGGGTGTTTTGTCCCAACTTTTATATATTTTTTTCATATATGTTATAACCCAATGAAGAACAATGTATAGTTTCCATGAGAATCATGTCTTTTCCTTCTAATTACAAGGTAGAGACTGAGACTTTTGCATAATTTCAGGATTTCTTTCACACTGTAAAACAATTTAAACTTGGAATTCAGAACAATTTAAATTATACACAATTATGCACTGTAGTGATTTGGATAAACCTGCCTCTGAACTTACATAATCTCTCATTCTCTCTCTGTGTGTCTCCATACCTGAGTGTGTGTAGTGAATAGTGTGGATCTGAAAGCAGTTTCACTCCAGACTCCCCTGGATGGTTGTAGTTCAGATCTAGTTCTTTCAGGTGGCAGGTATTTGATTTCAGAGCTGAAGCCAGGAAAGAACAGCCTTCCTCTGTTACTAAACAACCAGATAATCTGCAGAAAGGGGGGAAAACAGATGTTTACAGATGTATTGTTTACACAAAAAAATCTACAGTTCTGTCATTTAGTACAAAAGCTGCAAACACCAAATTCTGTTAAATATAGACCTCAAATTTATAAAAATAATTATATTTAATTCTGTTAAATATAAACACACCAAAAAGAGTGAAACAGAAATATTAGCAAAATTATCACAACAGCTTCCCACATCTAATGACAAAATTCCAAATCATCTGATTCAGATTTCAGTTAATATGATGTAGATGGGTTATTTGACATAAATACTGATCTCAGTTTAAAAAAAAACAAAAAAAAAAAAAAAAAAACAATTAAAGCTACAGGCATTGCAGAAACATTGTTTTTTTAACTGATATTTGTTGTTACTTTTCTGTTCCACTTAAAGTTTCATGATAGAACAAGCCGATTTCCTTTTCAAATATTAGATGTCTAAAGGTACTGCTGTTGTTTTGTGATACCTTTTCAATGTAATTACATAGCTGCACAATTATTACAAAGTTTGGCATATAATAATTATATTTACATTAGATTACATTCTGTATCAACAGGTTCTACATTTTCTCAGTTTGTTTTCCTGAAATGCAAAGCATAATAAAATATCTCATTTTGTAGATACAAACATAACATTGGAATAAAATGAAAGTTTATAATCTACAATTACACAAAATGTCTCCAATTGTTTCACTAATTTATGAACGTTAAATAATTTATATGAAATTACAACATGAGTTTGTTATTGCCAGCAATAATTGTGAATGTTAAGGGTTAATTAAGTGTCACTTAAGTAATTAAAGCCTTAAGAGCATGTGGAAAAAACTCAGAGAGGAGAAAATAAAGTCTGATGAAGGTCTCATGGGTTTAGGGGTATGTTATAAAGTACAGAACAAGAACCTAAGAAACCAGCTAACTCTAGATCAGTGGTGTGTAGAGGTTTATTAAGATAGTTAAAAGATTGAGTTAATTAGTTATTGTGTTCTGATGTGAAAGTAATATCAGAGAAGCACTGAACATTTTCCATTCAGGAATGAAAGTTTACCTGAGAATCTCCAGTTTACAATGTGAACTCTTCAGTCCATCAGAGAGCTTCTCCACTCCTGAGTTCTGCAGGTCATTGAGACTGAGGTCTAGTTCTCTCAGAGAAGAGTTTTCCCATTTTAAAGCTGATGATAGATTTTCACAAGACTATTCTCCAAAATTACACAAAACTAGACTGCAAAGAGAGTAAATACAATATATTTTACAGGATATTTTAATTGATATCTTGTTTAGGCATTACAACTCCAAATTCCCTTCATTTTTTAGCTTACTTGGGCACTCAGTTGTTGTCCCATTACATTTTTATTTAGAATAAGGTGAAGGGATCAGTACTTAAAATGATATTATATTAGTATATAAATTAGCATTTAAAGTATGAAAAAAACACTTAAAATGTCTGTATTTACCTTTAATATGGTGATTTTGGGCTGTCCCACCTCACTGACTTATAGTAGACTGAACACCCGTGAATTATAGCTTATTTTAATTTCAATGTAAATAACATTGGCATTGCTAGGACAATTTTAGGAGGGCTTTAGTTCCCCTACATGTTATTTAGCCCACCTTTCTAAGTAAATGTAAATTAGTGGTCCAAATCATCGATAATTTATTCTCAATCATTAACATAACGCGTAGCAGGTCACGTTAATGAATGAGAATAAATCATCGATGATTTGGAATGTTAGGAGGGCTTTAGTTCCCAGATATCCAGCTATCTACATATATGTATGTATGTATATATATACACACACATATATATATATATATATATATATATAGAGAGAGAGAGAGAGAGAGAGAGAGATAGCTGGATATCTTTTGTTTTTTACTTGGTTGCTTGTTAACTTTAAGCTGACAAGACAACTACACTTCATAGTGAGTGCGAGAGTGTGACCGAACAAGAAAGAAAAAAATAACACTATTGACAGCTCTTTATATTTTTTGTTTTTAGATTTCTCTTTAGTATATGTAAACAATTACACCAGTATATACCATACATTGTTGTTTACAGTAAGTTAACATCTGTGAAAAGGGCAAGGCGAAGTTGGCTTCCTATTCACCAGATTCTTGTACGAATCTTCCCGTTGTTTACTGCTGCAGGATTTAAGGTGAAATAGGAAAATTCAAACAAGAAGCTGGCTTAAGCTTTGTGTGAAAAGGTCATGATAGCACAGTTTTATGCCCCTCAATTCTTCAACCTGTAGACTGAAATTAAGAGGCAGCAGCTCTGCCAAAGGCCAGTCAGATGAGAAGATTTTTACCAGTTAAAACAAATTAAAAAAATGAATTTATTAATCATTATTACCTTGAGTTCTTGTTAATCTGAGTTTAGAAAAAATACTTATTAAACACAGAAAGAGAAGAAGAGAGAGAGGCTTAAACTGAAGAAGACTGACAGGACTGAAAGAGCAGTTTCCTCACAAGTCATGTGATTTTAAGCAGTTAATTTCACATATCAAGTTCCTCACAAAGACTGCATTCTTTTATTTACTTAACATTGCTCATCTTTGCCCGTTCCTGACTGATAATGATGCACAAACTTTGGTTCATGACTTCATTATGTCCCATATTTATTACTGTAATTAGCTCTTTGTTGGTCTCCCTTTAAAGTCTATACAAAAGCTACAGTACATTCAGAACTCTGCGGCCAGAGTTCTTACCCATACTAAGCGTTGAGCTCACATCACTCCCATTGTCTCTCAGCTTCACTGGCTACCGGTCCTGTCCCATATAAAGTTTAAAATTTTAGTACTTTCCTTTAAAGCCTGGCATAACCTTGCTCCCCTCTACCCCAGAGAACTCCTGACCTCTTACCCTCCCTCTTTCTCTCTCAGGTCTTTTTGCAATAACTTACTTGCTGTCCCACACACCAGACTTTCCAGGTCCTTCAGTGCCATGGCCCCCACTCTGGAACTCTCGTCCTCAATCCCTCTGTGACTGTTCTTCTTTCTGTACCTTCAAATCTGCTTTTCTCTTCCATGAGCACTTTTCTTCCTCCTTCACTGCCTAGTCTAGTTTATTATGTATAGTGACCTTGGGATTGTGAAAGGTGCTATATTATTATTATTATTATTATTATTATTATTATTACATTTTTTGTTTAGTTTATGATCTATCTATCTATCTATCTATCTCTCTCTCTCTCTCTCTCTCTCTCTCTCTCTATATATATATATATATATATATATATACATATATATATAATTTTATCTTTCTTTGGCCTGACATTAAGTTACCAGAGTTTAGCAAATTTAACAGACTATTTTGATTCTGTTCATTGTTTTACTATAAAATGTACAACCCCAACAATCCCAATTCCAAAAAAATTGGAATGCTGTGTAAAATGTAAATAAAAACAGAATGAAATGATTTGCAAATGCGATGGTTTGCAAAACAAACTTTGACTTGACTTGACAAACAATATGGATTTTATAATGCTTGTTTTTCATTTCACCACAGCACCAACTAAAAAAAAGGCTCACAATATACTGGTACTGATACTTTTTATGGAGATGTCAAAACAAAACATCTCCAAAAAAGTATCAGAAGGAAAAAATCATCCAATGCAAGTTAAGGTCATGTATTTTTGTATGTACATTTCTGTTGGGGTGTTCATTCAGGATTAAATTTTGACATAATGAATACTGTTGGTATTTTCAAATTATGCATAAAAATGAAAATGATTTTGCTCCAACAATGACTACCATATACTGAAAGCAAAGATTCACATACTTTTGCCACTCATAGATATGCAATATTGGATCATTTTCCACAAGAAATAAATGAGCAAGTCTAATACTTTTGGCACGTTTGTTCAAATTGGTTCTCTTTATCTACTATTAGGACTTGTGTGAAAATCTGATGAAGTCAGATACATTGTATGCAGAAATAGAGAAAATTCTTAAGGGTTCACAAACTTTCACCAATTGCAACATTTGCAACTTTTTACAAACCTAAATATTCTTGTTAATATAAACTAGGGGTGTGTCACGCATTCGGTCAACTCTCTGGAAGACACGGACTTCATCTCCCAGAATCCTCTGGGAGATCACATGACTGAACATCCGCACTCAGAATCCAGCTCTGGAGAGAACTCCATTGCCCAGAATTCAATGGGGTCTCATGTGACTTTGGACTTTCACCGCCGAACCTATCAGCGCTCTCAATCCCCTGAGTACTAACTATGTTCACCTGTGCATATGATCATATGACAGATAGTTAGCAGTATTTAAGCCCGGGCTTTAGTCTGAATCTTTGCGAGGTATTGTTTCCTACTGAGTGTTATTTGCCTGTTTGATTATACTCTGTGTTTTGACCTTTGCTTCATTTGTTCTGTTTTTGACTTTTTGCCTCTTCCCTTGGTACTTTCGCTGTTCTGACAGATCTTTGTTTTGACTTTTGGACTGTGTTTTTGACTTCGATTTGAGCTGTGCCCTTTTGCTTCGGGTTGGTTTGTTGTTAATAAACCACCTTCATTTTTTCATCTGCAAGCGTCTGATTTTCTGTCACGGCGTCACAGGGGTGCTTATTCCTAAATAAGTATGCCTATATATGTTATATCATATTTCCATTCCAAGAACACAATGGCAAGGACTAATAAAGAATAAGAACATTCTATATCCTCTCATATAAATTAAAGTCGACAGTGTCTACTTTCAGTAATCCTACTCATTTTAATAAACATATCTGGTCTCACTTTATATTTTAATAACTATGTAGTTACACATACAACATACACTTTCACTCATAAATGTAAATGATTGTTTGTACATCAGTATATGTGCACATAAAATTCATCACAGCAAATTACTAAGATGTTTCTCTTTCTAACAGTGACATAAGCTTCATGTTATATCCTGAATGTACAACTGATGACAAACAAGCTTTTGTCTAAACATTTAGATAACTAATGTGCGAAGTTATAACTTCTGTTGACATATTTGTTGCGTACCCTGCCAACATATTATGCAGTTAAAAATAACTACAAGCTTTAACAAACTTTTTAATTTAAAATCACCATTTTTAAATGTAGGGACTCAGAGACAATGTAACACATTAATAGAGTCTGAAGCACAATATAAATCCTGTTGAATAATAAATATGCTACAATATGGATACAAGTCTGTAAATGTGAATATGTACATCAGGCCCATAACTAGGATGAATTTTTATGTGAGGTCCATTTTACAGAAATGTGACTTTTATCCCATGGTGAATAAACTAACTGCCACATGTGAGTATCACATCAGCTGTAAGTTTCTCACATTTTATGTAACACATAAAAAAGGGTGCACATTTTTTTGCTGACTTCTCCTCTTGCCCTAGTGCAGGAAAAAACATTGTTTTCAGTCACTGTAGCACCCAAGAAATCACCTGTGACCATTTTAAATATGAAGTAAATTTGTTTATAGGTATAATTAATATTATTATTATTATTATTATTATTATTATAGTATTTGTACAATAAAAAAGAGATATTGAATATTTACCATTTGAATTATTTGAAATGTAGCTAGGACTGTCAATTTTCACATATATTTTTTCACATTCCTTATTCAAGTGGACAATTTTATGTCTAATCTCCTCAGATATATCTCTTATAGTCATTTTAGATGCACAGAAGAGGGCATGCTGACATTTGCACAGTTCAGCATATCTGACAAAATGCCAAACTGTGTAGATTAAATGTAGGAGGGCCAACTCCATCTTCACATTTAAGAATATATTCACACAAACTTTACCTGAGTATCTCCAGTTTACAGTGTGAACTTTTCAGTCCAGCAGGGAGTAAATTCACCCCTGAATCCTGCAGGTCATTCTTACTGAGGTCTAGTTCTCTCAGAGAGAAATTGTCTGATTCTAAAACCGACCTCAGAGTCTCACAGGACTGTTCACATAGTTTACACATAGAAAGACTGAAAAGAGAGAATAATCAAAACAAATATTATACTCAATGTAAGATTGATTTGATTGAATTAAATTGATGAAAATATTATTTTATATTTTGATAGTGTTGGTAGTTAGGAGTTCCAAAATTACATTTCTACTGACCTGAGTATCTCCAGTTTACAGTGTGAACTCATCAGCCCATCAGAGAGCTTTTTCAGTGCTGAATCCTTGAGGTCATTGTAACTGAGGTCTAATTCTTTCAGGGAGGAGTTTTTTGATTGTAGAGCTGTATTCAACGTTGTGATTGACTGTTCAGAGAGATTATAGCCAGCAAATCTACAAAATGAGAACAAAGAAAGTGATTAAACTAACATACATTGTCATGTTCTAGCTTAGAAAAAAAAAGCAATCCAGTACTTTATTTTTTCCTACTTCAATGTGCAGTTAATTTACACTGATTAATTGTTGAAAGAAAGATATGCTCTCTACACTTTCTTGTAATTAAGGTCTTCAGTTCTGCCTTTATGCTAGCATCTTAGAAGTCACAGGTGTTGCTTATAATAAAAAAGCCTTTACTATTTCTAAGCCGCTTATCCTCCTGGCTTGCAGGTGGTGCTGGAGCCTCTCCCAGCAGTCATTGGGAAGAACGCAAGAAACACCCTGGACAGGTCACACACATATTCACACCTTGGGGCAATTTAGCTTTTTCAGTTCATCTGACTGCATGTCTTTGGACTATGGGAGGAAACCAGAGCATCTGAAGGAAACCCACCCAAACATAGGGAGAACATGCAAACTCCACACAGAAAGGTTCCTGGTCACCCAGCTGGGGAATCAAACCCAGAGAAATTCTGTAGAAATGTTGAATTGTAAACTTTCAGTTGATCCCATAGTTTTGTTTGTAAATAGATAAGTAGTTTTTATTATTTCTCAAATTGTTCTGCTCAACAATTTGAACACATGTTGAGTCACTATATATCCTACAAAGTGCCATCTCCACCGTTTAGTAGACGTGAATATTTTTAAAATTGTGGGGTCAAAAAAAAACAAAAAAAAAAAACACCTTTTTTTATTATTATCCCAAACAAATAAAAAATACAACAAAAAATCCATTGCTTTTTTCTTGGTGAGGACATTAAATGGTTAAACTTGATAAAGTATTATTATTTGTGTACAATTTTAAGATACAAAAAGCAAAAAAACAATTTTCATCAGAACAATCATCAGAACAAATAGAAAACCATACTGAACCTGTCAATAAAGGCTGTAAACAGAAGTTGAATCTTACTCAGCATTTAAATAACTATGAAATTTTTGTTTAATTTTATGATTACATCTAACTCAAATGAACTCTACATTTCTAATGGTTAAGATCAGTTTTGTAGAACTCCCTTATAAACTGTTAAATAAAATATTTTTATTCTGGAGTGTTTTAATTGAATCAATTCCTTTATTCTTCCATGACTTTAATTCTTTATGTAACATGTTATGCTAAATATATGTTATGTTAATATATGTTAAATATAAGCAGCTGTACATAGGTTTATAAGGAAACACTGGGTTTCTTTATCTTTTTTTCCATACTGGTATTATCATAGTTTAGTAACCTATGAATTAAATAGAAAATAACAAATCCTAGGAAGACAATTATGTGCTACATGCATCTGCCTGTATTTATGATATTTTTTGGAAATATTTAAATGCTGGTTATACTTATCCTTTTTTAAAACATTTAATATTCCATAATTGCATATTTATGAAAATAAATAAATTAAAAAAAAATATTACAAGACAACTACCAGGAGTATTCATCAATTATTGTTTGACTAGGTACCACAGCTCTAACCCAACTGGGGCCAATGTTTGTAGCCTGCCTATAACTGAAGTTGCATGTGCAGCATGAGACACTAAAGCGTTTGCATAGTTGTTGTACAAGTTCAAGAACGGGCTCAAAGTACAAGCTATATATACTCTACTTGCAAGCTTTTAGAGTGTAGTAAGTGTATGTTCATTCTTTTATCCTATCTATTAAAATTAGTTTAATTATCTTTAGATTAAATACTCACTGTGCCTTTCTACAGTTTTTGATAGCTGGGATGAGTCTCTTGTAACCCTCTTCTGATGTGTTGTATTTCTTCAGGTTCAATTCTTTCCTCACATTCTCTGAATGGAGACACATGTAGGCTATGTCTGAGCACTGTGCAGGAGTGAGATCCTTTTTAGAGAATTTATCTGGAATTAAAGAGAAATAGTGGAAGGCTTTCAGACACTGCTGTCATCCAGTGATGAACTTCCTGCACAAATGGACCTCTGAATAGACCTTAAGCCCTTTTCACAGTAGTTATAAAATGCAATGCTGGCCTGTTTTAGAGGTTTCTCAGTTTAATTTTGAAATGTAATATTTTTTAAGTAAATTAGAAATATTTTAATTACATTTTAATTGTATTTTGACTTTGGCTATTTTATTTGAATAGAGCTAATAATAATATCTAAGTTGATTTCCATTCTGGTGGAGTGGATACTAGAAGACCTGCCGAAAGAGATTAATAATAAGAAATAATAAGTAATAAGTTTATTATTATTTATTATTATTAATCTCTTTTGGCAGGCCTTCTAGTATCCATTTGATTAAAGTCAAAAGTGTTAACAGGTCACTTTTATAATAAAGTTATAGTAGGCTTTTATGAATATAAGTGAAATAATATTAAATAAATTAATATATATATATATATATATATATATATATATATATATATATATATATATTATGCCTATAGCACTATTTGATTAACTCATAGGCAAGGGAATATTAAGAAACATTGCAATTTTTTGACAATTTTAGTTAAAGTGCTTTACATAAAGTGTTGGTACAACTTCACAAAAATATAGAAGTGTCTAACAATGACAAATAGGGAGTAATTCAATATCTCAGAGTCAAATATAGGCAGGTAACATCCACAATCAAAAGCAAGGGTCAAAACAGGGAATATTCCAAAGACAACATGCTCAAAACTCAGGCAGAAACATAGAGACTCTTTGCAAGGCTCTATGCCAAACAAAGTAGTAGGAGGGGCCCAGGCATCTTGCCACACTTTTTTTACACTTTTGTATATATCAAGGGACCAGTAAATCCCAGTGTTACAAAATCCCTAATAAACAAAAGGACAAAGTTTCAGGCATATGTTTTTTATTAATTGCATTTTCATATCTTATTTTAGTACAGACTTAAAATAAGCAATTAAATGTTTATAAAAGTGTGCACTTCTGGCAAGTTGCCCCATCAGCAGGTCAGTTCTCACAATATATAGGATAAGATGTCGCACTGGATTTTGCAACAAATAAATACAATCAATTCACTGTTTTTTATACTTCAAATTGAAAATTAAATGCCACATCAGAAAAGAACTTGATTAATCATTGAATTTGTTTAGTCATCAATTGTCAGTCCTGGAGCGCGGTAGAGCTAGTTTAAGCAGTCCTAACTACAACAACTAGAAAACCATTTCAAACACTTTTTCCAGTAAAACATTTCAAGCATTGAAATAAAGCTATAATGCTATCTGCATTTTCCTTATCCCAGCAGGCTGTAGGTTATCTGATCTCAGACTTCAATAATCAGCCTTCAGAATCACAGTTCTGGCACACACAAACTGCCTGGCCTGAAGTGCATTCTTTATTCTCTCCTCTACTGAGTATAACTGCATAATTGTGAAGATTTTAACTAGTAGAAAATTATTACAAATCATTACAAAAATATGTGATCCCAAATTCCAATAGTACCAATTATTATTATTTGTTCCAAAGCTATATTTGGCAGCATGGCTTTGTTCTGGGACCTCCCTGCCTTTCCATGTGCATACATATAAACCTAAGGCATAGAGACCAGCAGAAATACAACCCCATTTCCAAAAAAGTTGGGGCGCTGTGCAAAATGTAAATAAAAGCAAAATGCAATGATGTGCAAATCATTTAAACCCTATATTTAATTGAAAATAGTACAAAGACAACATATCAAATGTTGAAACTGAGAATTTTTTTTTTTAAATATATGCCCATTTTGAATTTAAATTTGAAGTTGTGTCATGCTAAAAAACACCTGGTGGTTGAGTGACAACAGGTCAGTAACATGATTGAGTATTAAAAAAGCATCTCAGAGAGGATAAGTCTTTGAGAAGTAAAGATGAGGAGGGGTTCACCACTCTGTGAAAGACTGCATGATTAAATAGTGCAACAATTCAAGAACGTTTTTCAAGAACTTTTGCTCATCCTCATCTACAGTACATAATAACATTAAAAGATTCAGAGAATCTGGGAAAAACCTCTGTAAAGAAGGTGCAAGGTCAAAAACCAATATTTGCTGGCCATGATCTTTTGACCCTCATCGCATTAAAAACAGACATGATTCTGAGGAAATCACTGCATGGGCTCAGAAACACTTTTAAAAACCACTCTAAAATGCAAATAAGAAACTGTACATAAACAGGATCCAGAAATGCTGCCACCTTCTCTGGGACTGAGCTCATTTAAGATGGATTGACATGAAGTGGAAAAGTGTCCCGTGGTCTGACAAATCAACATTTAAAACTCTTTTTGGAAATCATGGACACTGTGTCATCCAGACTAAAGACCACTCAGCTTGTTATCACTGCACAATTTAAAAGCCAGCATTCATGATGGTACAGGGGTGCATTAGTGCACAGGGTATGGATGACATGCACATCTGTGAAGGCACCATTAATGCTGAATGATATATACATGTTTTGGCAACATATGCTGCCATCCAGATGACATTTTTTTCAGGGAAGGCCTTGATTATTTCAGTAAGACAATGTAAAACCACATTATGCATGTATTACAACAGCATGTCTCCATATAAAAAGAGCCTGGTGCTAAATTGACCTGTTTGCAGTCCAGACCTCTCACCCCCATCTTTTTCGGGGCATGTTGTTGCCATCAAATTCAAAATGGGCATATATTTTTCAAAAAACAATACAATTTCTCAGTTTCAACATTTGATATGTTATCTTTATAGTATTTTCCTTTAAAAATATGGTTCACATGATTTGCATTTCATTGCATTCTAGGCATCCCAACTTTTTTGGAAATGAGGTTGTACATGCACAAAAATCCAGATCTCTTTATTGGATTTCTTACTCACATTTCTAGACCTTACTCCGATCTAAGATTATGCAGTATATATGATCATTTGAATAATCAGAAACTGCAGAAATGTGATTAAGATTGGATTATTAAATGCATGTCATCAAACTAAAATGACTAAGCTGAACATAGCACAAAGGAGGAGTTAGGGTGGAGATGGATTACAAAGTAGCTTGCAGAGGAAGTGGAGAGAATGGGCAACTTAAACCAACTGAAATTAGCGCCCTGACAAATTTAGCTAATTGTACGCGTATGAAGAAATCAGCTGAGCCATTAGCTGACGGAGATCAGCTGATAACAGCTGTTGATGTTGACTTTGTGGCTTCCCTGAACTAACACTACGCTCAAATTGTTTTCAGAAAACACAACACCATAAGCACAGATGCTGCTTAACTTGGTGAAGCAAAGAAGTATGGCTGTAGGTAATTTAACCAAAGGAACCCCTTAAAATGCCAGGCTTACTACATACTAAGACCTATTGTTCAGTAACTGCAGGGACTTCAGTGCAAACTGAGCTATTCTTAGGTTATAGAAGTGTGTAATGTGGGCTCTGGCCATTTAAGGTGTCAACACAAATACCTGCAGGGGCAATGGATTCAGAGAGTTTTCATGTGATAACAAGACAATTATTATGTATTTTGTTAAGATCTTGACTTACGTCACTATCACAATATAACAGATTCCAAAAAAACTACACTTTGTATTTTTGAGCAGCATAACTCATTAGAGAAGTTGCATCAAAGGTTATCTCATTAACTCGCTTACTTTTGAAAATTGTTTTCGAGGACACATAATTGGTTAGAACAAAATGAAAAAAAGAAATAAATAAACAAATAATTTAACAAACAAATAAATGCATACATATGCCTATGCTTAAGTGATACTTCAGATTTTCTGACAATCACAGTAACAATGAGCCGTCAAATTAATTATATGGGAGAAACATGATTGTTACACTACCACTCAAGAATTTGGGATAACTTGTCATAATAATAATTGTTATTCAGTAATAACACATACAGTGTAGATTGAAGTGCTATAAACTAGACACCAAAACTTTATTACCAGTACATTACTCAAAGTTTACAGTATCTTGGAAACAACATAA
The DNA here is from genome assembly GCF_904425465.1 of Colossoma macropomum. Classification (NCBI taxonomy): domain Eukaryota; kingdom Metazoa; phylum Chordata; class Actinopteri; order Characiformes; family Serrasalmidae; genus Colossoma; species Colossoma macropomum. The sequence continues at coordinate 800,762 of NW_023496050.1, forward strand.
ATTTAGGACAAAAAAATGGAAGTATTATTAAATAATAAGCTATTATTTTTGTTTATTGGAATTTCTTGTCACAAATATTCTATTAATAGCTGTTTAATTAGCAAGATTTGGTTAACAGTTTTCAAATATGAGGCATTGTGGATGTCAGTTTCTTTGTAAGCTCATTCTCAATGCTGTACAGATTTCTCATTTATCATGAAATCACTTACAGCTCCATTCATCATTGAAAATGCCTTCATTTTTTAAGGTTCCTACAAACTATCTGAAACCAGTAACTCATAGCATAATTTATACATGTATCTTCAAAGAATTGGTTTTATATCAATGAAATCACTGACCCCAAACTTTTGAGCAGTAGTGTATGTCATAATAACATATTTCTTGAGAAAACAACTATAATCAACTCAGTCTTCACATGAAAGCCAAATAAATACAATATGAGAATCCAAGGCCTTTCAGGGGTTCCAAAGGGGAACAGAGGTGCGAAATCAACTCTAGTCTCATAAAAATTTCACCATCATAATCCTTCACATATATGCACACACTAATGCAGACATGGTGCAGTGTTCTTTAAAATATTTAAAAGTGATTTTTGAAAATTATTGATTGAAAATGTACCTTTTAAGATACAAACCAGACAAACTGTTACAGCAGGTCAAATACTGATTCATTTTAAGCTGATCAATCATTATGAAGTGAGTACCTTACGCATCATTTCTTAATTAACAATTACATTTTACATTTAAAGAATTAACAATTTACATTTTATATTTAAAGAAACTGATCACAGTAGACATGATACTGTTTCTGTAAGCTAATACTGCTTATGTAAATTAGAAACTTTCAAATCCATATCCAGTCCATGTATCTTACACCTCAAAACAAGGTGTTTACAGCAGAGGCACTCTGGAATTTGTCTAGTTATATGTAAACTTTGGACACACCAGGTCAAAAATCAAGTTTTGTAGAAAAGTGAAAATAAGTTAACACATGTACAGCAAACTGACTTTTTCTTTTCACACAACTGCCTGTGGGAACCCATTAATTATTATATTTTCATAAATTAAAAACTCATTTGAACCATCAGGACACTTACACTGCACAGAAAATACTAAGAATTTCCCCCAAAATGTTTTCTTTGTATACCACAGCACTTACAGTTATTCCTTCAGTAAATATTTAAATTGAAAGCCTAATTGTAAATTCATTATCAATGGTTTAGCCATTAATAGAAGCCAGATGCCATTAATAATAGAAGCCAATTCTCCTGAACTTGTCATTAAACAAAGCTGTGTTCTTAAGTAGAGTTTTTGGTAACACTTTCTATGAATCAGGTATCCATAATGCCTTATAAATGCATTCATAAAGCTCTATAAAGCATTCATATTGCTTTATAATGCTCAACATAAGCCTTTATAACTGTACATAAACATTAATAATCACACACATAAAATGTTATAACACCACAGTATAAGGCTTCATAGCACAAAGTGACATAAAGCATTATAACACACATTTTTCCTGTTCTTAACATTGTTGTGAGACCAGTATCATAAAGCTTAATAACAAATTTTCTGTTGATTGACATGATGCTTTATAAAGATCCATAGTGATAAAAGCATGCCTCCACTCTAACCTATGTATTCTCTAATGTTCCTCATTATCTTCAAAATGAAAATGATTTTGTGAGCGCACATAACATCTAATAAAAACTTACAAGCTCTTCTTACAGACTTGAGGTAAAGTGATGATATTGGTCAGCTCTATTAAGCAATCCATGTTAACATAAGCACATACCAACTTATAAAGCACTATAAGTGCTCTTTACAGACTTTAAGTAAAGTGAGATTCCCCAAATAAGAAGGTCAAAACAGAATACCAGAATCACCAGTTTGTACTTGAACAAGGACTCATTTATTGACAAAATAAACTTTTACATCGAAAAGGTATAATCCTATTATTGCAAAAATATGTCTGTATAAAGTATGCAAGTTAACAAAGTATAAACAGACTAAAACATTTTTTATATTTCACACAAACATTACACAAACAGGACTATTTTTGTTTTTATCAGTAAACTAATATGAGTTAGAAAAATGCAGAGAGTTAATCTGTACTATTTCATTACTTATTCTGTTGAAGGTATGTTTTATATAAAACATCTTGACAAACTTCAAAGCCTTTTCGAATGTAAAAAAATTATGCTCTGAAAATTCTGGGACAACCTGCCTTAAAACAAGTGTTTTCAAAAACATTTTTAAACACACTGCCAAACTACATGGCAATATCAATATTTCTGAATAGACTATTTCTCTACATTTGCATTTTATGAGCCAATAACTACACAGATATCAGATGCTAAGAGCCATAAAATTCAGAACGCTTGTCAGAACTATTTCATTTACAATGGCTTCTGTACAGTTTTCTAATGTCATGGAGCAGTCATCCGAGTATACCCCATTTGTGCTTTTTTGCAAGCCAGTGTTCCCACTCTATAACCTTCAGGTATTCTTTCAGACGTTTTGTGTTTCGGTTTGCACGGTGTCGCCACACATCAACCTTGAATTTCTGCCAAGCCCTCTCCAGGTGCTGGGTGTGGGCCTTTGTGCATGGATGCACAAAATGTCTCTTGTGGCAAACAGTATGGTGGTCATAGCCAAGATCTGAAAGACCTCTATATGCCCGCCACTCATCAGTTATGATACTGGTGCCTCTTCTCACATATCGTCTCACAATAGGTAGCAGTTGTTCACTTGACCTGCCAGAGACAATTTTCAGTATGGGCTTCCGGGTGGTAGCACTCACTTCCAGAATTCCTAGTACCCACTTTTTACTCCGTCGCCAGGCAGAGCCTACACGTCCACGGTTGTACTGTAAAAAAATTAAGAAAACCTTTAAACTATGCACTGTTAAACATGTTGTGCATTACATATCACAATATTTTAACAAAGGATAAATATACGTTCAGTTACCAATGTATTTATCGCAATTGCGTTGTACTTACACTGATTTTATGAGGAAAACCTATTATTTACAAGCACTTTGTAGGTTTATAATTACTGACTGTTCCTGAGTGGTGGCTGATAAACTGCAGCAACAGATGGACTACAGTCTGTAACTGTGGACCTTCAAATTGCATCTATATGGTAAGCAGAACTAATAAAATGGATAATGGACATAGCTACTCAGTAAAGGCTAATAAACTGGCAACTGTGTATGTACCTTAGTGAAAACATTGGGTTAAGCAGAGCATGCAGAGAGTGTAGGCAGCAACACCTAATAAACTGTAAATTCTGTTTATTTTCTATTCTCTGTTAACCTTTTGATATAGATGCTATATTATATCATATATTCCTGTTGGCAGACATTTATGATGTATATTGTCAATCATAACCATTATTTATTTATTTTTTATTTTATGTACTCTTTTTTTCAAATAAATAGAAATTGTGCACTAAAAGTGTTCCAAGTGTGTTTTCTGTAGAGGATGTGTTAACTTATTTTCAACAGGAAAATCAGCAAAACGTAATTTGACCAGGACTGTTCAAACATTTGCATATGGCTGCACAAGCATAGATAATTAAGGCTATGAACCTTTCTTTTGTGTGAGAATTTACTCTCATCTATCATCACAAAGTGGTGTGGTCCCCCAACTCGCATTCCTCCACGCTGACGAAGTTTTGTCATCCCTGAGATGCATACCTTGAGCACAGACAAGTCACCATGGTAAGTTTTTATTATTATTATTATTATTATTAATTCATTCTATTCTCCCTGGTAAAACATTTGAAGTGAGGTTAAAAACTAGCTAGGAAGATGAAAATGCTCTTACTTTTCTCAGTGCTGATGTCATCTTGGTCAGAGTTCTGCTGCTGCCTGCAATTCCATCCTCAAGAAGATCAATCTGTCTCAGTCTCAGTCCCTGAGAAAATCTAAAGTTTTCATAGTGTTATTTGTCATTTTTTTCTTGCTGTTGTTCACCAGTATTAACAGTCAAAAACCTTCATGGTGCCATTCAATTTACAGAATATATTTTCTATATTTGTGACAAAAGAGACACGATTGTTTACCTGTAGATGAACTCGAGGTGCTGTCGAAGAGATAAACGGGAGCGAAAAAACATAGAGCCCTTCCGGACTGAAGCTGTGACATCTTGATGGTGATGTGCATTCCTCGTGCAACACCTAGCAAAATAATTGTTTGGACAGGCAACACAACATTGGCAGCTTGGGTTTACATTGATTGCATCTAGACTGGATTCTCAAAGAAAATTCAACAAATATTTTCTACTGTTAAATTTCAAAATAACAATCAAAATCTCACCATTGATATCCGTCTCCCTGGAACCGTTTGTGTAATTTCATTTTTTTGCTGCATGAGTTGCATTTCATTGCTCTGTGCAGAATCTGTTTTTTCTGCATCCATCGCACAAGTTTGCGTCTATTTCGAAGGTTATCCTGTTCCCTTAATAATTTGAGAATTTTTCTTTGGATTAACGTCATGTTCCAAAACCTCTCCGTCCAAATTTCTGCTTCGGTTCTGTCCGGAACTCGCTTTTTCCCGCGTTTGAGTCAAAGGACGAGCTGTAGTCAGGTGATGCAGCACAGAGCTGTATCACGTCATTTCAGGCCCGGAGAGTAAAGCAGAAGTTTTCAAACTGCTGCTAAAAAGAGGCGAGTGAGGATTACGGCGGTGTTTTAAGGCACCGTGAAGATTTACTTTTAGCTATATTCAGCTAAAATCTTAACTGTGACTAAGTCAGCAGAAGCAGCTGTAAGTGGCTAGCTTGTTCATTATGCCAGTGTGGTACCAGCCAACTAGCGGCACGGACTGATTTGCTTTAGCTAGCTAACCTACCTAATTTAGCTCATTTTTACCCAGTAAGAGTGTAAAAGTTACTGGTCTAGTCTAGTGTTTTCTTGGTTGGAGTTAAAATGGACTGTCAATAGAGTTAGAAGACCGATTGAGCTAATATTATCGAGCTCCAGAACGCGGTGCTCCCGAGCTAGGAGGATTAGCGATAGGTACTTTAGCCAGCTAGGTAGGTTAGGTCATATTAACAGAAGAGATGGCTAGCTAAATAAATTTAGCAGGCCATAAAAACGGCCTATCAGAAGATCAATCAAAATGTAAAGTATAACTTAAGTTCAAACTGCTGGTTTGCTTTAGTTGCTACTAATGGAAGAGTTCATTGTTATTTTGTGATTTAATTCTCCCAGATGGACACTCGTGGGCGGAAGTCGAAGAAAGCTGAGGCAAAGTCATGTACTTCTAACGTGACTCCAAGCGAAAGTTCTGTTCTGCCACCTCAGCAGTGTAAAGCAGGTAATATTGGCTTTATAAATGACGTGTTAAAAACAATAAATCTCAATATTGTTTTTATGGAGTAGTACAATGTCTAGTTCTGTATGTTTGTAGTATTCAGTGTTTTTTTAATCCTGTCTGGTGATCCACAGCACTGCACAGTTTCAGCTAACTTACTCCTCAAAGGCACCTAATGCAACCCATGAATTAAACTTAACTAAGTTTAAGATGAATTTGCCTTAACTAAAAAGGTAACCTGGCTGAGGAATTTCAATTCAGTAAAATCAAATTTAAAATGCAGTCAGCTTGCTTACTTTTTTAAGTTAAAACATTTTTGTATTGCAGAGAATAGTTGAAATCGTGCAGGACAGGGGGTCTTTTGGTCATTTGGGCTGTTTATACGTAGGTGTTGTGATAAAAACCTAGTTAAAACTAAACCAAAGGAAATTTAAATGTCGATTTTATTTAGATTTCCTTTTTCGGTTGAAATGAAATGTAATCAGGCTGCACCAGTATTTTAGAGTGAGATTTCACCTAATCAGGGATTCTTTCTAAAGTGTTGCATGTGGTGATTTAAGTTGATCAGATCACAGCTCTCAGTAATTAAAGCAATAAGAGTATATGTCTCATAGAAAAATAAGAAGCTTAACCTACTCACAAATTAACAGAATGAAAGAAATCTGTACATACATTTGTTGGATTGTGCTGGCTTTCGTGTTTTTCTGTGATGCACACAAAAGCTATATCTAAGCTTCCCCTAGTGGAGAATCTTTATCCTGCTATATATGATGATTGTGCTTGTGTCACAAGACCCATTGAAATGTGTACTCAGCTGGATTCACGCTTGTTCTTTTTTCCTCACTGTGAAATGATCTGCCTTTTTAGTTAAACTATGTTTAAAATGCAAACTAAGTTAGATTAACAAATCCTTGATTATCCTCTTGGTGCAAGCCACTCTTAAATCCACTGGATTACTTTTTACAAATAATTAAGTACAATTTGACAAAATCAAAATATGTACATAAATATATAAATAATATTGTCAAACAATTAACAGATTGCTAAATGGCTAAAAATTAATTACTGTCGGTCACCTATTTCAGTATCACCAACTGCCTTGCAAGATTTACAAGTTGCGAAGATGCTTCTTGAGGCCGAAAGGGAGAAAGTTAAAAGTCTTCAGGAAACAATAAAACATCTACAAGCAGACAAGGAATTCCTAAAGGATCAGCTTTCTCGAATGACAGGTAGATGAAAGGGTTAGCTAAACAGCTGTACACTTGATCATATACATAAACTTTTAATTTGACCAAAATCAGTGTCTGTAATCATGATATGCCTATAGCTGAATAAACTAACCACTTGGATGACTAAATGAATATATTTTCTGTTTTCTGTTTTATTGTAGCCTCATCTTCAAGCCTTTCAAGGTCCTCAAGCATTTCAGGATCATCTACAGGTGCTCCAAAAGGAAAAGGTAACTAGCTAACCCACTCCCTCTCCTTTTTGCCTACATGCTCTTGTGTAGGGTATGCTGTGCAAACATAACTTGATTGACATTGATTAAAACTAAATTCTTTGCATAAAACTGTCCCATTGTGATAGTTACATTTAGGAGCACTGAGATTATTTAAAACTAGAGTTTTAAAGACCTCATTGGTCTGTTGCATACTGAAAAAAGTTTTCAGTAACTGTACATCACATTCATACTGATAATGAACACATTTGTGTGCTTGAAGCACAGTTGGTATCTGTAATATAACAGTTTGTAACTATACATTGTGATTCATACTCATAATTGTAAGTTTGTGTTTCTGTGTTGCTGTTTGTTGAATCAGGTCAGCTTTGCTATATTTAGGAAGATTAACTTTTCCTTTCATTACTGTATTTAATGCACTGAACAATCACATCAAAATGGCAGCAAACTTTGTTACTTTTTTTTCATAAATACACCTGCCTGAGCTAAAGATGTAAAAGCACTTTGATGAAAAATCACAAGAAGTTACCATTGATGCACACTGCTGCACATCAGGGGTGAAGAGTTCTAACAAGAACTCATAAAATGCTTGTATGAATATTGAATGAAAATAATTCAAATGTGGTTATTTATATTAATTTTATGCAACTATATATACTTAACTATGCAGTAATTACTTAATCTTATAAGATTATTAAAGTGATAGCATTATACCCAGTTGTGAATTGTTGCTTTATAAAATCTGTAAAGGAACACACAAACAAAAAAATGTAGTAAATACAGGCTGCTAACAGCTCCCTGACACTGTCTGATGGGTTTTTATGTGTTAGATTGATGAGATAATGAACAGAGATGCTCATTAGGTTTGATTTTGATGTGGGGGGTTATGCAATTTGATTTGCAGCGCCTGTTCACAGCGAACGGCCCACGGTGTTTCTGCTCCCACGTCAAGCTGCGGTGTTAGGGACCATCACAAAATTACAGGAAGAAATGATCAGCGTTTCAACAGCCTCTCATTAATATCTCTACATCTAATCCATATTTCTGTTAAACTCTCTTGCCATTTGACCTCATCCCACATGAATGTTTCTGTGTGCGTTTAATTTGAGGTTGTTGAAACGTTGATGCTGATAATTGCTTCTAATCTAATCATTAGAAAGTGCAGTTTAGTGAAGATTGTGGTTGTAGTTTGTTGTCTTCCTTCATTTCACCACCAAACTGCAGCTGCACTGATGAATCTGTGGGCTGTTTGCTGTGAAGAGGAGCTACAGTGACCTCATAACCCCCCCAAATCAAAATCAGACCTGATGAGCATCTCTGTCCATCATCTCATAAATCTAACACATCAGAACCCGTCAGACAGTTTCAGGGAGCTGTTAGTTACTTCTGCATAGGACAAATAACACGACCTGTATTGATTTTGTGCCCAAATCAAAAACCAAACGATTAAAAGACTGCATTCAGTTAAAATATGACCACGATTAAAAGAAAATGAGAGAATGGATTAGAAAATCGTGATCACGAATTTAAAATAACATACCCACAAAGTAAAGAAAGCATGCGCACGATTAAAAGAAAATGAGGGAACGATTTAAGAAATCGTGACCTCAAATAAGAGAAAATGTGCGTACAAACTGCAAAATGTTCACTCAAATTTATTTTTTTTTACCTCCGTACCCTCCGGGGCTCCGTAGACTGGCAGTGATAAAGGTTTCATCAGCAATTGCTTGTTTTACCCTGGGAGAGTGGGTCTCTCTTGGAAGTTCTATAAAAATTTTAAGTTTTGTAAAAACAGGATTCCTACCTGTAATTACAGATACTGTATCAACAGCTGATGGATTGTGGTGTATGGTTACAATTTGTAATATGACAGATACAAGCTGCTTCATGGAAACACAAGTTTATTGATGCCATTATTGAACACTTGGCAATTTGTTGAATTGTAGCATTAACATGACCCTATTGGAATGTTAAACTTGATTTATTCTACACAGGAAAGAAGGCTATTGGAACAGAGGAAGAGTCAAGTGGAGAGATAGCGGGTAAGATGAAAACTATCACTCACTCAGTTATACATGCAGAATATAATACAGATAACAATAAATATTGTTCTTTTTCTGTGTTTTAAATCTTGAGACTGGAACAGTAAACAAGATGGCATGTATAGTAAAGTAGTAGATTTAGTGTCATAGTCAAAAAAACTGAAGTATACTATAATATTATTAAACTATTAGTGTGTTCCATTCTGAAGGCAGCTGCCTAACTAGTCACTGCCTTCAAAAGCACCTCTCTCTTTGGGCAGCATTTTAACCGAAAAGGAACCTTAGCAGGCATCGCATTCGGGACCCATCTCTACAGACCCGTCATACGTCATAACTTCCACTGCGCTGTACACATTTTATCTGTTTACTGTCAGTCATTCACCTCTGACTGTAAAGGTGCATCACCTCAGTGTAAAAGGACAGCTGGCTCTTGTTTCTGTAGCAGCTGTTTTCCTTGCATTGACACTGTGGTGGAAATTTGTGTTTGAAGAACAGGCTGACTTTAAGGAGTCGTATCTGAAATGATATACTCGACTCGGCACCCCAGATAGATACAGATAATCATGACTGTAAGTTTGTGAATCATTTCGATTCATTCACTGTCTTAATTGACCTAAATGAACTTGCTTTATGTCTAACATAATTTTGTACAACATGCATCCAAAAAATATTGCATTTTATTTTATGCATTTCCATCTGATTCATGAGCTCCTAGTCTGAAATTTAGCCTTCAACATTCACTTAACGCTGATTTGACTGTGATGAGCATTGCAATACAAGACAAGCAGAGCTGGCAAAGATACGTATTTGTGATATTTATTTTTAAAAACATTTAATTTCTGAAATTCTATTGTTCAGGGAGAATGTCAGTCTACTGTGCTGCTTCCACCATGTTTTCCCCCACCATAGGCTCGGCAAGTGAGCTGCTTTCAGTCGTTCAGCACAGTTTTCTCCCCATAACTGCTTCTCTTCCTCAGCTCCTCAGCCAGCACCTCTCCACTGCTGTAACATTAGTTTACAGAGGACAGAAGAAACGTCTGAGTACAGAATCAAACCAATGATTTATTTACAAATAAAAGGTGCTACAAAACAGTGAACAGCCAATATTTTACTTTGGAATCTCTCGCGTTTTAAAGAGCTGGCACATTTACAGAGTTAGCTAACTAACATTAGCTTCACCTAACGAGTTAGCTACAAACTGTCAGGTCGCGTTAGACAAGCGAACTCCCAAAATTTTACCACAGGAACAATTTCTAGATATGTACAAACGCAAACATGTTAAATAATTTACACAAATACAATAATCAATCAAAACAGTAAAGACAGAAGTCATGAAATAACTTACATTTGTCGACTCCTCAGTCTTCAGAAACGGCCGCTTTGTTCGCCATGTTTATCAAACTGAAGCGATGGAACTCTCAGCTGGTGAGCAGGTGAACAGTATTATGGGATTGCCCTCGCTGAGAAGGATACATGTGATGCTACCTTTAGATTTGGTCAAATTAGGGCACCTTAGAAGGCAGCTGCCTACTGCTGCCTTCCGAATGGGACAGCCTTTGCCTCGGGAGCGCGCAGATGCTGCCTTAGAATGCTGCCTTAGAATGCTGCCTACTTAGACAGCTGCCTCCTGATTGGAACGCACCATATTTTTCATTAAAATTCAGTTTCAGTCTGACTTAAGGTGAATTTGGAATAACATAATTAAGGCAACAAGTAAATCCAGTGGTCTTGTCTTGCCAAGTTCTGTCTTCAGAATCTTCAACCATTGATGACTCGGATGATGAGGAGATGAAGCCTCCTTCAAAGGGCAAGAAAGCAAGATCTACAAAGCAAGATGATCTGGGGCGCACTCGAAGTAATAACTGTTATTGATTATGATGTTATTTTGCAATGGTTCTTTGGTGTGTCTGTGTTCAGATACTCAATTTGTTTTGCATTACTTCTTTTCTACAGCAAAAACGGTTCGTGGAGTAATACTGCGTTACAAGCGTGCTCTACAAGCCTTTAACCAAGGTGGGTCAATGAAGAGGGCTTTCCAGAAAGTGGGAGTGGACCGCAATACCATCTCCAGGACCTCACCAATTGCTGAGCTTGCCCTAGCAGCACCTGGTGTCTTTCAGGCTCTCCCCCCATGGAATTCTCAAGTCGAGAAATTGTCCACATTTGTGGACAGGTGTCGAGAGGCCACAAATGATGAAATCAAGGAAAAAATCATACAGATGAAAGCATGTGGAGAACTGTTACCTATGACTCACTGAGGTGTAGTTCAGTAGTAAAAATGTTGTTCAGTTCAGAAGAAATTTGTTCTTTTTGAGGGAGCAGATTTTCCAGATTTTCTTAAATTTTTGAAACTTGTTTTGTCAAGTTAATTTTCTTTAAAAAATAGCAGACTTAAAGAAATGTTGGCCAATCAGTCTAATTCTCATTAGGCTATTGAATAAAGTATTTGTATATCTAATTCAATTTTTATGTTTGTAGAGATTTTACATTTTGGATACAGTACATGGCATTGAGATTGTTAAAGTTTCTTTTGTTTTGAATGACCGAGCTTTTGTTATATAAAGGAAAAGTCTGTAACGTTTGGTTTAGAATTTAACATCAAAGAATCTGTTTTACTGGAAAACCAAAGTATGATTTGTTTGAAATTCTTTCCATACATATACATCATTGCCTTTTCGATGTAAAAGTTTATTTTGTCAATAAATGAGTCCTTGTTCAAGTACAAACTGGTGATTCTGGTATTCTGTTTTGACCTTCTTATTTGGGGAAACCCCCCTTATTTAAAGTCTGTAAAGAGCACTTATAGTGCTTTATAAGTTGGTATGTGCTTATGTTAACATGGATTGCTTAATAGAGCTGACCAATATCATCACTTTACCTCAAGTCTGTAAGAAGAGCTTGTAAGTTTTTATTAGATGTTATGTGCGCTCACAAAATCATTTTCATTTTGAAGATAATGAGGAACATTAGAGAATACATAGAGTGGAGGCATGCTTTTATCACTATGGATCTTTATAAAGCATCATGTCAATCAACAGAAAATTTGTTATTAAGCTTTATGATACTGGTCTCACAACAATGTTAAGAACAGGAAAAATGTGTGTTATAATGCTTTATGTCACTTTGTGCTATGAAGCCTTATACTGTGGTGTTATAACAATGTATGTGTGTGATTATGAGTGTTTACGTACAGTTACAAAGGCTTATGTTAAGCATTATAAAGCATTATGAATGCTTTATAGAGCTTTATGAATGCATTTATAAGGCATTATGGATACCTGATTCATAGAAAGTGTTACCGAGTTTTTTTTCCAATGTTTTTGGGCTTTGTACTTCATACACATAAAAAGAGCAACAAATTTGTGACTGCAAACAGTAATGAGATCCTGATTTTTTTCTTTCCCCAAGCTGGGCTGTACTGGAATATCTTACTTATGTGCATAAGTTTATTTTACTGTAAATTCAGAGCCTATACAAAACTTTATGACATTTTGTGAATTAAATTTTTCGGGACATGATCAAGATGCATCTAAAAATCATCATTTGATAATACATAATAACTGTAATAAAAATATATTATGATAGTGCTTACCCTTGACTTCAACATAAATAATTACATCATCATCCCAGTGAAGTGACCGAATTACACATTTGTAAACTCCCTCATCAGAAGGTTGAACTGCTGAGAGTTTCCATGAGGTGTTTCCTTTCTGCAGCTCTTCTTTAAACAGACCTGTCCTCCCTCTGTAAGAGTCCATCTGCTGCTCATTTCTATCTTTATTATATTCATACAGATGCACTAGTGTGTTCAGCTGAGCCAGTTCTACTCTAATCCACTCTACTCTCATTTCCACAGCACTGACATCAGGTTGGAGAGAACAGGGCAGAACCAGATCTTCACCAGCTTCAGCAACAAGAGGAGCTTCTGGACCAACTATTTTTAAATGCACTGGAAGAGGAAAGAATGTGTATACATTATGAGTATACATTATGTAAATTAATGTGCTTTAGAAGTAGTAGTAGTAGTAATAATAATAATAATAATAATAATAATAATAATGATTTCAGCATCTTAATTATTGGGAACACTTAAGTGGTCAGCCATGACTTCCTGTTTTACTGGGGTATAAATCTGAAGTGACACACAGGTCAAATTCCTCTAGTCATCCATTACTATGAGAAAGGTCACAAAATACAGCAATGATATGCAACAAAAGGTTGTTGAGCTGCACACAGAGGCAATTTAATGCAGGACCTTTTTTCTCGTTCTGACTGTTCTGATTAGCTGAATTTATTCAAAACATCGACTCTGAAGCAAATTTGAAATTGTATTGGATGCATTTAAATTGAAAGTTAGAACCAGATACTTATGGAAAAAAAATGTATGAGAGTGGAGCTCAAAAAAAAGGTCAGGAGGTTAAAAAAGTACCTTACATGGGCAGACTTTTGTGGATTGAGAGTTACAATTTAAGAAATTGGAGATGATCAAAAACATTTCAATAAATAAAATAAGAAGAAAGAGAGAACAGTAAGCTACATTTATTTACTGTTCCATTGTTTTAATTGAGAAAAAGGGATCATTTGCTCCTTGTGTTCAAAATATAGGGTTTAAATTATTTGCACATCATTGCATTTTGTTTTCATTTACATTTTGCACAGTGTCCCAACTTTTTTGGAAAAGGGGTTGTAGTAGATGGTTGTTTTGGTGATGTAAACAGTTTTACCAAGTAAACTCTACAGCACACTGGTAGAAAAATCTGCAGCATTACACTGCAATTTGAATTGAGCATAACTATAGCACATATGAACTTAAGTTTGATCAATTTAGAGGAATTATTACATTTTATATAAGCTAACTAAATTCACATATGCAACTATAAGGTATAAGATGCAATATAACTAGGCTATTAACGTTATCTGAAAAAGGTGACTTTAAATTGACTGCCTTCTCAGTGTCAATTTCAAACCTTGACTATGAGGTTTGAAATTTATTATGGCTTTTAGTGGTCTGGTTCTGGGTTTACGTTAAGGCAGTAAACGAAAAACGATGAATGGCAGTGCTATGAGTTACTGACTGGTGGAGGTGGTGTGAGCACCTTCATTAAAAATAAAGGTTTAAGTTTTTGATGCCTTTCAGTATGCAGTTACATTGCTCTGTCAAGTAAGTGTTAAGGTTTTCTCAGGGAAAAGTTAATATTTGTACCTTTTCATAACCTAATGTTTTAAAACAGAACAACAAAATAAAAAGCCTGGTGTCAAGACAGGTGTGTGGAGTCAATACAACTGAAAAAAAAAAGTTATTTCAATGGAATATAGTACAGTTATGTTCCCTGACTAAAAGTAGTGAAGATGTACCCTTTTTTTGGAACATGTTGCTGGCATCAAATTTAAAATGGGCTTATATTTTTCAAAAAAAACAATAGAACTTCTGAGTTTCAACATTTGATGTGTTGTCTTTGTACTATTTTCAATTAAACATAGGGATTTGCACACCATTATTATTACCATTACCATTTTTATTTACATTTCTGACAGCGTCCCAGCTTTTTCGGAATGGGGTTGTAATAATAATGATAATAAGCCAAGTGACTACCACTTTCCATGCTTGCTAAATCGTATGCAGTTTGTCCACATCAGTCATTTTGAGAATCTGGTTTTATGGATTTTAAAATAGGCTTTTATAGCACGTTAAAGCACCCCTGGCTGCACAAATCAGGAATTGGCTACAAGAAAACAGCTAAACAGTTGAAAATGCTTACTTTTACTATAAGGGTAATAACTAAGAAGGTTAAAGCAACTGGAGAATGTTGAGAATTTTTTCACAGGACAACTTGTTTGAAAAAAAGGTCTCTATCTAGTACCAGTAGATATTAAATCTAAACCTGACTGCCTCAGCCAAGAAGCATAAACTGGGCTGTGATGGGTCTTCCAGCAGAACAATGATCGAAGGTAAACCTCAGAATACAAAAATGGTTCACCAACCACCAAACCATGGTCTTGCCATGGCCACCCCAGTCCCTGACCTAAACCCCTTAGAAAACCTGTGGACTGTGCTGAATCCAATGGACCTGGAGAAATTCTGGAGCAACAGTCTCAGATCCCTTGCCTGTGCACCCCAGTCTCATTGTGCAATATAGGAACTGTTAATTTTGAAAAGGGAGGCAGCAGAAGTATTAAATGAAGGAGTGCCAACCACTGTGGCATACACATATATGAGAAAAACAGTTATTTCATGATTTCCCATGTCGCCATGCAAGTCTGAATAGTTGATGTATGAAATAACCTGTTGTGCCAAATGACTGAACAGTCTGTTTTGGCTACCTTTACCTAGTCCAAAGACTGTCCCAGACAGGGACCAAATAAGAAGCAATTTGAAAAATAAATACATATAATAATAAATCAAATAGTATAAATAAATAAATAAAAAAAAATTACTAATGATAAAAATATAAATAGAACAACATCTTACTTTGTCTCTTTCACACACACACACACACACACACACAGCATTGTACAGGAATGTGGACACATATATGCTGTAGTCTCTATAAAAGTGGAGCAAATCAGAAGCGTCACACTGAGAACCTCTGAGAAGAAAATTTGTGAATTTCTGATCAGCTGGGCCTCAGACAAGCTGAACACACCCTCCACAAACTCCAGCCCTGGATATCTACCACCCTGCACCCTTGCAATTGTGGATGCAGCAGTGAACTGTGTTCACACACAGTGGTTTTTGGAAGTGTTCCTGAGCCCATGCAGTGATTTCCACTACAGAACCGTGTCTGTTTTTAATGCAGTGCCCCCTAAGGGTCGAAGATCACGGCCAGCCTGTACTGGTTTTCAGCCTTGTCCCTTGCATACAGAGATTTCTCCCAATTCTATGAATCTTTTCATGATATTATATGCTGTGGATGGTGAAATTCCCAAGTTCTTTGAAATAGTCTGGAATTGTTTTACTATATGCCCACGCAGTCTTCCAGTATTTCTGAAAGACTCGGCCTCTCTGGGATGCCCCAGCAGATGTTTTTTTTTTGTTTGTTTGTTTGTTTTTTTATAGCATTACACAACTTTGCCAGTCTTTTGTTGCTTTACCAGTGTTTTGTTTGTGGTTTTTGAAATTTGTTGTTGGCATTTGAAATGTGTTTCTGGCATTCTGGTTTAAATGATTTGTACATCATTGTGTTCAGTCTTTATTTACATTTTGCACAGCATCAGAGTTTGGCAGAGTACTTTGAAATAGTAATGAGCACTACATACTGAATTCAGTAATGTATTCCATTACAATACATAAACCAAAATAATGTATTTAGAACACAGAGAGCTATTAGTGCTTCTGAGTCTGAGGAGCCATTTAAACTACTTTATCCAAGCCACACATGGCCCTACTAAATCAAAGAAAACACTGACTACTGCATCCAAGGAGCCAACTAAGTCTGAAAAAGTACTGACTTTTCTTAATCTGAGAAATCACTGAGCCTTTAAGGTCAAGAACAATTGATTTTAGGGTTGTCGGCCGCAAAATCATCAAAAAACCCTTTTAAATGTCAGTCTCTGTCTTTGCTCATCACCACCATTTGAACTCACTTATCTGTCAGACCTCTTAGGTAGTGGTGGATCCAGGTCTGGCCCACAAAGTTATTTCATTTTCACACAGATGATTTCTTTCTTCAATAGCTTTTTTCTTCAGTAAGGGTTTAAAGACCTGGGATCCTGTCTTGTTGAGTAAAAGACATTACATAGCAACTTGAAAACTCTACAGTACCATTATCCTTTTATAGCATTTGAGTCTGTGGCCTAACTGTGATCAGTAGCATAATGTGTAATTAAGCAGTCATAGCTTAAGTTTTATCTCTTTCAGAAGATTCTGAGTTAATTTAACAATGCCTGCATTTCATTAGATAATCATGAATGTTCTTGTTGTTCAAAATACAAATGTTTTCAGTTAATTTCATTCACTTATCAAAGTGTGACAATAAAAACCTCTATGAGTTAAATATAATTACATTTAACTGTTTTGTGATTTGCTACAATAGTACCAGCCACAATTGACTGGTACAGAACAAGAATGTGCACTAGAGAACACTTAAAAGTGCTTATGTGACATTATGTTGAAGTTGTTTTTGGGGACAGAGTCTATTCTGGGGCAGTTTCGAATCTTCCATTACACGAACCAAAAAAGGGCAGAAAGCGAGGCCTCGCTTGTCATCGATCACATGATTCTCTAAAAATAATACAAGTCTTAATATGGAACTTTGTTTGGATTTCGTTTATGTACTCGAATCACGCCTCAGAGCCTCAGTTTACGTAAAACCGAAAATCACTACCTGCTGGTCTTCAGCTTGTTTGCTTACTTTGTTTATTTAAAAGTTATACGAATGATGCGCTCAGTTAGTTGCAAACAGTCAGATCCACCAGATTACACAGTTAAATCTTTACCATAGTTTACATCACGCCATTCAGTACAGGTAAAGCATGATAGACCAACTATAGAAATAAGCCCAAGAAATAATCTTGGGTTTTAGTGTCTTGCATTTTAGTCATGTCTGTACTGTCACTGTTTAATCCATCCTTAGTCCATCTGTTGCATACATAGTAGGGGTGACTTGATAAACTTGTTATGGTACTCTAATCAGGTGCACTTCTCTTGTTAAGTTGACTTGGCTAATGACATTTCTTATTCTCTACCTTGGGTTCCCAGGCCTTTTACTACTTTTTATCTCAAGTCTTGAACTCTCCACACAAGTTTACAGTGATCTGAATTCTCCATGGAATCTATTCTTCCAACAGTATGGAACAGTGTGTGTGTGTGTGTGTGTGCGCGCATGCGCATGTTTGTTCCGTTGTAAGTACGCTGGTGCAATATGTATGTTTTGTTTTGTGTTGTTTGTGTGAATGTTTTAAAGTTTCCCTGCTGTCTGAGGAATTTGCCATCATTTCACCAAGATAGCAGTCGACAATGATTTTCCACCTGTGGCTCAGAGACTTCCTGGGCTGGCTGTTTGCAGCGCTACGCTGCGGCTACGAGGCCTCTCCGGCCAGTTGCCTAAGTGATGCTACATCGCAGCTATGTGGCTGTCCGGGCCAGCCACTCGGGCGACGCTGCACTGCAGCTATGAGCCTGTCTGGACTGGTAGTGTTCGGCTGCAGGAACATGCTACTCCTTCGTGGCTAAGGACTTTTTCGGCCTTCGAGGCTTCCTGGGCTGGCTGCCTGTGTGATGCACCATAGTCGTAGAGTGACTTTTCCCATGGCTAAAGACTCTTTTTGGGCTAGCTAAGTGACTCTATACTGTGGTCATTGTAATCCCCCCTCGTTAGCTGTTGGAAATGTAGAGGGTATATTTGAACCCTTTAATTTAAACAATCTGTGTCAGTACTTACCAGAGAACCCCTACCATTAGTTCTCCAAATGACTTCATTTATCTTGTTCATTTATACCAGTTAATAAACAAGCTAGTTATTTGTATACAATATGGTTTGCTATAATGCTATATTAGCTCATTTGTTACTCGCCTGTTTGCTTCTGCAAGCAATCAATATCTGTCCAAGCCTGCCCCAATCAGCCAGCCATTATACCTGATCACATGAGCCCGCAACCTGTTGACTGCTTATCACAGTGCTTCAAAATGAATCCCACCTGCAAAAAAATTTAGTCCATCACCTGGGACTCATGGGTGAACCTGCCTTCTATGTGCTATCATAACTGATGAGCACTTAATTGTTTTCTTGGGTTGTTGTTTTCAGTGCTGTATGGAACTGGAGGGCTCAAATCAAAAGGAAAGGAAGAGAGATAAAGAGATATTCTCAAGTTTCTACTCAAAAAAAAAAGGCAAAAAAAAAAGGAATTGATATGTAGGCAGAGGACAATGATGTGCTGGGAGAGATGGAGGTGCAAGCGGAGGACAGCAGTGTGTATTCTAATGTCTTTTTTCTAAACTGCACTCCCTAAGATGTAATTTAGAGCAAAATCTGTCAATCAACAAAAAATAGTTTGAACATGCATTATTGTTTTGATACAGTCACAACAGTGCACATCCCTATATCATATTTTGTTGCAGCATCAGGAACTATAGAGTACATTACAACTGTTCAAAAAAATTACAAATGGTAATTTTACAGGTGAAAGCAAACATGTTCTTAACTGTTTTTGTTAATAAAGTTAAGAGTTAAAGTTAAAGAGGTTTTATTCCAATTGAATTTGGAGAATTTCAGTCCTTTCTGAATTAAATTTTCACACAATGAGTGCATTTACATGGATTTGTATCAAGCAGGCTTTATTAGGAACAGGCAACAAAGGTAAAACCCAAAAGCTGGGTAAAGCAACATTCAGAGGCCCAAAACACACAAAAATTTTAGGGCAGTAAAATCCAAGCCGAAGTCCAAAATCAAAATAAAAAATGGTAGCCAAGATAAAACAAAAAAAACAAAACAAAACAAAACAAAAAAAAACCACACAAAATCAAGTGATTCACAGGAGAAAAGGCTCAGGATGCCAGTGAGACACTAACAATGCTTCAATAAGAGGGGAGAGAGTTTTAGTAAGAAAGCTGATAGGAGATGTGTGTGTGATTGAGTCATTGCTGAGGCAGCGGTTAATATTCAGGGGAGGAAGATCTCTGGTGGACAGGTTGGGGGTTGCATATGACAGCACAACATTAATCCGATTTGACTCATGTGGACCCGGAGTTTTCTCAATATCTAATTACTCAAGGTGCATATAAATGAGTTAAACAAATTACTGCATTTATCAGAATGTAAAGTCTTTTTGCAACAGAATACAAATTAGATGTTCTGCAAAAGCATCTGTGTCCTATAATTAAGTGGTATCACCCCTCAGTGTGGACTTCCCCTTTTGTGCAACCTCATGTCTAAAATCCTGGACACTCCACTGATCAGCAGGGCCTGCTAACACAAGCTGGCTGTAACAATAAAGCAACATTGTGCTTATTAAAAAAATGTAATTAAAAATAAATAATATTATACACTGGTGCCTAATATTAACACTGTTTTCACAAAACATTGTTTTGGTCATACAGGGAAGTAGTCAATAATTAAATAAATGAAAATACATAATGTTAATAAGTATTAAATATAATTAATAAGCATTACCAGCAGCATCTACTGTGCATTTTTCATAATAGGCCGTGTGTGTATGTAACTGGCATATGAAGCTTACAGGAATGCATCAGTATACAGGATGAGTGAGTCCCTGGAGTGGTAGTTAAAAAGTTTTTTTTATTTTTTTGTTTGTGTTTTCCCATGTTTACATCATTTTATGTTTAAAATAACAACAACAACAAATAGAAAGTACAGTAACATAAGATCTACAGTCCAATAATATTCTTAATAAATCGTTTTAATAGGAAATTCAGTAATGATAGTACTACTGTTTTATACTCTAAGCTTCTTCTGTGTCATATTAACACATTCTCATCTCTAAAGACTTTAGAGTAGAACACATTGCCCTTTTTTAACGTCTTTCTCAGGTGTTTCTCTCATGCTTGATCTTGGTGTTTTTTCTTTCCGTTTATCTCGGCGCTTTTTCATCAGTTCTGATATTTCATTTTCAAAATGGGTTTGTACATCATTAAGCAGCTCAGCCTGCTCTCTAGCTTCTTCCTCATATTTGGTCTTTAGTTCATTCATTCTTTTCTCATACTCCTTCTTCATTTCCTCACGCTCTTTCTCCTCTTTCTCTCTTCTCGCTCTGTCCTCTGCTTCTCTCTTTCTCAGCTCCTCCTGCCATTCTCTCTCCAGTTCTAGATCCTCCAGCATTTTTCTTTCCTTTTCACTTCTTTCATCGTCCATACAGACTTTTGTCTCTTTTCCTAGTTCCTCAAACTTCTTTATCATCTGTAATTCACTCTCCTTGTGTTCTCTCTCTCTCTGTTCTTTTTCCCTACTTTCTACTCTTTTCCACTGTTTTCTCTCTGGCTGTATTTGAATTCTGTCTTGCTCAATATTTCTTTCAAATTTTGCTATAATTTGCTTCAGGTTTTCTCCTGGTTCTCTCAGTTTTTCAGCAGGTCTCAGGTATGTGCTCCTGTGTTCCTTCTCTCTGCCTCTCGTCTGCTGCTTCCACTCCATTTCCTGTTCTCTATGTTTTCTTTCTTCCCTTTGCTCTTTTTCAAAACATGCTTTCTTGTCTGCACTCTGTCTACATTTCTTCTCTTCTTTCATCTCATGCTCTTGTCTCAGAGATCCTTCCCTCTCCTCAAACTCTTTTTCTCTTTGACGTCTCTTTTCTTCCACCTGCTCTCTTTCACTCTTCATACGTAACTCCTGCTCTTCTAGCTGTTTCTCATATTGAGTCTTTAGAGCTTCTTCTCCTTCCTGAATCTCTTTCTCCTTCTCTCTCAGTATCTCCTCTTTTTTCTGCTGTATGGTTCTCTCTGCCACCTTCAGCATATTGTTTGTAAAGTAATTGTTCCTGTCAAAATGTATCATTTCTTCAATCTTTCTGAGAAGGTCAGTCACTTGGGTGTGGTCTTCCTTGTCTTTGTTATTAAACATGTGAACTCTGCCGCCACAGTCCAGGATTAGATTATTCATATCTGCATGGCTACTTCTTTTGATGTACTCTTTAATTGGCTCGTTTCCCAGATCGTCTCCTCTGGTGAAGAGAACTATGCTGAACTTGGCAGCCTCAGGGCCAAAAATGTCCTTGATTAAATCCAGAGTGTCCATCTCCTCCTTTGTAATCCTTCCAACACTCAACACAATGATAAAAGCATGAGGTCCAGGGGTCGACAGCTTGATGCACTCCACAATTTCTTGTGTTACTTCTTCACTTGAGAGTGTGGTGTCAAAGAGACCTGGAGTATCAACAACAGCAACAGATTTTCCTAGAACTTTACCAAAACTCTTCTGACACTTTGTGGTCACAGAGGTCATGCTAACACTGGACTTGAATTCATTTTTTCCTAAAATTGTGTTCCCCGTTGAGCTCTTCCCATTCCCGGTTTTCCCAATTAGAACTATCCTCAGACACTCAGAGCCAGAAGCTTCATCACCTAAAAAAGATATGAGTGTGGTTACACATTGCTGAAGATACATGCCTGAAAAATTCACTCTTACAAATGATTCTTCAAGGGTTTTTTTAGTAAAGGCAATGGTTATATATAAAACCTTTAAACACCCAAAGAACCTTATGAAAGCATAAATAGTTCTCAGTGTGGTTAATTTGTTATTTTCTATGAAGGAAAACCTGGTATATAGGTTATTTATGTTATATATTAAAAACTGTTCTTTCTAGCATCAAAAAGCATTCCATTGCAAGTCAAACAACCAATTTTTGGTACTATATAAAACACTTTTTCCTAAGAGTGTAGCACATGAGCAAATGTACAATGCACAGACAAAGTTTGGACCCACCTGAATAAATGTATGTTTGATCTGAAGGCTTATGCTTAAGTGCTTGAAATGTATCTCCAAGGCAACATATAAGCCTATGTATTAAGGGACATGTTACATGTTATAAATATTTATAAAATGTTTTTAAATGACCATAAATAACAGCCAATAAGATCTGATTAAAACACATTTATTATGAGCAAATGATAAACTAATTTAAAAATTAGTAATAATAATAAAAAAGAGGTGAGTCCAAACTTTTGATGAATACTCTACCTCGATGATGCCTTTTCATTAACAGTTACTCATGTTTTATTGTGAAATGTAATTGTTAACATTTTTACTAAAATTCTCATTTAAACAGCCTCTAAATTGATTACTTAGTCAACTTTGTTGTTTCATATTACTTACATGTTTGTTGTTCTTTTGTTTTCAGTTTTCTGACTGTGTTCGCTTGTTCTTTACATTCACTCTGTGGTCTGCCTTCATCTCTCTGTGCTTCACTGGGTGAATAATGCTTGCTGCTGGGTACCATCTTCACTACTTCATCCAGTAGTGCCGGCACCGATTTCAGGTTTCCATTTTTCATTTTCTCCAAGATTTTATATCTGCCTTCACACAGCCTGAGAATTTGCTTTGTTTCTAAACTTTGCTCTACAAACTCAACTGCGGCTCTTTTGTCAGTGTTCCACTTAGTTGTAAAGAGGACTATGGTGTGCTCAGTGACCCTTGAGCTGAAGATTCTCTGGATCTTCTCCATTTCTCCTTTGTCTTCATCAGTGAGAGGACCAACAGGAATGATGAGGAGAAAAGCATGAACTCCAGGATCACAGAGAGAGACACAGTGGAGAGTCTCCTGAATCACTTCCTCCTCTGAGAGCTGAGTGTTGTAGAGAGCTGGCATCTCCACCAGAGTGACCAGACGTCCACACACTTCTCCCTCCCTCCTCACACACACTGAGCTGGACTCTGGACTGCGCTTTCTCTGGTCAAGTTGATATTTTGAAGTCTTTTTGTCCAGCAAGAGGTCTGATAAGGAGGCCTTTACTGCTCTGTCCCTCCCACACAGCACAAAGTTCAGTTTCCGTGTCTTAGAAGTGAAGGCAGACACATCTGACACTAAAATATATGAGCAAAATAAATTTTAAAAATGAGAAATTAGAAAAAATGGACATTTAGATAAATCTGATTTTAAATTCTGATTTAAATTTCAGTATATGCATCACAAAGATCTTTTGTTTTCACCTAAAAGGTTTTAATGAGACAAATATATTAATGCGTCAGAGAAAGCCCTCAAACAGAGGTTAGCAAAAGCTTCTTACCATGTTTTGTTGCACACTGAGACTCCCAGATAAGGTGTGTCCCTCCATTCTGTTTGACCATCTTCTGCATCATCTTCAAGAGATCAGCACGATTATATCCTCTCTTTAAGTCAATGTGACTGTTGCTGTACTTAGCGATGGTCTCCTTTATCATTTTCTCCTGAACAGAGTCTCTGTCACTGAAGCCTGACTGCAGAGTTTGTGTTGTTAGTATTAGGGTGTATTTATGAGGCTCTTCAGACAAAGAGTAGAGGATGTGATACAGTCTGTCTCTGTCTGTCTCAGTGAAGTCATCTGGCTGTATAACCAGCACTATAACATGAGGTCCAGGAGCACACAGAGACATGCACTCTTTAACCTGCTCTGTGAACTGATCCTCTGAGAGAGAGGGGTCAAACAGCTGAGGAGTGTTGATGAGGGTGATGCATCTTCCCTCCACATTTTCTCTGGCTCTCTCACTGTGCTGCTCTACTGAAGGAGGAGGAGCTTTAGTATCAAACACATCTCTGCCCAGGATGAAGTTCCCCACTCTGCTGTTGAGGCCTTTCTTCCCAAGTAGAACAATCCTGAGATCACAAACTGGATATAGAATTGAAACAAAATCAGCTTTCGTTATTTAGCTAGTGTTATTGTTTGCAAGTCAACAGTTCTCCATTAGAGTCCAATGATTTAAACACATCGATTTTTGTTTTAAATACATGCTGAAAAAATGTTAAAATATGCACCAAGAACACATAGCACAGCCAGGGGGAGGTGCTAGACTCTCTAATCGCAATTGAATTTGTCGACGTAGTAGTGTTCAGAAAAATCACAATTAGATTTTTTACCCAAATAGCTCAGCCCTAGCTCAGAGCTGCTCAGAGTGGCTGGGTTGAGGCACCAAGCAGCGCCACCGAAGGCCATGGAGATTGACCAGCTGGAGGCCTCGAGCATAGCAGTGCTGCTTCCTGAGTCCACTTCTAAGCATGAACTAAACGACTCGTTGGAGCTTTAACCCTGTAGGCCAGGCTGAAGTGACCAGGGGGGCAACTGGCTTGGGGGCAGGGCTTCCTACTCTCTTCCTTTACTTCTGCTTTCCCTCTCTCTAGTCTCTGTTTCTGTGCTTGTCTTGGGCTTGTCCTGTCTAAGCCTACGTTTACATTACAAGCCTCATTGCTCAAACTTGTTTTTTTGCTTAAATCTGTTCTGATATGATAGTTCACACTCGTTTAGGTAAGTGATTCAAATCTGTCATTAACGTGAACGAACCGGTGTCCTGAAATGACGACATGCGCATATCCTACTCAGTAACGTCAGGTGAATGAATCACGTGTGTCACGTGCGTCATCAGCTAACTAATGAGCAGAACGAGCCTTTGCTGTGAAGACAATTAACTCTGAGCAGCTCTCAGCTGCATTGCTGGAGTCAGATGTGCTGCTTTTCCACTGTTTACAGGCTTTAACTTCTGTTTGGCGTTGTTGCCATAGTAATGCTGAATGATGGTGCATGCGCAGTGGAAAAAAGCACATAAATTCTGATCTGAGTGTTCACATTAAGGTTGAATAGCCATGAATCCGATACGTATCCGATCTAGGACCATGTAAGAAAGTGGCTCAGGTCGGATTAGAAAAGATCAGATATCCGTGTCCACACAGCCCTGAAAACATCAGATCTGAGTCACATTAGGGCAAAAAATCTAATTTATGCCACTTCAGCCTGGTAATGTGAACGTAGCCTAAGGTCCCGACCCAGCTTCAAGCTCCACCTCCTTGGGTTTTTTGCACTTTGTGTCATGGGTTTCCCCCTGGCAACATTTACTAATTTTCAGTGTGTATCTAATTTTTACTCATTAATCAGTGCATAAGTGTTTTTATACAGTGTGTAAATAAGATCACAACCATCAGCTCCCTAATTTGCTCAATAACCTTCTCTTGAGTCAGATAAATAAAAACGTGTTAGCAATATTAATCAGTGTTAGTTCAGTTTCTGCACTTGATGACTTCATGATAACTTTAGACATAGAATGACATTGTTTACTGTATTAATGTAGTAACTTACTGTTGGGGGGAGGGGTTATACTTCTGTTCCTCGTCAAGTGTGATGGATCTGTGAGAAAAGTGTAAGTTACATGTTATTTTTATGTTTCTTATATTTCATTATGCACAGGAAGCTACACTACAGACAAATGTGTCAAAAAATAGGAAAAATAAAAATTTAGATAAGGTAAAGTTAATTGGCACAACCTAAATTATCTGCCTATATGATGAAAATGTGTAATCAAAAAAAGAAAATCTTGCACTGTAAATTTCCTTAATGTCTGAAAATCAGTCAATATTTTATTGGTTTAATGCACTGTGGCTAGATTTCAGTAATGCTAATTTAATCTGATACAATGATGACCTAAAGTTAGCAAAAACTAGCTTATGAGTGTTGTTTTAAGCATTTTCTTAAAAACTCATTTGGTACTAAATTTCTTTATATGAGCTCAAGCTTAGGAAAGCTTTACTTTTAAATAAACAAAAATATATTTTAAATAGTTTTATATTAATAATGTAATGCTTAATATAAAATACATTGTTGTATTGTACACAGCTGTTTTAAAATTATACTAGATTAATATATATAAGATTAATCAGAGAGCAGGAGAGGTTTTAAAGCTCTCCACTATGAAAGGAGACATTTCAAAACAGCTTTATTAAGATTGCAGTGTTTTGAAATGATTTTAAGACTACAAAGCTAAAATAAGTAAAGTTGTCTTGAAATTTCTTCTGTCATATTGGTGCACTTTCAAACTTTTCAGTTCTCCAAAAAGTTTCTTATTTCATTTTAAGAAGTCTGTATAATTAACTAGTTTGTCTAAATATGGAGTGTAGTGTAGACAAAATTTCTAAATAATCTTACAAATACATACAAATCTAGTCAAATCTAGCCTTATCATGGCTCCAGTTCTTCCTGTCTCCTCTCTAGATCTTGTTTGTATAGTAGTTTCTTTCTTCCCTGGTTTGATGGCTTTGTGTATTTTTTTTTATCTTTACTTGCATTCATTCACCCATTCCATTCCTTAAAAGACCAGTCTGCTGTATGGCTGCAGTGAGACTTATCACCAAGTACATCAAGTCCATCAAGTACATAGATAACCTTCTCACTACACAGAAAGATTGGTAGATAATGGATCTACACTTTCTTATAACACCCACTCAATGAATATGATAGTGAACTTTGGACTTGCAGTGGTTTTATACTGCAATGTTTTCAATACTTAGAGGAGCTGTCAACACCACACACTGTGAAAGTAGTACACATGAACTCTTTTCTCAAGGTGTCTTTCATAAATGTTGTCTAATAAGACATGGAGAGCGTTCTGACAAAAACTATGATCAGGCATGTTCTATTCCCCAGTTTATCTTATATAATCTCTATGCCAGTAAAATTCCAATGTAGGAACTGCAATAAAGTTGGTTTCATATTGGACAGTCATCGGATATGAAATAACAAACTACAATCCAGTTTCTCAAATGTTTCAAAAGGTTCTTCTTGTCAATTTTGCTGAAAATCATTCTTCAGAAAAGTGCATCACTAGCACTTGCACTAAAGAGGGCATAGTAGACAGCAGCTTTACCATAGATTTAGTTAAAGAGGGCAAATAATCAGGAAAATCACTTAGAGTAGAGATTGGAATCTTTTAATCCTTCAAATTCTGAATCACCAAAACATCCCCTATTTAAATAAATATTTATTGGGGGCCAACATTTATGACAAACAGCTGTCTTGTGGTAATCCAAGTGGCCTCCAAGCATTTTAGCTGAAATAAAAAGTTAAATTATCACTTAAAAAATATTCTTAGATAAACTAATAGAATAATATTCAACCCATCTAGTAAAGAAAGTGGTCTGTGCTGAGTGAGCAATGAGGGGGGAAATGTGGGACTGAGAACAGCCTGTGAAAACAAACTATCACTTCACAAAGACGGCCATGTTGAGAACAGACAGCACAAATACAGTTTTCCTCATATCAAAAAAATTATGTACAACTGCCACAATAAAAAATAACATTTCAGCACAATAAAAACACTTATGAATGCTGACATGTTTGCTCACCTACGAAGGTTAAAATCCAGCTGACTTCCAGCTTTGTCGTCATAAACATTTCCATCTACATATGTTCCATCAACATTACTGACAAAAAAAAAAATACCTCAAAAACTCAGGAACCTCCAAACAGGTGGAAATTGCAAAAAAAAATCTTAAAGACTTCTTCCAAGCCTATTTCAACATACTATTAATACTATAACATATTAATAGTATAACTGTTACTACAACAAGTAGTCTATAGCTAATGACTATAGCCAATGATATCTGTTACATTTGTAGCCTATATAATCTAGCCAAGAAATAAGATCACTACATATATAAATGACCAGAGGCTGAGTATCTACCAAACAGTACAACTGTACTGATTAACTGTAGTTAATCTGTTAACTGTAGTCACAACTATGTATAGGGCAGAATAGCTTTTTCATTTAAGACTGTCCTGTAGTCACTCTCTTTACTACAAGTATAGCTGTTTACCATCGCATTACAACTCATTTTTCCAACTGAACAGTTTTTTTAACCCAAATGTAACTTACTATATTCTCATATCTGGTTGATGATGCAGCTTTAAAGTCCAATCATTAATACATGTATTGATATGTGACAGTTTTTTTGTACACTCAGTTGGTGCAAAATCAGCTCCATACAACAAAGATGAAAGTAATATTCCTCTCTATTAATTTTCAGAGAGACAAGTTTAATACTCCCTACTATGAATACTTTGTTACTGCAAAGCTGTGATAGCCCAGTCATCAAGACTAAAACATGAACTGTGTAGCCAACAGATATAAATATCCACCAGCAGCCAAACAGCACTGTAGAATACTTACAAATATCAGACTCCATTTTACTGGAGATTCCAGTAGATTACATCCAGATTAAGATGTTAAATCATTTGACCAGGTGTTTGAACAGGTATCAGGTGCTTCTCCTCAAGTTTCTGTACTGTGTCAGAACTTGCTTATCTGAATAAACTTCATAAATTTACAGCAGTTCAAAGATCACAGTTACACCCTTCAATCCCAACAAAGAACAAAGAGCACTTCCCTATGTCACCATATTACAATATTATAAAATGAGCTTTTAAAGTTAAACTTTATCAAATCTATTTTAAATCATTCCAGGGCCCTCAGTTTACTCTGTTTTGGGCCCCTACCACACCCCATAGAGGCACCAAAGTTGGGTGGCCAGGTCAGACCCAGAGTTTATACTGGGGTGGCAAAAGAAAAAATAAATGAGCAGTTAAGGATGTTTATTAATGCTTCATTATTAAAATATGATACAAATGCATTGAATGTACTCAGTAATTGCTGAATTGATTAATTTTATTATTTATGGGGAAGTTATGTACATATTTCAATCAATGAAATTTATCACTCTTTCACTGCATTAACATTAATATTTTAGACCATAGAAGTTACTCATTTAGACTGCCCTCACTACAGGTTACTCATGAGTCTATTGACAAAGCAGCTAGATAGTATATCATTATGAGTGAACAATCTTTGGCTGGGTGACAAACCGACTTATATGATATTGGTTAAAATCCTGTGATCCCCAAAAGCATGACAACAAAATAGAAATGTACTGCATGACACTGATGAAGAAATGTATTTTAATGCTTTTTACCTTCTTTTCCTAATGTAGGAAAACAATGTTTTGCTGCCTCATTTACCAGAATGATCAAGACCAGCTTTAAGGTTTTGACCAGCATTCTCAGAGAGTCCCTTACAGCTGATTGGTAACTGCCCTGATGACAGTATAAGTGTTCACTCAGGGTTGGAAGAATTGATTTGTTGACGATGGTTGAGTTTCTCAATTTATTTAACTGGGGTGGCCAGAAAGGTGGCCATGCTGTGATGGCACTGGCTACCCATTAAGTACACCCCTGTCATGCAGGCAGTGTTATTATCATATAATGGAAGAAAACTTAAAATGGTCTGAATGAGTGTCTTGGTATTATATATTAGCAACAGAGCCTGCATAGTGAACAAAAATGCGTTGACAAGGATCAATTGTGATTATGCATTGATAGCATATGTGAATGAAACCGACAGCTGAGATGGACACACACACCAGAGACAGGGTCAGTAAAGCTCAGAGACGTTTATTACAAATTCAAAATAGAGAGTTTTGCAAGAATAGCCTGAAGCCCAAAAAAGGGGAAGCAAATACAAAACCACACCTCATATGAGGCAGTTAGGAAAAAAAATACGGCCCTGTTTTCAAGCGTTTTAGTGCATAGACAGACCTATGGCAGCTCAGAGTGCGGAGGGTGAGTAGAACATGCTGGAATCTCCTTATGGGTCCAAGTCTGTTGCGGAGCCTGGTTTGAGAGAAAGAGAGAGAAAGAGAGAGAGACTACTACTACTTTTAATACACTGTACCCTACAACACTTTTTCAGCCATGGGAAAATAAATCTAACACACTGATGCATTTCTGCACTTTATTCTGTTTTTTCCCACTGGCTCTACCACATTTAACAGTGACCAGAATCCCTCATTTTCCACTACTGACATTGGGTGCATATACAGTGCCATGAAATGAAAATGCATCCTATTCACTATTATTCACCTCAGAGAAAAAAAAAAGAAAAAAAAAACTAAAGCTTGCAAATGACCCTGAAAGCAGAAGCACGGCTTGTCTTTAATCTTTCTACGTTCACTCATGTCACTCCACTGCTGTACTCCCTTCACTGGCTTCTTGTAGCTGCCTGCATCAGAAACGATGCTTACCTACAAAGCCAAAATAGACCAGCCCCTCCTTACCTAATGGAAATGATAAAAACTCAGTCTGTATTTCAAGCTTTTCAAGCTTCAATTACAGCTTGGCTTGACCTGCCATCCTTCAAGATACATGAAAGACAAGCGTCAAGACCTTTCTCTATCCTGGCACCCAGGTGGTGGAACAAACTCCCACTGGCTGTCTGAACAGCAGACTCCCTTGCGGTCTTCAAATGCAAATTAATAAATGTTACTCAATTTACTGGGAAACATAAAAAAAAAACCTTAATTTCC
This sequence comes from Colossoma macropomum, assembly GCF_904425465.1. NCBI lineage: Eukaryota > Metazoa > Chordata > Actinopteri > Characiformes > Serrasalmidae > Colossoma > Colossoma macropomum. The sequence goes on from NW_023496050.1 coordinate 831,347, forward strand.
TTTTTATTTGAAAAAAAGTTTGTAGTAATGCATTTAGAAATCACTACACCTCCACTTTAAGTTGCTTTAGAAGCTTCCTAACTTTGAGCTCCCTCAATTCAGAACTAAACTGGTCTGCTTGCCCTTGTGCTTTCAAGTCTGCTTATGTTAGGAACATTACCTCTTTGCTTGCTCTGAGCCATACTTGAACCCTGAAAGACAACAGCTTTCCATCACAACCTGCACAATACTGACATGCTCCTTTAGCTGTCAGAACCTGAGCAGTGTGCTCAACCTTACACAAGACAAATATCACAGCATTAATAACAGTAAAGTATATAGCACTAATGTCAGCTAGGCCAGGATTTTACAAACAATCCATGTATAAATAAGGACATTTCCCAAATTGTTTTAGTTTAGTTTCAACAGAGCCAATATTACATACCCCAAAATATTCTAAACTGCTGGCTACTTAGTAGGATTTATTTTTAAGGAAATCATTTAAATCAGTTTTTACTCTGACAGATCTATACAACTTACCTATACAACTTGCCTACAAAGCCAAAAATGGACCAGCCCCTCCCTACTTGATGGCAATGGTCAAAACTTGAACTGTACCATGAGCCCTTTGAGCTTTGAGTACAGCTCGGCTTGACCCACCATCCTTCAAGACACGTGGAAGACAAGCATCAAGGCTCTTCTCTAACCTGAACCCCAGGTGGTGGAACGAACTCCCACTGGCTGTCCGAACAGAGTCTCTAGCTGTCTTCAAACACAGACTGAAGACACATCTGTTTATACAGCACTTAAATGACCACTGAATTAAGTATTCATTGTAATTTATTGTACGGCACTTATGTATTGTATTGCACTGCGCTGTGTTTAATTCTGTTTGTTTTTCTCTGGGTATCAACAGGGACTTTTGTTTCTGACAGTATCTGAGCTCAGGACTGGCTTTCTCTCTAACCTATTGGTAACTAGCAAAGATACTTTCTCTAGATAGACAAAGCACTTTTTGAAAGTTGCTCTGGATAACAGCGTCTGCTAAATGCTGTAAATGTAAAATGTAAATGTAAATGTCAATCTTTTCACCATGCATCTCCACGCTATGAAAGCATAAAAAGCTCAGAAACTCAAATTAGTAAAATCTGGTACCTAACTAATCTGATCTACGTAATGATGCTACATGAACTAGTTAGCTGTTAGCGAGAAAGCTAGCTAGGCTAGCTTACACGTTATTGCCTTAGGCGATGGCCCCCTTTGTATCTTGTATCCGTGCTAAAGCAAATTAAAGCTAAACAACTAACCAGTGCTATGTTTTCGCAATAGTAGTGCACCATGTATTGTAAAGTCAATCACAATAAAGCCAATTTTACTCACGTTTGTCTTTTATAATGAAAATATGCTGACCTGATCAATGGCACTACCAGAATGAATCTTGTAAAATATAACATGAAATAATATATAGCCTGGACATATTATAAATTATTATTATATTATAGTCATAGTTCAATTCTGCATTGTAACTTTTGTAAGTAGTTGATGGTAAGATTATTCTCGGTCCCTTCTTCTCTAAAACGTATTCAGAATCATCTGAAGTCAACTGAATATAAATAACATACATCTGTTTCTAATATTAAATAAAAAGTAAATAAGATCTGCCCAGTTAAGCCTTCATGGAAAGGATCAATTAGGAATTCTGAACAGATTTTATTTTACACATGTACAGCAAGGGTTTCAAACTCAAATAACCTGGGGGGAATACCTTGCTGCTAGCTGGTTAGCTAGTTTATCACTTGGTTACAGTTTTTGAAGCACCACGATAGCAGTGACAGCAACAAATCAGTGTTGTGACTGGATAAATCACATTCTCTGTCTGGTTAGATCAGTTAAAGCTTTCCTATTGGTCAATCAAAACAGGGTCAAAAATCTACAGCTGCTAAAAGACACAAACAGAAGTGGAGATATGTGTGTGGATTTGTACTGCCACACTGAAAAACTGACACACTTAGAACCTCAAAATTGTCATGTAATTTCATGGTCTGGTACAATTTAAATAATCTGTGCAGGACTGATTCACACATTCATAACATTTCATTTACAAATGCCAATCTTTTTCACACATTTAAAAATTCTTTTACACATATTACAAATATTGTTTGTAGATTTGTAATTTAATTTCTTTTTTTTTGTTTCACAATTGCACACTCCATTTGTGGTTTCTGTTTTTACTTGTAGCTCCTCAAACAAAACTTCACCACATTTGGGAATATCATTTTACAAATTGAAAATCTTTTTGACTTTTTTTTTGACTCCATAAACCCCTCTCACACTGCTCAGTGCTCAGCCTTGGGTTTATATTTTCATACCATCCGTATGTGAGATACTGTGTTTTCCATGTAGTCACAATGTATTTAGCATTACTAAAGCATTACTTTTTCATGGATTCAGGATGTTTGTGGATCTCTAACTAAAGTGGTGATTATATTTAGCATTACTAAAGTATCACTTCTTTGTCGGTCAATGATGTTTGAGGCTCTCAAAGTAAAGTTGTGAAAAATTCTTTCTTTATCAATTCTGTTCATGATGAGATAATTGAAGAAAGTCATTAAATAAGTAATCATTTTGACTTATTTTCAACCTGATAGGTACCTTTACACTGTCTTGTAATTGTCATCACCTGCCAAACATAGCAAAATTAATGAAGACTTGAAGATTTATTATTATTATTATTTTTTTTACAATTATAGGAATAAGCTGTCCAGCTGTTATAACATAACATTTACTTAATCAACATATCAATTTGATTCTTTAGTTTTATAACATTAGGGTTATTACTCCAAAAACAGTGACGTAGTTCTGCTGAAATTGTGGTACTAGAGCTTAATTGTTTCTTTCTTGTTATGTATTTAAATGTTCAGGCCCAGTGTGATGTACAGACATGGTTAAAGGCTGTAATTACAGTTAAAGTAAAAAGGGTTGGAGCTGTAATATACTTCTTTTCTTCTCGTTTACTGTAACTCACATCAAGAAAACATCAGTTCTTCAGCATAATGTGACTAATTGTACTGAACTGATCACTAATTTACTGCATTATAATCACACATGGTTATTCTATTACTTTTACATGCAAGTCCATCTACAGACAAGTGTTGTTAGCCAGGAGTAGATGAGGTGTTTTACTGAGATTACACAGAATCTGGGCTGGAATATGCAACATCCTGCAACAGGCTAGAACATGCTTCCTCCAGGACACATGAAGCTCCACTACATCTTTACAAACTGCTGCTAATATAATATCTTTGCACAGCTCAACAGGTTTGAAGAAAAATGCTAACTGCCAATTCTGTTACATCAGCTACCATATGGCTAGCACCATGCTGAGTTGATGGGAGCAGAAGGAGGGCCACCCAGAGAGAGAGGACAACTGTGCTCTCTTGGACTCCTGGCTACAGATGGCTGTAAGATTTAATACATTTTATAAGAACAAAACATAGGAAATTTAATCTCAGTTTATCTCAGCATGAGATTGTTTTCTTGAAGTTGCACTGACTGACCAAGAAGGACAAGATGTTTTGACCAAACAAAAATACATGATGCTTTAATCTGATCAAATCACTAAAACATGGTGGCTAAAAGATGTAAGAGTATTGTATGTGTATATTATAAGAGACATCACAAAGGTTTTTGACCCTACATTATTAAGTACTGTATCACATTTTCAGGCATCATAAAGAAACCAAGATCCATAAATAGCTTTTATTTAGTAAACAAATCTCCAAACAATTTTAAACAAACTTTAATGGAATCAGCTAGCAAAATTAAACAGATTTTATCCACTATTATTCATGCAGCTACTGAAGCAGCATCATAACAAAGTCAAGTCAAGACAAGTCAAATTTATTTATATAGCGCCTTTTATAACAGATGTTGTCACAAAGCAGCTTTACAGAGAATCCAAGGGGGGATAAGGGGGGCAGATAGTTAGTTCAGCACCAACATTCCCAGATTACCATAGGACTCTCTGTCTCAGATCTGCGCCTTATTCTAACAGGAAAACAAATTAACCAAAGGCTCGACTAAACAGGTAAGTTTTTAGCCTAGACTTAAAGATGGAGGCTGTGTCTGAGTCCCAAACACAGACTGGTAGGTTATTCCAAAACAAACACTGACATTCTTCATGATCAGGTTCAGAGGTGGGGAGAGGAGCCTAAATGAATACTCAATTAACAGCACTGATACTTGCATAAATTAATTTAGTAAAAGTACCTTCCCCAAAACAACTTGAGTGGAAATACAAAATGAGCAGGTTGAAAATGTACGTAAGTACTCAGTACTGCAATGGAACTTCTTAGTACATCCAGTGTTTATGAGCATAGGAACTGAAGATTGTGCAGCTCTGCTTCTGTTTTTGGGAATCTTGTGGTCTAAAATACAAAGCCAGAGTCAGAGATGTAACCAATCACAAAGCAGGACAAATTCTGCCACCATCAAAACATATTGAAATTAAACACAAAAAATGCAATTAGTATCTAAATACGAATGGCTAAAATGCAACAAAGTAAGAAGATTCCTTTACTCACTTTAGTAGAAGTAAAAGTAATATGATTTGAAAATCGATCAGTTTTTTTTTACTGAAGTACACAAACTTGAGTAAATGTATCTAGTCACTCAGCCAGCCAACTTTACATTTAATTTAATTTAATTTAATTTTTATTTTTTTTGGAGCAACATGTTTTGCCCCACCAGTTTTGGAGGTGTGTTGTCACCTTTGTCCAGGACAGAATCTGGCAATTGTGAAGAACAACATAAACAAATGCAATGAGTATGTTAAAATATAAATGAAATCAGTCAAGTGCAAAGACACCACACTGACTGATTTGATCTGATGTTATATAGAAACATCAGCTGCCTACCGTTTACTTTCCAGTCATGTTGAATATAATACCACTAATATAAGTGATAACACTATGATATTAGAAGACACCAACATTACTGCTCATCATGCACAGTAAAGCTTTAGTTAATCTAATAAAAATAGAATGTTAGCAGTCTAGCAGTCTAAACTGTCAGAATTATTAAGGAACATAAACAAGATGATTAAATTATAATCTACACTCACACTTACCTCCAGGATTAAATTCTATTGTAAAGCCACTTTTCAAAAAATATAATCGCTTTTCAAATAGCATTTCCCAATTATTTCATCAACAGAACATTGATGAAGGAATATTTCTCCGCTTTATTTTGAGGGCACAACATCATGAAGTCACAAAGAAGAAATGATTTAATAATGCTAAAAATTTTATCACTTTACTTTGAGGGCACAAACAACATGAACTCTGGAAGAAAAAAATAATCTAATAATGCTAAATATTCCACCACTTTAATTGGAGGGCCACAAACATGAACCCATGAAGAAGTAATGATTTAATAATGCTACATATAAAATTTGTTTTATGAGGTCGTGGCTCATCTTAAAGTTTTTTGCTCATTCATGTGCTGACTATTATGAAGAGCTGTATGAACATCATGAATAACTGATTTAAACTGATGTCGGTACCTTAATTACTATATTAATTAATATATTACTCTTGTATTAAGGCATGAGATGTGGATACTTTACACATATTCAGGGAGATAAATTACAGGTATGAATTAATGGTAACACTTTACACAATGGGTTACGAATTAAAGACTAATTTTGTCATGACTAAATCATAAATTACTTGTTTTTTATATATTATTAAGGTGTTCATTAAACCTTAGTTATTACTAAGTAACTGATAATGTACTTAAAAATTAGATATTGAGTACAGTGTTAATTGATAGTTTAGTTTGTTATTAGTTCACAGTTTATTTACTCATTAACTCTACACTATCTGCTGCTTATTATGCTGCTAATGAACAGATGCGTGTGTTTAATGTTAATTACTTTGAAAGAATCGGTTATTTAAAGTATTTATTTAGTTTAAATAAAACTAATAAATTTACTTGTTACCACATGGAGTATTTATTTAGGTTGAACTGATGAGCCATTTTTTACAGTGTAAGATATCTGTAATTAGTCAAATCTTAAACATGAGTTTGTAACATAATTAGTAGTAAAAATGGCCTCTTTACTGAGAGGGACATTGAGCAGTAATTAATTAATAACAATAAATCAGTAGATGGCTCATCAGATCAACCTAAAAAAAAAATGACATCATGTGATAACAAGCAATTTAATTAAGTTTATTCAACTGAAAAAATACTTTAATTGAAAGAATTGCTCATTCAAAGTATTTATTTAGATTGAATAAAACTAGTTAATTTACCACTTGTTTCCACATGAAGGAATTTTTTTTTGGTTGAACTGATAAATGATTCTTACATTGTGATTAAGAATTAATTTGCAACCCTCAATGTAAAATGTTACTGAGTTAATTATTACTGTTGCGTGAAATTATGCATGAATTAATGTTATTTCCTGTCCCTTTATTTGCAAAGTTTTAGCATTTGCATTCATATATTTATCTAATGTGTATGCCTATTGTTGGAAACATTAATTTTTTCTTTACAAAGGAGCATTTTTCAGTATCAAGGTCACTTTTTCAAAATTTTACACATCTCTCTGCAGAAATACGCAGCTCAGCACAGCAGTTCATTTTATGCTAAAAGTGCTATAAATACAGCTACACACACTGCATAAACATCTCAGAATAAACCCCTACCATCAAAACATCAACATTAGTGACCTTATAACAGGAATACTTCATCAGTCAGAGCACATTCACTTCAGAAACACTAACAACTGTTGGCACTAAGCTAGATCCACTATTTTATGTAAATCTGTGAAGTAGTAAAGAGTAGTTTGCTCTGTAGTTTTTTACTATTGTAGTTGGTTTATTATTCTTTGGCTGATCATGTAAACAACACTGCAAAATAGTGGAACAGAGCAGAGGTTAATTTTAAGTGTGGATTATGAAGTATGGAGGTTTGATGTAAAATATTGATTTTGTAAACTCAAAATTTGCTTTGCATTGTTTCACTGAATGTATTTATTTGAATTGATTAAAGTAGTTAATCTGTTTGTTACCACATACTAAATGAAATTAGGTTGAACTGACAAAACATTTTTGTGAAAGAAAAAATGCATTGCATTAGAAAAATAAACTACAGAACTGAATGGTGTATCTTTATTGCATAGAAACAAATTGGGTAAGCAACACTAAAAAATCCAGCACTTTAAATTATCTAGCAAGACAATTGTCACAGATACTGTAAATGTAACTCTACCTCATCTGTGTCACAATGTTATCTCTTGCTTACACATACAAATGTGCAGTTGCTTATTGTGTACTGGGTCCATAATGGACTGTCCATTGTGAACAAAATAACTTCAGACGTGACCCCTTACTATAGATGGTCAACACTTGAGTAGGACTTCAGCTCAGATGGGAATGAGTTGTGATGTGTAATGCGTATGCAAACATTCAATCAGCAGTTTGTTTCTATAACTGTTATAATTTAATTGTTATCCAATATATTTTATTTGTGATTTAGCAAATTGATATGCAGTTTATTTTTATGTGTTGAAGTTCATTGTAACAGTTTTTTTTTACAGTGTTTGCAAGCATTTGTAAGATGGGCCACAGAAATACAGTGAGAAACAGAGTGAGAAAAGAATGAAAAAATGTTTGGAAATTGTGGTGACTGAATGCATTCTGTATTCAAGCATGAAAAAAACTGTTCACTGTTTGGTGCAAACAGAGTGTTGTGCTTGATGTGTGAAAAGTTTTGAAAAAGAGAAACACACACATACACTGAGTGTGAAGAGGTGTGTTCTATTCTATCTCACACAAACACACTGAGGAGTTCTCACCAAGCCCAAATCCAGCGTAGAGGGGTTCAGTGAATGTGAAGTGGAATGTGTGTAAGTGTGTGAGTGTGTGTGGATCAGAAGAGATGCTGTAGAAGGACAGAGTGCCGCCCCCCCAGTCCACATACACTACTACTCTCTCAGACCTGATGAGCTGACAGGGGATCACAGTGTACTTATTATTGTGCCAGACAGAGTGACCTTCCTCACTAGTGCAGTACAGACTCCACGACTGATTATTGTATCCAAACCAACACTCATCACTGCCTCCTTTCCTCTTGATTCCTCTGTGAGTCACTGCTATATGAGCTAACTGTCCGCTCCACTCAGCCTCCCAGTAACAGCGTCCAGTTAAACTCTGCACACACAGAACCTGTCACTTGTTATCAAATCTGTCTGGATGATCTGGATATGGCTGATATTTTCTCACTCGCCTTCCTGTTCTCCTCAGACAGAGGGAGATGTGTGTGTGCTGTGTTTGAGTTCACACACATCTAAACACCCAATAAACATAGATTAGAACAGAACACCAACATAGACAGAGTGTGTGTGTGTGTGTGTTTGTGTGTGTGTGTGTGTGTGTGTGTGTGATCTTACATTTTCTCAGACTCGGTTTGATCCACATCTCCCCATCATTCTCCACCCTGAAGAACACACACACACACAGACACACACACACACACACACAAACACACACACATACACAGACACAATTGAAAAATGCACTCATATGCTTAACACACTTTTTAAAAATCCTATTTTTACAACAGACACATTCTCTCTCTCTCTCTCTCTCTCTCTCTCTCTCTCTCTCTCTCTCTCTCTCTTTCTCTCTACCTCCCCATCTCCTTATCTCTCTCTGTCACTCTCTCTTTCACTCTACCTCCCCATCTCCTTATCTATCTATCTCTATCTAAATTTTAAATTTATATTCACTAAAAAGTAAAATGTTCACTTCTCCTGTTTTTCTCACTTCTAACTAACTGGCTGCTCATGAGCTGCAGGGTTTAAAATACACAGTGAAGTAGTGGAGCTGTGAACAAACATGAGACTAAACAGGAAGTGAAAGTTCAGTGATGAAGACAGTGATGTTAATATAGTGCTGTTTCACTGCAGACAAGAAAACAGAGAGAGGCACATTTTGTGTTTTGTTGTCCCAAAAAAACACTCAGACAGAATGTTTCTGATTTCTGTATGTCTATCTCTTTCTCTTCTGTCTGTCTCAGACTTTCTCTCTCTCGGTCTCTCTCTCTGTTTCTGTCTCTCTGACCCTAACTCTCTCTGTCGCTCTCTCTATCTATCTCTCTCTCTCTCTCTCTCTTTCTCTCTCTCTCTCTCTCTCTCTCTCTCTCTCTCTCTCTCTCTCTGTCTCCACCTCTGTCATGTGTAACTTTGGCTGGTAGATTGTCTTAAGTGTCTTTTATAGAGTTTTATGTCAACATGTTTGTTTCTGAGACTTAGGTTAATGAGGGTCAGCTTCTCTCCTCTGGAGCACAGCAGAAACTGGTATCAGCTGGTAAGAGTTCTGATAAATCTGTTCACTTCCATGAGCTAAAAGGAAGGAAGATGTGACTTCAGATGGAGAGCCCACCTCTCTGTCCCTGAGGGTCTGTGGCCTTCATGGAGTTTTTTGTACAAAAGCCCTCTTGGGGCAGTCTTTACAGTAGGCAAAGGTAGACAGCCACCACGGACCCCTATGAGCCAAAACCTCCTTGAAAATTATATCTTAGATTTACTGAATGTGTTATTTGGCATTGATGCTCCTCTTGTTCCATGCTGGGATGATTTCTGTGTGCACTAAAAAAAGTTATAGCAGCCATTTGGTAACTGCTTTTTGTTAGATTCCCAAAAGCATTTTAGCACAAAGATGATTCTGAAATGATGGAGCGAGCTTCACACTGAACTCTCTCTCTACCAGTTACGATGATCTTAACACTAAGATGCTTTTGGGAAGTTAAGCCATTATATTACATAACTGGACAAGTTATTACATTATTAGGTTATTACAGTTTTGGCAAGTAAAGTGCAAAATTTTATTACATTTATAAGGTTATTACAATATTTGGTTTTACAAGGAGGATTTTTTCATGAGATTCTTGGTGTTATGAGAATTTTTTATTAAAGATTTTTTTTATTATGATTTTAACAATTATTAAATTTAAAAATTAATAACTACATGTAAGTAATCCAAGCACAGCATAGAAATTCAAAAAGACGGGGGAGAAAAGTAAAACCATTTGTCACTACTCTTCACATGACCAGAAAACCAGTGCTTTATCTACCCAAACATGATCTATTCTGTCTAGTTTTTACTTTGGTTTTAAGAACAGTTTAACTGAAATATTATTTAGCTTTTTAAAGGATTAGTAAAAACTATAGATAAATGGTCTCTCTGTTAGCAGAGATGTTTGAGAAGAGATGTGTAGAAGAGCTGGTTGATGTGGAGAAATATGAAATATGAAGAGGACTTTAAGAACAGCATTATTAGGGAAACATCTCTGTTTTCTGTTTTAAGCAGTGTGTTCACTCTTGGTTTCTCTTGTTTTTATGATATTGTTTACAGGATGTGGATGAATTCTGCGCTGAATCCCTGCTAGTTTTAGGGGAGATGCCCCAAAACATTCCTACAGTGAGATGAGCTGAGTCCTGGATCTTTACACACCCAGCCAACATCCCTGGAAGACCATTCATAATGTTCGCATTAAGATTTGTACAGATAGCTCCAGTGTTGGGATGATTACTCAAAAAAATTTGGTTCCTTCCAATAATCCTTTCAAGTAACTAATTACTTCTTTCAAAATGTAATGATATTACATGACTTTTACTTTCCTGGAAAATAAAATAATAATAAAGTAAGTAATAAAGTAATCTCTATACTTGTTACTTCTACATTACTACCGAATTACTCTCTCTAGCATATTTCTTAGAATAAGCAAAATTATCTGGGTTTAGTAGTGCTTATTATTCTTGTAAGTACCATTAGCTAGTTTACTGTTATAGTACAGTTTTACCAGTTTGAGACTGACAGTCCAGTTCACTAGAATGCTCATCTTGTGTTTTGATATATAAAGGAATATCAGAGAAGAACTGAATTCAATATCTGAACATTTACCTGAGTATCTCCAGTTTACAGTGGGAACTCTTCAGTCCATCACAGAGCTTCTCCACGCCCGAGTCCTGTAGGTCCTTAATACTAAGGTCCAGTTCTCTGAGAGAGGAGTTTTCTAATTTTAAAGCTGATGCCAGATTTTCACAAGATGTTTCCCTCAAATTGCAAAGAACTAGTCTGGAAAGGGAGAGGAAATGCATACATTTTGCCGATGTTCAAATATTTTTGGCCACCTCCAGTCTTGGTTATATGTTTGTCATCGCTGTGACTGCAATTTTCTGTAATGGATGCGATTTTCAGTACTATACCTTCAAATTTGAGCATTATGGAGGATCAGCATTTTGTGAGGGTTATTAATTTGCTAATTTCCCATTGTTCTTTAGCACAATCAGCCAATGCTGATTCAGATCATGGTGAGGATGAGATGCTGTGACACTTAACTACCCAGGAAAAAACATCACATAGTGAAAATTTCCATGCACTGAAGAAAACATTACTATGACCTGTTAATTATGCCTCAAAATCAGTGGAAATATTCATGTTGTGCAGCTCAAATGTATTGTTATGGGATAATAAGCATTATTGTTCTTCGTTGTGATCAGTCTCAGGTCTCAGACTTTTCTCCTGTAGTAATTGAATAAAAATGGATTGATCTTTGTTTAGATATTTTATTGATATATGATATGATAGATTTGATATGATACAGCCAACTCAAATTTTCAAATGGTGATAAATGGTTAGCATGATTTTTACTTTATAATACTGTTTATAATCTTTCTGAATAATTTTCCATGCTTCTTGTAAACAAAACCAAAGTTGGCTGCTTCTCATGAACATTAAAATACAGAAACATTCCATGATATTGAGGTCTGAGCTCAGGGGTGGCCAGTCTATTATTCTGAGAACACCAGAAGATTCTCCATCATGCTTGACTGATGGTTGTACACATGATTCAAAAAGTCTGTAATTGCTTTAAAAGCTACACATCATTTTAAACCCAGAGAGTTGTCTTCCCTCAATGGAAGGACAGCAACGTGAATTTTGGAGATCTGTAGCAAGAGTGAAGCTTATCTCTAAAAAATCTTTACATACTGCTTACATGATGATGACAGTTTTGATGGTCAATCAGGTCTTGCACGGTCCCATTTTCTCTGTAGAGTTTTTAAACTAGTGCTCCCATCAGTGGTGTTTTACCCAATGTGGAAAGGTAATGTACACCACTGTTAGCTTGGCACTAACTTAACACTGCATATCCAATAGAATGCTAGCAGGAATTAGCATTACTGTACTGTATTCTAGTGATATTACAGAGTGAAGGTTTCTGGCACTTGACGTTAGAACCAGTGAGGGAACAAGTTACAATGACAGCACTCTACTGTCTCACCTGTCCCTCTCCAGGCCTTCAGTCCACAGTAACTTCACGCTCAGTGCAATGTCAGAGGGGGTTCAGGGGAGGGGCTGATGGGTACTTGTTTTGCTGTGATGTAAATGTAACATTTAAAGTGAGAGCACTGGTTAAGAAAAGCACATTGTAGCAATAATTCTAGGCTGGACAGCCTGCTTGGGGCATCTCAATATTCAGAACTGAAGCCCCGAAGATGCAGCCCTAACAGCACCAGCTGTGAGAAATAAAATATTGGAAATCCCATGATGTAAATAAACTTTGTCTTTGTCTTTACTTTACGCTCTTCAAGCTGGGACTGACTTCTTTGGCACTGACAGTATAACATGTCATTAACACTACTTATAATGCATTATGTTAACAATTCATAATGTATAATAAACATGACTATAAAGTGTAATTCAGTGTAATTCATTTTTATAAGTATTTATTAGTGTTTATAATGCCTTATGAATGCATTTTAACATGTTATACATGTGTTTAAAGATGTTTACAAATGTGACATTCATAGAAAGTGTTAACTAATTCTCCTTTGAATGTCCCCTTCCTTATAGAAGTGAATTTTATCATTTATGATCTCTTCAAAAATATGTCCTTTAGTCAATTTAGATGCATATAAAAAAGTAATATACAAATCAGTTAAGGTGTGTTTGGGTAGTTGCTTGTATAATTGTTTGTGTCTCTTTGAAGGACGGAAGAGTAAAAGTAGCAATAGGATGCACAAAAGCAAAGACTGGACAAACAGAATACTAGTATTGATATTATACTTAGTACTGAAGGCTCCTGTGTAATTTTCTGTTAAATATATGTTTCATTATTCTGATTATGAAAACAAATAACTTGTACTTAGCTGATGTTTTAAATGCAAATTAAATAAACAAAAGATGGGTAAAATGATTGATCTGTTATCATATGGTTTTAGATTAGGAATGACTCTGCAGAATGTTTACCTGAGTATCTGCAGTTTACAGTGTGAACTCTTGAGTCTGTCAGAAAGCACCTTCACACCTGAATTCATCAGGTCATTGTAAGTGAGGTCCAGTTCTTTAAGATGAGAGTTTTGCGTTTGTAAAGCTGGTGTGAGAAATTCACAGGACTTTTCAGTGATATTACAGGCAGCTAATCTGCAAAAGAGGGAGAAAATACAATATAGATTTTAATTTATTCATGTCATATAAAGACTGTAATATTGTTAAAATCAAACTTGTCTTGTCAGTTTTTACTTTAGTCTGTATGGTTTAACTTTTGCATTTAATGATTAGATTTAAAAGTGGAAGCTTCACGGTTCATCTTTAGGGAAGCTGCTTCACTTTGTTAGAGCTGAGTTTCTCTGGAATTTTGCAGTGAACACAGACAGTTCATGGACTGATGAAAATGTAGTTTTTTTAGTTCTGAGGCATACAGTGCAGTGTTCTCTGGTGATCACAGAAACATAGGTTTTATACAGTTCTAGCAATAATTAGGTATGAAGTAAAGCACCAGACCATCTAGATCATTCAACAGTGAATGTGGATTGGCTGTAGACAAGGAGCTGTGAGGACAGAGACTTCCAAATCGTTGAAATGGTAAAAACAGCTTCTGTTTTTGTAGACCTTCTGTTGTTGCAGCAACAGATAGCCTACAATCTGTAACTGCAATTCTATAGAATATTATATGGTAGATACATCTGACAAATTTGAGTATGTACAAGATAGGTGTGCCTAATAAACTGGCAATTCAATATAAAGTTCTTACACAATGTTGTATGATGACTTTGGTAGAAGTCATGCTTAGGGTTTCATTATTATTGAAACATTTCACAATATTTCTGTTTTTTCATATGTATTTAGTTATTTAGCTGTGTAGACTAATTATTGCATTAATTTATATGACTATTTATATTAAGAGTTACCTCACAGTCTTTTTTAAAAGGCATGAATTTCTATGTGAACTATTGTGGTTACAACAACTGGTCAGACAGTGGTGCTGGACTTAATACAGGAAGTGGACATCACACAAGAAAAAAAATGGTCAGGTTCAGGCTCTGAATCGCAGATAACTGAGATATGACTCTTTTTTTGCAAACTTTTGCAAACATGGCACCTTTCATGTAAATTAAATAACACTTAATATTTGGTTGCCTATCACTTGCTTGCAATAAGTGCATCAAGCCGGTAATCCACTGACACCAACAATCTGTTGCATTCTTCTTTTGTGATTTTTTGTTTTTAACACAGTTAAAATGACTTTGAGTCATTGTTTGTTGTGAAAATCATGTTCAATTGGGTTAAGCCCTGGTGATTAACTTGGTCAGTCTAATACCTTCCACTTTTTCCCCTGATGAAGACCTATGTTGTTTTGGCAGTCTGCTGTGGGTCATTCCGTTGTATCTTTAAAAAACATACCAGTCATTCCGGATGAGTGATGGAAATCAGATCATTGTGATCTCCAGTGTGGTTTTCTTGGCTGTTGGTACAGACAGCTCCACGGAAAGAGCACTGCAACCAGCAGTACCTGCAGAAGTGTTTGATCAGAATCTCATCAAGTCTTTCTCTGAACATCCGCATTTTCAAGTCTGAAAGCTTACTGAGGCTTCCGTTTAGCTCTTCAGTGACAGTTGAGAGGTCTGTCTTCACAACATCCACAAGAACGTCATGGTCAGTGATATCCTTACAAACATCATCACTCAGGTGAACTCTAGTATCTCTTAACTCATCTACAAGGCTGTTGGAAAATAAATCAAGCCACATTTCTACATCTCCATTGAAGGCTGTGACTTGATCTCTGGCTCTGGCTTTATTTCTGCCACACTACTGATACTTTTCTGTTTGTGTTTAATCTGATCTTTGATTGCAGAAACTTCTTGAAGGTTTTCTGCTTCCATGTGCTTTTTAACTTCTGTCTCTAATGAAATTTCAAAGTGAAACTTTGGATAGTACATAAATGTTAAGATGTTATTAAACTTCTCATCATTATCTCCATCCTGCTCTGCCAGTGACTTCAGGATGTACTTTTCCAGATCACCTCTGTTCCCATTAAAGGGCAGCTGTCACGTATTCGGCCAGCCAGCCTCCAAACTACAATTCCCAGAATCCTCCGCTTCATCACATGACACCAGGAAGAGCAGCAGCAACCAATCGCCGCTCTAGCTCTCCGGAATACTGATCACTCTCACCTGTGTGTTTGTCATGTGATCTGTTTAGTTTAGTATATTAGCCCGGGCTTAGCATAGGACCTTTGCGAGGTATTGTTTTCTTGAAAACTACTGAGCGTTCATTCTGGTTTTTTGATCTCCCCTGTTATGACCTTGTGTTTCTGGATTGGTTTCTTGGATTTTCGGATTTGCCCTTTTGTACTGTTGCCTGGTTGGATTGATATCTGGTTTTGGACTTTTGCCTGTACTCTGGACTTTGATCTGCCTAGCCCTGTTGTGTTTGATCGCTTTCAGTGTATTTTGCTGTGCCTGTGTACCAACGACAATAACTCTAGTAAAGCTTCATCACTTTTTTACATCTGCGAGCGTCTGCTCTCTGGTCGCACGTTACAGAATACCTCGCCGCTTATGCAGATGGCGGATTTAGAAGCTTTTCAGAAGGCACTAATGGAACAAGGACAGCTACTCGGCAGACATCAGCAAGTTCTTTCTGGGGTAACTAACTCACTTGAATCGCTAGCTCAACAGCAAGCTGAACAACACTCTCAGCTAGCCCAGCTCGTAGCAAGCGTTAAAGGTTTAAGCAGTCAGTTACAGACTCTGAACGTCACTGAAACTGAGCTTAGCCCAGCTGCTCAGGATCTGAACTCTCTTGCTGTTTTTCCGGTTAGTAAGCCTGATAAGTTTGACGGTAACCCAGATAAATGCTGAGGGTTTTTACTCCAATGTTCCGTTTATTTTGATAATTCTCCCGCTAGTAATGACCAGGCGAAGATTTCCTTTATAGTTTCCAGGCTAGCGGATAAAGCTTTAGAGTGGGCTACCGCAAGCTGGAATAGAATACACCGCCTTTCGTATGTGCAATTTTTACGTGCATTCAAAACTGTATTTGACCATCCTTATGAAGGGAGAATTAGTGGGGAATTATTGGCTCAGCTCAAGCAAGGGGCTCGTTCCGTAGTGGATTACGCTCTGGAGTTTCGGACTTTAGCAGCCGGTAGTGGTTGGAACGAGGCTGCATTGGTGGTTGTGTTTAGACAAGGACTCAGACTCGACATCTTGAACGAACTAGCATGTAAGGATGACGACCTGTCCTTAGATGAACTAGTGAATCTGGCTATTAAAATCGATCATCTGTTACAACATCGGGTCAAGAAGAACTATGACAAGAATGTCAGACGCAGTTTCACCAGATCACCAAGTACTACGGAGTCACTGGAAGCCCCTGAACCCATGCAATGTGAATCAACACGACTAACTCCGGAAGAAAGGAGACGCAGGATGAGAGATCACCTTTGTCTATATTGTGGGAAGTCTGGTCATCAGATCAAGGATTGTGCTGTGAGACCACAAACTAGCAAGGCGCCAACCCTTGGAAAGCACGTGGAGTCTACTCCGCGTGCTAATGTGGTGAGTGTTCCCACAAAAGGGTTGGTCTCTAAATCATTTATGCTACCTATCAGTATATACTGTCATCCCGATTCTGTTATTGTTTCAGCCCTTTTAGATTCCGGAGCGGAAGGAAACTTTATTCAAGCCAAGATCGTGAAGGAACTCAACATTCCTGTGGAGGAACTGCCTAATGCCTTGAAGGTGGTAGCACTGGATGGAGGACCGGTAGGAGCCGGAACAATTTCCCAGATCACCAAGCCCCTAGCCGTCCAGACCAGTGCCCTTCATCAAGAGACATTGTCTTTTTTAGTCCTAGAGCAAACTGAATTCGAGATCATTTTAGGACTCCCGTGGCTAGAGAAACACAACCCCTTGATCTCATGGTCCGATCACACAATTACTAAGTGGTCAGATAAGTGTTTGCAAACCTGCATTGTATCCCCCTCACTCTCGGTTTGTTCCACATCAGTAGAAAGCCCCGATGAAGACCAGACCCAGTTCCACATTCCCCCTGCGTATCCAGACCTCAAAGAGGTTTTCAGCAAAGTTAATGCCACCAAGTTACCCCCACATAGAACCCATGACTGCGCCATAGATTTGATTGAAGACCATACATTCCCTAAGGCCAGAGTTTATCCTTTAACCCAGGAAGAACAGAAGGCGTTAGATGTATACATTCAAGAAGCGCTCGAACAAGGCTTTATTAGACCATCTACCTCCCCAATCTCTTCTAGTTTCTTCTTCATTAAGAAGAAAGATGGAGGACTTCGGCCTTGTATCGATTATCGAGCACTCAATAACATTACGAAGCCATATCCCTATCCGCTTCCTCTGGTGCCCGTAGCCTTGGAACAGTTAAAGGGGGCTAAAATATTCACCAAATTAGACCTCAGAAGTGCCTACAATTTAATACGTATCCGAGAGGGAGACGAGTGGAAGACAGCCTTTATGACCACTAGGGGGCACTATGAGTACCTCGTGATGCCCTTCGGGCTCTCTATAGCGCCCTCTGTGTTCCAGGCATTTATTAATGAGGTACTACGGGACATGCTAGGTCAATTTGTAATTGCTTATCTGGATGATATTTTGATTTATTCCCCAGACAAAGAGACCCATGTGCTGCAGGTTCGAGCAGTGTTGGAGAGACTTCTCGAGAATAATCTGTATGTAAAAGGAGAGAAATGTGAATTCGATCTAGAGTCTGTCAACTTTTTGGGTTATGTAGTCAGTAGTCAAGGGGTTCTCATGGATGATCACAAGGTCGACGCAGTGGTTAATTGGCCTGCACCCACTTCAGTCAAAGAGCTACAACGATTCCTAGGTTTTGCTAATTTCTATCGAAGGTTTATCCGAAATTTCAGTACTAAAGCCGCACCACTCACATCTCTACTCAAGGGCGCCCCTAAGAGGATCAGATGGAATGAGCAAGCCGAGAAGGCATTTCAAGACCTTAAGGAAGCCTTCACTACAGCTCCCATTCTCACACACCCCGATCCTTCCAAGCCATTCGTGGTAGAAGTAGATGCCTCAGAGACTGGGGTGGGGGCAGTTTTGTCACAAAGAGTTGGATCACCACTAAAGTTGCACCCAGTCGCCTTTTTTTCACACAAATTGTCAGCAGCAGAAAGAAATTATGGAATTGGGGATAGAGAGCTACTAGCGGTAAAGTTAGCTCTAGAGGAATGGAGACATTGGCTCGAGGGAGCTAACCATCCATTTACGGTGCTTACTGACCATAAGAATTTAGAATATCTCAGGAACGCTCGAAGACTGAATTCCAGACAAGCTAGGTGGTCATTGTTTTTTGCCCGTTTTAACTTTACCATCACTTACAGGCCAGGGTCTCGTAACACAAAAGCCGATGCGCTTTCGCGTGTACACCAAGAGTCAAGTCAAGAGTTAGACCCTGATAGCCACAAGACCGTTTTACCCCCAGACCTTATTATATCAGCTATACGTTGGGAAATAGATGAAGCCATTGACGCTGCGCTAACTAATGCTTCGGTGCCTAGTCAGTGCCCCCCAGGGAAGAAATATGTCCCTCTAGAATGTAGAGATCGCTTAATTACATGGGCCCACTCCTCCATTGTGACGGGTCATCCGGGAGAAACACGTACCCATCAGTTAATATCAAATCGATACTGGTGGGAATCAATGAGTAAGGACGTTCATACATTCGTGCAATCATGTTCGGTCTGTTCACAATGTAAAACCCCTAAGACTTTACCCGCAGGCAAGTTGATGCCCCTTCCAGTTCCTGACAGACCCTGGTCACATTTAGCTATTGATTTTATAACTGAACTTCCCGAATCCCAAGGTTTCACCACAATTCTGACTGTGGTGGATAGATTCTCCAGGGGGGTACGTTTTGTTCCGTTTCCTCACTTGCCCACGGCTTTCCAAACGGCAGAAGCCATGTTTAACCATGTGTTTAGATTTTTCGGGATCCCGGAGGACATTGTCTCTGACCGAGGGCCACAATTTACCTCACAGGTATGGTCAGCCTTTTTTGAGCAGATTGGAGTCTCTGTGAGCTTAACTTCTGGATATCATCCTCAAGCTAATGGACAGTGTGAAAGGATGAATCAGGAACTTGGAAAGTTTTTAAGGATTTTTTGTCACAACAACCCCACTGACTGGTATCGATTTTTAACCTGGGCTGAAATAGCACAGAACTCTTTGATCAGTTCCTCGACAGGTTTGACCCCTTTTCAGTGTGTATTGGGTTATCAGCCCCCTTTGGCCCCATGGACTGGGATGGAAACAGAGGTCCCTGCAGTCGACGACTGGATGAAACGGAGTGAGCAGGTCTGGGAGGAGACGCACCGCCGGATTGAGGAAGTTCTCCAAAGACATAAAGAACAGGCGGACCGGCACAGAGGACCCACTCCGGAATATCAGCCTGGGGACCGAGTCTGGCTGGCTACATGAGATTTTCGCCATAGAGAGGGAAGTAGGAAGTTACTCCCTAAATACATTGGACCATTTAAAATAGTTAAGAAAATAAATGACGTGACGTACAGATTAGAATTACCCCCTAGATTTCGAGTATCACCTTCTTTTCATGTGTCTTTATTGAAACCGTTTGTTGCAGGGCCGTTGGACGAGGTGTCGCCGGATGCTACACCTCCCCCGCCAGAAATGACAGAAGGGGCACCGGTCTACGCTGTCCGTAGGCTGCTGGACTCCAGAAGAAGAGGCGGTCTCTTGCAATATCTTGTGGATTGGGAGGGCTACGGACCTGAGGAGCAGTGTTGGGTGCCGGCCAAGGACATTCTGGACCCTGGGCTCGTGGTGGATTTTCACAGCCAGCACCCTGAGAAACCTGCTCCGCGTCCCAGGGGTCGCCCACGTAGAGGGCTACCCGCATCCCTTCCAGCTCGTCTGCAGAGACCACGTGAGAGTTCACAGGCGGTCCAGCGCCTCGGCAGCTCTGGGTCGGCCCCTGTTCCGAGGACTGGTGGGGGACGGGGTGGTCGTCCTGGTCGCCCTCGTTCCAAGGCCAGCCAGGACTCTTTGGAGGGGGGTACTGTCACGTATTCGGCCAGCCAGCCTCCAAACTACAATTCCCAGAATCCTCCGCTTCATCACATGACACCAGGAAGAGCAGCAGCAACCAATCGCCGCTCTAGCTCTCCGGAATACTGATCACTCTCACCTGTGTGTTTGTCATGTGATCTGTTTAGTTTAGTATATTAGCCCGGGCTTAGCATAGGACCTTTGCGAGGTATTGTTTTCTTGAAAACTACTGAGCGTTCATTCTGGTTTTTTGATCTCCCCTGTTATGACCTTGTGTTTCTGGATTGGTTTCTTGGATTTTCGGATTTGCCCTTTTGTACTGTTGCCTGGTTGGATTGATATCTGGTTTTGGACTTTTGCCTGTACTCTGGACTTTGATCTGCCTAGCCCTGTTGTGTTTGATCGCTTTCAGTGTATTTTGCTGTGCCTGTGTACCAACGACAATAACTCTAGTAAAGCTTCATCACTTTTTTACATCTGCGAGCGTCTGCTCTCTGGTCGCACGTTACAGCAGCTTCCCTCTCATTTGTCCACAAATGAATCTAGTGATTATGTTGTACACACTCTGCAGGATTGTTTCTTTCAGTTTACTGCCCATTTGGTCTGGAAGCACAGCTGCTGATGTTGCTCCCTGGCAGCATTTCTGAAAGATTTTGAAGTAATTTTGATTTGAAGTCAGCTTTTTGCTTTTCAGAAGTACAGAAGTGGATCATTTGCTTCCTTGTATTTACTGTGAATTCTGCAAAGCTAACTTCTACTTGTTCATACACATAAAGAGAGAGATCTACAAAAACTCTTTCTTAAACCCAAAGGAATCTTTAGAATTAAAATTCTGCACAAGTTTTCTGACCTTATGTGCAATGTCTTGGATGTAGGTTGCACTATATCCCAGCATTAAGACCAGAAATGAATTTACTTTGTCTGTTGTTTGTTTTAGTATCCAGTGCATGACGGATTAATATCAAGTATTAATACATTAACATTAAGCCCAGTCTAGACTTTTCATCTTTGTTGTTCATTATTTTGTTAATTTTTAAATATTCATATAATACTTACTTGATTTTATTTAATTTGATGTTATTTCATGATAAGACATAACATTAAAAATTGAACAATCTATTTTGAATATATGTTTATTTAAACTTAAGTGAGCTTATAAAGAGCTTTTTCTCTGTATGTATTGTCATTCATATGCACCTATAGACCCCAAGGGGGAGCTCTTGCACTTTTGTTCTCAGATGGTACAAGTGTCTCTTTCTAGTTGTTTGTAATAACTGTATTTTATGTTGCCTCTGTCTTTCTTCAAGATCTGTTTTAGGCTCAGTCATGTCCCTAGAATAGAGCTCATGGGTTGGCTTGCTTTCTATGAGATTCATTGCTCTTGAGCTCTGTAATCGCTGCATTACTAAAGCTACTTGTTACTTGTTCTCATTCTGGCTTCTGTTACAGAAATGTTACAGTCATGGTTGGATGCACTGCACAGAGCTACGAGAACATTCACCACAACTTTAAATCACACAGATCCCAATCAAGCAGGAGGCTTTCAGTGAAATTAAACAGGGATTTTACAACATCAATAAATTCTAAACACATTCAAGTTTAACTCCAACAACCAAATAAACATGTTTCTAAACATAGTCATCATTTTTACTTATCTCAATTCTTTATTTATTATGTCAAACGAATTTTATTTTTTCAAAGTAATTGTTCATTATGTAGAAATAATGCAACTCTTCAAAGAGTAATAACCTGTTGTTTTTATTAGTCTTTGTTTTGACATACTAAATCAAATTCCTAAGTCATTATTTTAATCTAATGAGTCACAAATTGAACAAGAATCAGAGAAGGATAAAAATAGTTTTGGCTGCATTCCAAACTACATGCTACTATAATTTCTACCACATTAATAAATACACTACTAATACCTTACTAATACTTTATATGTTAAAAGATATGTCTTTATCTTTCAACACTTGCATTTTATTATGTGTGGATACATGATGATTTTACATGTGCAGGCAATTGCTTATATGTTTTGGTTTCAAACGCTTGCCATAGCTTTTTGCAGACCTGTTGTCTGTCTGACATTGTTGACAAGCATACCATCGCTTTCAGCTCCACCTTAACAAAGTGTTGCATGAAAAATTTCCATCTTGGTTTGTTCCCACTCTAATAAATCTGCATTCCCATCCCCACATGTGGCCCAATAATAATAATAATAATAATAATAATAATAATAATAATAATAATAACAATAATAATAATATTAATATTATTATAACTTTATTTAGAGAGCACTGTTTATACTAATGGCAGCTCAAAGTGCTTTATAGCCAGGTTATAAAAATAAAGAATAATAGAAGAAATTAAAGTTTAAATTTAATTAAAAGGCTTTGAAAAGTTGAGTGAAAAATAGGTCATTTTCAACAACACTTAACTGTGTTTCAATGCTGTTAAGACTGTTTTCCCAATTTTGCTCTCTGTATCCCATATCTCCAATAAGGGGCTCAGCTCAGTTTTAAGAACAGCCTGTATTTCTTTCTCATTATTAACAATTTGTTGTGCTCACACAAAAATAAGGTACATGCAGTAAGAAAAAGTTCAAATACCAAAGAAATCTATTTTTAACATGTATGAGTACTTCAACAATTATTATGAGTACATGTTTGCTGTGTATATCAACATTTGTATGGTTTCTGATCATAACATTCATTCAACAGTTGCAAAAAGGAATTATCACTGCTTATGAACTCTAATACTTATTTTGTTATGTCTCACATGCTTATAAAATTAATTCGGAGTGATACAGATTATGCTAAGTTATTACAGATATGAATGATGTTTCAGTGTAACAAGCAACAGTCAGAACTGTAAGATGTATTCTTTTGTCTTGTTGTGTTATTCTTTTTAGTTCTTCTATCATTTCTATCAGTGTGGTGAGTTAATGAGGCAGTGTGTTTCTAATGCAACAAGGTGAATTTCTGTTGTCTCATCATTTGTATAGAAACACACAAGTGACAGAATGTTCCAGTCTATTAATTTATTCCCAAGCTTGCAACTGCATCAGACTGACTGAAGTTTTGCCATTCAGCAGGAATCTTCCCCAATTCCACTGAAGGTTTTCTTGTGGTGCTTTTCAAGATTGTCCTTGAATTCACAAACAAACCATTTCCAGTACGCCAGAAAAATCAGAAGAGATCAGCCATTTAGCATATTCTCCTCCTCTGTACTGCCTGTAAGGGAAGGACTTCTCTGAACCTCCAGGATAAAAACGCAGCTCACTTGCTACTTTTGTTGTGCAAAAGTTTATAGAAAATTCCGTTGTATCTTTAAAAAACATACCAGTCATTCCAGATGAGCGATGGAATCAGATCATTGTGATCTCCAGTGTGGTTTGCTTGGCTGTTGGTACAGACAGCTACACGGAAAGGGCACTGCAACCAGCAGCACCTGCAGAAGTGTTTGATCAGAATCTTATCAGGTCTTTCTCTGAGCATCCGCATTTTCAAGTCTGAAAGCTTACTGAGGCTTCCTTTTAGCTCCTCTGTTGTTTTTATTAGTCTTTGTTTTGACATACTAAATCAAATTCATAAGTCATTATCTTAATCTAATGAGTCACAAATTGAACAAGAATCAGAGAAGGATAAAAATAGTTTTGGCTGCATTCCAAACTACACTCTACTGTAATTTATACTACATTAATAAATACACTACTAAAGGTGGCACACAATTTTTTATACACTATGTAGTGCTGTAGGGTGCAGTTTCTCCTACATGGCAGAAACAGGCTTCCATACAAAAGCCACATGAGTCACACATGTGGTTTAACTGCACTGCTCATATGTTTATTGAGAAGCTGAATCTGTGTTTAGAAGCCTCTAAATTAGCCACCCCTACTAATACAAGGTGTCGGTTTAGTAAGCCTTTCTTTAAGTAAGTAAAACTTATGTCCATGTTTCCTTATATAGAAGGTTCATGTCTTTTTAAATGAGTGATGATGTGCTGAAAGGAAAAAAATTGTTGTTTAAATGTAATCCACAGTAAAGTTGTTTGTATACTAATAAAGTGCACTCTAATTGGGCGTCCTGTGTTATGCTAGTCTTTCAGAAGTTATTGGAAGGTCATGTAGGCTAGAAAAGTAAGATTCACAGCAAGTAAGCTTGTATGTCTAACCGTTAAATTCCAGGCTTATTACATACTAAGGCTAATTATTCAGTAACAGGGGTACAGGGACTTTAATGCAAACTGGCTGAGCTATTCTTAGGTTATAGAAGTGTTATAAAACTTTAAGCATGCTGGTGGGTGCTGGCAATGTAAGGGGTTAAATACTTTTAAATTACTAAAATACTCAAAAGCTACTTATAAATATAGTCTACATAAACTTTATTTGATCATTTAAGATTGTAACCTGGTCAGTTAAGACATTTGCACATTTTTAAACACAATTTCAAAACGAGTACATCATGAATTTTAATCATTCATTTGGCAAACAGAAAAAATCATCAACCAAATTTCCTAATGATAACTATTCTTTCACTCAGATTTTGAATGACATTACACTGATTTATCTGCAAATGACTGAAATTATTGTCAATCACACATAGACTATATTTCCAAAATGTGTAAGTTTTATATGAATTATCAGTACTCTGTTACTGAATACAGAATTCTTAAATTGCACTGAAAACTTAATGAGAGAAGAAATTTGGAAATGTAGCCAGTGCTTACTCATCCCTACACAGAAAGTTATGTGCTAAACAGGAAATAAGCTTTAAGGAAATGATCAGAAACATTCTTTCTGTACTATACCCTTCCAGTCTGACCTGATACACTGTTTGTAAAGGCATTTATGTAACGTACTCCTTCATTACAACTCACGATAAGAGAGAACTTATCTGATTGAACATCTACTCAACCTCAGAGCACATTCTGTCCTGACAGCATTCATCAACTAGAGGCACACTACT
The DNA here is from genome assembly GCF_904425465.1 of Colossoma macropomum. Classification (NCBI taxonomy): domain Eukaryota; kingdom Metazoa; phylum Chordata; class Actinopteri; order Characiformes; family Serrasalmidae; genus Colossoma; species Colossoma macropomum. The sequence goes on from NW_023496050.1 coordinate 856,709, forward strand.
GGACGCATACTTTTTTATGACTGTAACTGTGTAAGTTAGATTCTGTGGATATGTTTTAAGTAAATTGAATTACCTTAATATGTTCCTGATATGGGCTTTTAAGTAACACCTAGCAGAATAACTGCAGGCCCAAAAACTGAATATTTTTAGATTATTTCTCTAAATATACTTTTATATAATAAATGCTAGCAATAAATATTTGAATTAATATAATTTAATAGAAAGTAATTAAATAAATTATTTATTCAATGTTGTTTTTTTATTACTGATTCTGAAAATTTGCAATCTCTACACTCTACAAAGTGTTAAATAACAACACACTTTATGTGTCACATTGTTTTCTGATTTAACATATTCTGCATTAAAAGCAACACAAAATGTGTTATCTCTAAGTGAGCACAGAAATATTTAAACACTGATGTGGTTAGTTAGAGGCAGAATATCGTTGTTTTTTAACATATCTGTTTTAAGAGTTTATGAAAAGTGCTTTATAATTGAAATAGTTGTACTAATGTCATTACAGCTACTCCACCAGTCCTACAATCAGCCATATCTGTACTAATGTCATTACAGCTAACTACATGGGACTGATACAGTAGCTGTAATGGTATTAGCACAGGACTAATACTTGGTGATACTCATTTTATAAATTGTTCAAATTGATTTATGAGTCAATTAAATGGGTGCAAATATGCAGACTTAATGAACCGATCTCCTAACTTTGGCAGTAAATGATTTTTACATGCTGCAGTAGAATGACTTCTTCTTTGGTTTGTGCATAATGTGACAGACACTGAAGCAAAATCTATTGTGTTTTTGGGAATACATGTATGAAATTATTGTTTTATAATGTGATGAATTTGCATATATGCTCACCATGTGGAATGATTGTTTTAGCACCCCCTATTGCCCTATGCCTACTTAACTTTGCACCTTGTTTCAGTGTTAGGCAATGCCTTATTGTCATAGCAGTACTGTCATGAAAATATGTATAAATCACAATGTTCGCTCACCAATAAAATTTAATCACACACATTTAATGGCAAAGTGGTTTAGTCTGAAGACTTGAGTATTTTGTCAACATTTGCATTTCTTTAATGTAAATTGAGCAAGAGATATGTTCATTTTACATAATTTATATTACGTGTTATAGCACTCCCAGGTGGTCATGTTAGACCACAATTGCCATGCTTCCTCAGAGTGTTATTTTGTATGTCTGTACCAAATTTGGTCTAAATCAGACGATGTATGTGTGAATTACAGATAATGGAATCATAAGAGCTCCACCCAGGTGGATTCATTGACATGTTGCAGACATGCTTTGTGAAAAAGTAAACAATTTTCGATAATTACTTACTTTCAGCCTGCAATCTTTAGTTTTTGACCAAGTTTGAGATGATAAGGTGTAAACTGTAGGACTAGTTCAAACAATGTGAATTTGTAGAAAAAATGGTGATAATTAGTAACTGACTTGCATTAGCAAAGTTGTCAGGTTCACTTTAGAGCATTATTTGAGCCTAAATGCATGTTTATACTCTGTATGGCATAAGACTTTTAGTCATTTTAGTGTTTCAAAACATGAGCAGCACCACCAGAGTGGCAAATACCTTCATGCTTCAAAGAGTAGTAGAGAGTCCAAACCTAGAGATGCCTTTCAAGTTTCGTAGTGATTGGCTGAAGGCGGCCATGCTTTTTTGAATATGACATCAGTCTCATATCCTGATCCAGGACAGCACATTGTAGCAACAAGCAAATTTTCATGTCAATCGGACAACTTTTGGTTGCATAACACTTTTTTGCTTGTTACAGCATCACCTAGTGATGCAGTTCGACCAAACTCTGAGGATCGTTTATGACCACCACAGCATATACGCCTATGAAGTTTCATAACAAATGGTCAACAAACGGTAGATATCGAATCAGGAGAACAAAGAATTTTGTTTTTATGACATACGGTACAGAATCGCAGCACTAAACATACAGACTTTTGCTATAGCCCCACCATCACTAAGACTGGGCTAAGCTTGAGCGCCTGAGTAGCGGGAGGGACTATTACCTATTGACCAAGTTTCATGTCTGTATGACTTACAGCTTGGTCTGCATGATTCATTTTAGGGCAGAAAAAGAAAAATCTTAAAAATTACAATAGGGTTCCAGCACTTCATGCTTGGACCCCTAATTATAAAGTATTTACATGAGACAGTCACACATGCCATATGTTATTTTCAGGAGACTCTGGGCTGCTCAGATATGCCATTGCTTGACAGGTAAATGCTAAAAGAAATTTGATAACTTTATGATATCACCTGAAAAATGTTATCATCTTTATGACATCACCTGAAAAATGTTATAATTTTTTGCTTATACAGATCTTAAAAACAAGTGGCACCGCAGATACCTTTTCAGAAATTGTTAGTCTGCAGTGTCTGTGAGCTGAAAAGGGCAAGAATTGTGATGGTGATTCATTATTATGAGCAAAAATAAACAACTGGCATGAGGTGGCTATGTTTTTATTGATTTTCTGTCCACTTGGATTCATGGTAAAGTTCTGATACACAGCAAGACAGTCTTTATTTTTAAGTACAAATTGAGTTGCATATATATTTTTAGCGAGTAGGTTTTGGGGTACAGCTCAATGACGTCTTGTTAGCTAGTTTGGGTCAGGTCTGCTAAATGTCCTGATATGTAGATCATGTCTGTAGCTTAAACCAATCTGAAGTTATGAAGGCTAGAAGTTACCTACACTTTTGCTCACAAATTTCAGGTAAAGTGAAAAGCTTCACTACTAATATACTAATTATATTACAAAATTTATGATTAAGAGCAGCCTGTACACTGAAACTTTTTTGACTCTCTCAGGGCATACCCAAAGCTGAATGTGCATGTGATATATGTAACAGAAATATCAGGTGTGATACTCTCTTAAAATAGATTCTCATCATTATTAAGTGGACATACTGGTAAAGACTAAACACTTATTCAAAAACACATGTTGACAGTTTCCCTTATAAGCAACAGAATATAATATGCACACACTGACAGTATCTTCATACGACTATCTTAAATTCTAAGGTGTCAAAAGGGTTCTTTTTGGAGTAATGCAATGTAAAACCCACTCTTGGATCCCTAAAGAACCTGTTATTGGAAAAGGTGTACAAATGTGAAAGGGTCATTTTAGTTTAATTACAAGAAAACTGAATTGTTCTCTTGGCAACCTGTCCAGGGTGTATCCTGCCTTCGGCCCAATGACCGCTGGGATAGATGCCCCCCTCTGTGACCCGGAAGGATAAGCGGTTTAGAAAATGCATGTGTGTGTGTATATGTGAATTGTTCTGGATTCCTGTTTAGTTTATTGTATAGAGTCATTGAGAATAAATTTCAATTGCTAATATATGTATGTTTTCCACTTCCACTCAAGGGGACACAGAAATATGTAGAGAATGATGAAGATATCAGTAAAATCTTAATCTTAATCATGAGTTCATAGTATAATTAGTAGTATTGGAGGGTACCCTAAGCAGTAATTAATTAGTAATAATTCATTAATAATAATAAGTATATTATTGTACTATATACTAATAAAAATATACTAAAAGTAAATAATGGGACTAACACTTATCAGTTCACAGTCAACTCACTACTCATTATGAACCTCTACTGTAGGAGGACTGCATTAGTAACTACCACTGCTGCATCAAAAATAAAGAAAGCAATACCACACTACCCTATTTCCCCAGCACAGGTATTTATTCATTAAATTCTTGTATCTCATAAGAAACTAAAAAGCCCTCTGCAAAAGAGTTAAGATAGAGTTCAAACAAATCCTGTCACACTTCAGATCTCTCTTTATCAGTCTAGCTCTCTCATTCCTGTATTAGTCATAAAGAACATGTTTTACTGTCTCCATTCCCGTCACATCTCCTTGTGTTGTGCTTACCTATCAAGTGCAGTTACCAGTGTCCAATTCTCATTTTTGCTTAGATTATTTCTTCCTTTCTATTTCGCCCTTCTCTTCTACATGAATGTCTTTGCTTCTGGCTTACTGATAGGGATCACTATCTCAGACCTCTCATACTGGTTGAGGATGTTTCGCTCTCTTGTCTGCAGTCTCATTCTCTACTATATCCTGATGTGATGGAACCCTGAACATTTTTACCATAATCCCAAGCTCCCTCAAACATGTGTACATGTGCAGAGTTTCACTAAGATATCCTGCCTGCTGTAAGATGTTTGTGATTGTATACTTATTAATACAAAACTTGAAAAAACAAATAACTACTTTGCTTGGCTTTTCCTTGCCCAAACTTATTGCCAAAATTGTAGCTGAATAAACTGAAAAGTTGTCTGTCATTTTCTCTGATTTATGTCAGTCAGGAACTACAAAGGTAGATCCTATTTATCATAGCTTGTTTTAGTTATTATTTGTTTTTGACTTAGCTAGTCTAAATCCACTTTTTTCCTGATGAAGTCCTTTGTTGTGTTGGCACTGTGTTTTGGAACATTATTTTGCTGCATGATGAAGTTCCTCCTGACTACACTGAATGCATTTCTCTTTAAATTGGCTAACAGAATGTTTCTGTAGACTTCTGAATTCATCCTGTTGCTACCACAATGAGTTACATCATCAGTAAAGATTAATGAGCCTGTTCCACAAAGGAGTCATGCAAGCCTAGTACTCTGTTCCACAACTATTGTGGCTCATCTCTGTATTTCTTTATGAATTCCAATCTGGCCTTCTGATTCTTACTGCTGATGAGTGGTTTGCATTTTGTAGTATTTCTGCTCTCGAAGCCTTCTTCAAATACTTTCACGCTTGCCCTGTGGAGGTTGTTGGTGATCTCACTGACTGTTGTTTTTCTGTTTTTCTTCACAGCTCTCACAGTGTTTGTCATCTGCTGTTGTTTTCCTTGGTCAAGCTGCTCAATATCTGGTTGTTAGTGCGATTCCTCTCTTTTTCAGGACATTCCAAATTGTTGTATTGGCTAGTGCTTGTGCAATCGCTCTGAGCAGTTTTCCATTTTTTCTCCTTTTCAACATAGCTTGCTTTTCTCCCATAGACAGCTCTCTAGTCTGTTGGCATCAATATTTATATGAAATATTGATTTTGTTCATTTAAAGATTTTTTTTACATTGTATTGTATAATTTTTTTACAGTGAATAAAAAGGAAATCCCACCAGGGAAAAAAAAGGACTTCAGCTCAGATAGGAATCAGCTTTGATTGATGTATTTACACATAATTAGCAGTTTGTCTCAATAACCATTATCATTTTTGGGGCATTGATTGTTGTCTAATATAGTTTTTTGATTGAATAAATTGATAAAATGTTTATCTATTAGCTCTTGATTGATAATTAACTAATCATTAACTAATCTGGCATTCAAAGTTATTCATCATAAATAATATATTCACATTATTTTATAACAGACATATAAGCTATTACTTCACAATGAAGTAATGAGCTTCTACTTCATAATTGCAAATTGTGTACTAACCAGGAATTTAATCATTACTAGTCTATAGAGTAACAGTCTACATGTGTTGAAGTATGTCTACTTGTTCTATTACTTTATAATGAATTAATGATGAACAACAACAAAAAAATACCTAAATAAACCACATAACCACATTAAAAAGAATGCTAAAAACACTGAATGCTTTGGTAAACATTAACAAACAGCAGCGATTTTCTTGATGTTTTACTCAAATGATGATTAAGTTTTATTTAATTTTGCAGCCTGTAATCTAAAGTGAAAACAATTCTGTTTACATAAAAATTTGTAAATGCTCATAAGGCATGAACAAACCTCCTTACACTAAAATAGGAGATATTCATCCTTAAACAACCTCAATAAACACTCATATTCACACTGAATTGATGCATCCTCTTGTGACAGAAGATCAGACCACCGTTAAGGAAGTAGGTGTGAGTTGACTAGGTTTACCAAGCAAGGGAAAATTTAAATGTGAGAGCTACCTATACTTAAGACAAAAACAGAAACCATCAAGTAAAGTAGGAGTAGCAAACTACACACAGGTGGAAACACTAATGATGAGGTGAGGCTACATTAGAGGAGACAGGAGAGAGCAGAGCCAGGAAGAGGACACTGTGACATAAAAAAGTCTTATAAACTATCATTATTGTAAGGTGTTACTCAGTTCTGTTTGCAAGCATTTGCAAACTGAGCTCTAGAAATACAGAGTTTTGTTAAAGGCAAATAATTTAAAGAATTTTGGAAATTGTGGTCACAGAATGTATATTGTATTCAAACAAAATAAAAATAAAAAAATGTCCATGGTTTGGTCCAAACAAAGTGCTGTTGCACTAACTGTGTGAAGAGTTTCAGAAAAGAGAAATCAGTATTGAAAAATGCTTGTTGTTTTGTAAAAACATGTAAAAGTAGTCATTTCTTATTATTTTTTATAGTTATTTTGTTGGACATTCCATAATGGGCCCAGAACATAATATCTATCTATTTCTATATCTTAATTTATTCTATTTCTTATTTTCTTCCATATAACTTATTAAACTTAAATAAACACACACACACACACACACACACACACACACACACACACACACACACACAAACACACACATTTTCTAAACCGCTTATCCTTCTGGGTTGCAGGGTTAGATAAATACTTTCAATAAAAAAAAAAAGTTACACCAAAACACTCTAAATCAAACACTTCATATGCTGCCCTGTTTTACTTTTAACAGTGTTGTTTACTTTATTGATTGGCCAAAGAATCATGGACCAATTACAAGAAGAAACAAAATTACAGAGCAAATAAGCTCTACTTTATAGATTTAACATGAAATAGTGAATCTACCTTTTGTGTCAGTTGAGGTAGAGCCTGAAATCCAAAGTGGTGCAAAGGCTCTGAGCCCCTCCAAGCCAGTGACAGAGAGGAGTTTGGAGTGGAAATCCTGGGTGAAGAGTAGAGCTTGAACTTTAATTATGAGCAGCCAGGCTGTATTTTTGGGGTTTTGTTTTCTCACACTGTAAAAAAAAAAAGTTTGTAGAAAGTACAGTAAAAACTATCAAATAGCAACACTAAAAAGCCAGAAAATCCAATTTTTTCCCCTGTGGGTTCAGTTCCCTAACTGAAATACCCTAAATCAAGAAAGAGTACATAACTTTAATTTTTACTGTCATGTTACATAGAATATTTGAAAATATAAAATTTTGGTAAAATTTATGGGAAAATACCATAATGTCACAAGCAAGTAATTACCCTAAAATTAACAGTCTGAATTACAGATTTTGCTGTTAAATTTACAGTACAAATCCTTTTATTGTTCAGCAAAATCATACCATCATTTCTATAAAAACAAAATGTAAAAAATATGGTATATGTAAAATAATGTTTGTGTCAGGGTAAAAAAAACAGCTCTCTTTCTTAATCAGGTTTCTAGACCTTACTCTGATCTATGAAATCATAGTATGCCGTTTACATGACCATTTGAATAATCAGATAATTGCAGAAATCTGATTATGATTGGATTGTTAAGTGCATGTAAACACACTCATTGACTTACAAGTTTCATGGAAGCGTTTTTAGGCTCCCTGGGACTTGGGATGGTAGGCAATTGAAATCCTGTGTTTGACTGAAAGCCTTGGACATAAAGCTTGATCCTTGATCTATTTGTATACATTTTGGAAGCCAAAGATAATCCAAGTAAACACAAAATTCTGTTTTTAAATGATGATTTAATTTATTAAAGGAAAAATGCTGTTCAGCCCTACCTGGCCCTATGTAAAAAAGTAATTGCCCCCTTAGCTACTTAATCAACCAGTTAACCAAATTCAATTGACTATTGGGTTTAATTGCACTAGCCACAATCAAACACGGTTACTGCCAGGCCTGTTGAACCTTCCCAGGAGTGGCTGGCCTACCAAAATTTTAAGAGCCCATCAACAACTCATCCAGTAGGTCACAAACATCTAAACTCAGACAAACATCTAAAAACTAAAAGTGAGGTTTATGACAATATAAACACTCGCACATTTCCCTAGAATGCAGAGGCACACTTTTACATTTGCCCTGATGTCCCATGGCCAAATCAGACATAAAAGAGCTAAGAAGAATTTTAGACTTGGTCGTCTCATTGTGAGTGAGCACAAGAAATACAGGCTTATGAGTTAGTGCAAACTCATTAGCAGCAGCAGTAAGACTAGAAAATTTCTGCTTATTTAAATGTACAACAAGCTTTCCATGCAAACCACTCTTAAAATCTTCTAAAATAATTTATTCTTGCAACTGATCAAAAATGTATACCTGACTAGCATTACATTATTTATTAAATATATTTCTCTTCTCTATAGCAAATTCTACATTTGTCTGGTTGGCACAGCAGACTTAAGTACTTCATAATTTAAACTCTGTTTAACAGGTAGAGAAGAATACACATCCTGAGGTTTTCCTACCAGTGTACATTGGAGCAAATGTGGCCAAACTCCCTGGGCAAATGCAACATTGTAGCAACTTGCTCAAAAGCAACGGAATATGAATCAACTTCAGATTCTCGAAATTTAAGGACCAACTTAATCTATTTATTCACATCAAAGTCAGCAAAGTCATCAGGCTGAGATGAAACAGAGTGGCATGGTGAAAGCACTGGATGCACCACACTCGACAAATCAGCAGATTATGGTGGAGCTGAGGTGTGAGGCAAAAAAGCAGGCTGTCCAGCACTCCCTGCCTCCAACTCTGGCTGTTGCAGCTTCACAGCCTTCTCACTTCAATTTCCAAGGTGTGGTTCAACTGCTGCTGCTGCTCCAGTTCCAGCAACCAAAGGATTATAGCTGTATCTGTGCCTACTGCTGGCAGACTTACAAGATCTATGCATCGAGGTACAGCCCCTGCCCTAACCACTAAGCTGACCTCCTCTACAGCAACACCTGTACCTTCTGAAAAAGGACAAGGCCTCTCAAGAACTATGCCCCTCTCCACAAGCGCACCGTAGATATAAGACTTAAGCTCTGCTTTTGTAACATTGTGATCCACTGAAAAACCAAAATACTCTGCAAGTTGCAACAAATCAACTTTACATCCCAGGTCAAGCCCCAGTTTATTTTATGACCTGTCTAGGTGTTTTACGAAAGCCATAACATTAAGAAGAAAAAGAGTGAGACCAAGGCAGTATTTAAGCAGATAGAGTAGTGTTGTTTTTTTCTGCTGATTGATTTGCATATTACAAATTCTGTTCGCTAGTGTAGCACAGACATCAGAGTGGCAAACATCAAAACAACAAACATAACCAGTCTAGCTGGGAGATTAGAGAACTAACTTACCCATGCAAAAATAAAGAAACGGAACTAAGCATCAAGGAAGTTGGAAGTTGGCCTCTGAAGAAATACTCTGTGCACCTGCAGCTAGCCAATCAGATGCATGTCTTTTCACGGGACTCCAGGCAATCACACTCACGAGTAGGCAGGTTCCTAATGTGTGCGAGAGAAAAAGAAAGAGAAAATTATGTAAAAAAGGTAAATTGCACAATCTGTGCAGTTATGCAGCATATTGTCTGTAATGTTATAGCAGCCATGTTGTGGCAGAGAGGTAATGAGTGTGGGGGGTGGAGAAGGCACCTGTAGAATTTCCTGGCTGACGTGTCCGTTTTCTTGAGCTTTCGTAGGAAATGCAGTCATTGTTGTGCTTTCTTAATGAGTTGTGTTGTGTAATGAAACCAAGGGTGCTTTTCCTGTACAATGACAGAGGTTAGCAATGAACTAACATGGTACAATGCAACTAACATCTGAAGTACGATGGTTTCCCAAAACTGTTGTACCTCGTTCATACCACAGTAATTTGAACCATGTTAGTTTGAAGTATTGGAATCCGAATTACAACGTTTTCAGATGTGTTCAGTCTGACAGTGGGAAACTTGCAAAAACTTACAAACTCTGTAATATTATGTCAAAATATGACAGTTGTGACCAATATTATATTATTAATGTATTATTTAGGCTATTCAAATTGTAATCCTATACCACAGTGGTAAATGAAAGCTATTACTAGTGGAATTGTTTCACCATTGCTCCCAATTAGCTGTGCAAAGAGACAATAGTTATTTGAACTTCAATAGTGTTAAATGCCAAGCTGTAGTAAATGAACAGCATTCTCACACAGCTGTCTCTAGGTGTTCTAGAGCTGTGTAGATGGCAATACAGATGATGCCTTCTATGGATCTTTTTGGTAGATACACAAACTGGAAGGGGTCCAGAGTGTCTGGTATAATGTTCTGTATATGGGCCAAAATGAGTCTTTCAAAGCACTTCAATGCAATTGGAATCAACCGGCCTGTCGTTGTTAAGTCAAGCCACCGTGTCTTTGGCAGCGGCACAATGGTGGTTGTCTTAAAGGAGAACCACAGATTTTTCTAAATGTTTTTACAGTTCAATAGGTAATGTGTCATTAATGTGTAATTAAATCATTCATAGTGGTTTGGTGTGAAATGCTCCATTCTAGAGAAACTTTACAAGTCAGAATTGCCCACAGTGGTGGTGATAGGAACCAGACATTTGAAGAGTTAAATATCTTTAAAAACTCCCTCACAGAAGGATATTACATGAAATGGTTATGATGTCGGAAACATTATTACACTGTAGTTTTGTGATAAAGATTTTGGTCTAAAATGTGTTTTAATCAATTTGTTTTAATCAATTAATTAATCAAGGTGTACGGATAAAGAAGGGTGTTGTAAGGCAAGATCATCCCCAAAGAATTTTTTTTCAGATTTTCCATTATTTTACCACCATCAACTTTAGCCATAAAACTCAGAAGACATGTGTAGGTTCACTGGTGGTTTTGGATAGTAGACTGGCTACATTTGTGTTGTAAACATCAGGTCCCCTGGTTCCTAGCACCCCCGCTGTAAAAACAAAGTATGCATTTGTAAGTTTCTCTACAAATGAACCATTTCACATCAAACCACTCTGAATGACTTTGTTCATATCTCAACCACTGAATTGTGCAGAAATTTAGCAACATCAGTGGAATTCCCCTTTAAAGCAAGTGGGAAATGCACTATGTGCATGTGCTAAAGAAAGCTTGAATACACAACAGTTTGTGTAATAACACAATTATTTTAACAACACAAATAGGGCTGGTTCAATATTGCCATTTGTTTGTCACACCACTGTGTGAAGACTAAAAATATGGCTTCACCCCCTGATCATGGATCAATGTAACATACTCTGTTAATCAGCAGCATACTCTGTCATATCAGATTTGGAGTGGTGGAGCAAAATTTCATGAAATGTGATAAAATTAATGAGATCTGACATAAGGTCCCTTGCAAGATACCTCATGGATAGACATAGTGTACCTACATACATACTTTTACATAGATATTGTGGAATATTTGTGTTGTAACATGGATTATTCCTGATCTGTAATTTGTAATTCATTAGTCACCCCTCTCTCCTGAGTCCTTTCTCAAATTGACCAAGGTTTCTGTAGAACCACCGTAGTTTATGATAGAAATATTGTTACTTATTCAATAACCATAGCTGTGAATGACCACAGTAAAATTGTAGTGAATTTGCACTAACCTATTAGTATGTTAGGCTGTACTATTGTTGTGCAGCTACTATGAGCCAATATTCTGTATTTACAGCATACATGTTAATCAGGGAGAAGCAGTTCAAGTGCTTTATAATCTGTATCGTGCTTTATAATCCGGATAGACTGTTTATATTGGGTACTAATAAGTTTTGTATTATGTTATCTCATTATACATGTGTAATTACCAAAGAGAAATTACACACTTCTGTAATTACATGAGTAAAACTGGAGTTGATAGACATGTCCATTTACATAAGAAGTGTTACCGTAATCCTCCTGTAACAGTGAACCCATAATCAGCTGTTACACTGTCATTTAATGTACTGACATGTTACTTCACAGGTATTAGACACTTATAAAATGGAAAAATAATTAAATGGGACTGAAACAAATTTATTAGCAGATGTCTAGAAACTTTTAGACATATAGGGCTAGATTTACTAAGGAGTCTGCACATGCTAAAATTTAGCAAACGTAGCTGGCTCTAGATTACATTTGATTTACTATGACCTGCCATTTCAATGATATGTGCAAACAGGCCAGTAAGAGAACTGGTTGCACTATAATACATACCCATACAGAAGGTGCTTCAAAACTGTAAACATACTAAGAAAGAAGAAAATCTCTCTAGAAGAGCTACAAATTCTAATAAAGGAGGTGAATTTGAATTGCTAAAAGACAAGCAGAAAATAAATACAATTAAAAATATCAAAAGTTCTGTGGATAAGCTAACAAATGGTGACCTCCCAAAAACTGAAGGCTTGTTTCAAATCCTGCACACAAAAAGTATTTCCAAGATCAAGTGGACTTCTGTTTATACTTTATGATTAAACCTTTGTTTAAAGTACAACCCCGTTTCCAAAAAAGTTGGGACACTGTGTAGAATCTGAATAAAAACAAAATACAATGATATGCAAATCATGTAAACCATATTTTTAAAGGAAAATATTACAAAGACAACATATCAAATGTTGAAACTTTCTGTATGCAAGTTTTCCTATTGTTGCTTGATATAGGATTTCAGCTGCTCAATAGTTCAGGGTTTCCTTTGTCACATTTTTCATTTCAGAATGCACCACATGTTTTCAGTGGTGACAGGTCTGGACTGCATGCAGGCCAGTTTAGCACCCAGACTCCTTTAATATGGAGCAATGCTGCTGTAATACATACAGAATGTGGTTTGGGACTGTCTTGCTAAAATAAGTAAGACCTTCCCTGAAAAAGACACAGTCTGGATGGCAGCATATGTTGCCAAAACATGTATATATCATTCAGCATTAGTGGTGCCTTCAGAGATGAGCACGTCACACATGCCGTGTGCACTAATGCACCCCTGTAACATCATGAATACTGGCTTTTGAACTGTGCACTGATAACAAGCTGAGTGGTCTTTAGACCGGAGGACACAGTGTCCATGATTTCCAAAAAGAATTTCAAATGTTGATTCATCAGACCACAGAACATTTTTCCACTTTGCCTCAGTCTATTTAAAATGAGCTCGGGCCCAGAGAAGGCAACACCGTTTCTGGATCCTGTTTATATACATTTTATTCTTTGCATGGGAGAGTTTAAACTTGCATTTGTGGATGCAGCACTGAACTGTTTTCACAGACAGTGATTTTCAGAAGTGTTTCTGAGCCCATGCAGTGATTTCCACTAGAGAATCATTGTTACACTATTTGCTCATGCAGTCTTTCACAGACCCCATCATTACTTCTGAAAGACTCAGCCTCTCTGGGATGCTTTTTTATACCCAATCATGTTACTGACCTGTTGCCAATCAAACACCAGCATTACACAACTTTACCAGCCTTTTGTTGCCCCCGTCCCGACTTTTTTGGAACATTCAAAATGGGCATATATTTTTCAAAAAAACAATAACATTTCTCAGTTTCAACATTTGATATGTTGTCTTTGTACTATTTTGAATGAAATATAGGGTATACATGATTTGCACATCATTGAATTTAGTTTTTATTTACATTTTGCACAGCGTCTTAGATTTTTGGAAATGGGATTGTATTTAAAAAGCTTAAAAATTTTATATGTAGTTCTTAAATCCCTTTCCTCACTCCAAATGCATTATTAATTGAAATTACAGGGAGCCAGGAGTTTGAATAACAAATAAATATTCAAATAAGACTTTGGTGAGTCCATCTCACCTGCCTTTTTCTTGTTCAAGCTCTTTTACAAGACACACATGTAGTCACATATAAGGCTCACACAATATGAAGTTTTCTTGTGAGAACTTGTTTGTTTCTGTCTTATGTTTTATCTGAGTAAAAGTAGGAAGCTGAGTTTTTTCCTTTCTTGTATTTGTATGGGTGGAACATGTTGTGTTAGTTATTACAAAATGGTCAGTCAAATTGTTAAGCTTTAGTTGTTGGCTTTGAGTTTAATTTTGGAACAAATGTGTGCATGTGTGTTTGTGTGTGTATGGGGGGGCTTGCATGAGCATGTGTGTACTGTAAGCTCAAGTAGGTCAGTGTGTTCGCCATTCACCACTTCACCCACATGTGATTTTGTAATGTTTGTTATATTGAATGTTTTGAGTGGACTCATCTTGTGAGGAGTGAGTTGGTCAGTGTAAGATTGGACACTGTCAGAGAATCTGTCTGACAGAGAGATGATTTTGTATTGTATTGTGGGGTATATTTTAATATGTCAGTTTCAGGAACCCTTTGCTTAGGTCTTTGATGACAGGTCTTTAATTGACAACGAGGAAATTATTAGCAATATAAAAATGAATGTAAATGCACCTGTGTTCATGTACATGGACTGACTGACTGGTTTCTGTTTCATACGGACCAAGAAGCTACTTAATCAGATTTTCACAAAAGTCCTGATAGTAGATGAAGAAGACCAAATTAAACAAGTGAGACAAAAATATTAGACTTGGTCATTTACTTATCATGGAAAACGATCCAGTACTACATATCTGTGAAAGGAAAAAGTATGTGACCCCCTTGTGCAGCAAAAACTGCAGCTAAACATTTCTGGTAACTTTTGATCAGTCCTGAACATCGGCTTGGTGGAATTTTAGCCCATTCCTCTGTGAAAAAACAGCTTCAACTCTGTTATGTTGGTGGGTTTCCTCCCATGAACTGCTTGCTGTTGCTCTCCAAAAGGAACATTACTGCCCATCTGCAGTTTGCTAAAGATCACACGGACAAGGCTATTGAAACAGATGAGACCAAAATAGATCATTTGTACGTCTTTCCACAACATTTCTATAGGATTAAGTTCAGGACTTTGACTTGGCCATTCCAAAACATCAATTTTTATTCTTCTTTAACCATTCCTTGTGGAACAACAACGGAGTTTCAGCTCATGACAGATGTCCTGACATTTTCCTTTAGAATTTGCTGGTATAATTCAGAGTTCATGGTTCTATGGCAAGCCGTCCTGGCACAGATGCAGCAAAACAGGCCCAAACCATGATACTACCCCCACCATGTTTCACAGATGGAATAAGGTTTTTATGCTGAAATACAATGTTTCCCTTTCTCCAAACACAAAGCTTCTCATTTAGACCAAAAAGATCTATTTTGGTCTCATCTGTTTCAATAGCCTTCTGGCTTGTCCATGTGATTTTTAGCAAACTGCAGATGGGCAGCAATGTTCCTTTTGGAGAGCAACAGCTTTCTCCTTGCAACCCTGCTATGCACAACATTGTTTTTCAGCGTTCTTCTGATGGTGGACTTATAAACATTAACATTAGCCACTGTGACACAGGCCTTCAGTTGCTAAGAAGTTATCCTGAGTTCCTTTGTGACCTCACAGACTATTACATTCTTTGCTATTGGTGTGATCTTTGTTGGTCGACCACTCCTAGGGAGCGTAACAGTGGTCTTGAAATTCCTCCGTTTGTACACAATCTGTGACTGTGGTTTGGTGGAGTCCAAACTCTTTAGAGATGGTCTTGTAACCTTTTCCAGCCTGATGAGCATCAACAACCTTTCTTCTGAGGTCCTCAGAAATCTCCTTTGTTTGTGCCATGATACACTTCCACAAATATGTGTTGTGAAGATCAAACTGTGATAGATCCCTTTTCGTTAACCAAAACATGGTGGTCATTCACACCTGATTGCCATCCCATTTATTGAGAACACTTGACTCTAATTTCACCTTCAAATTATCTTCTAATCCTAAAGGTTCACATACTTTGGCCACTTACAGATGTGTAATATTGCATCATCATCCAGCATTTTAACTTAAAAAGCCTCCTTACATGTTGGTCAAGAAGATTTTTTTTTATCACATCACTTTAGGCCAATGTGTGCACCAGTGGTCTTACTTGTATAGCAATTCATAGATAATCTCATCCACTTACACTTACATAGGTATCGATAGCTCTTGCATTGGTCTGTAAATAGACCACTGGTAGTAGACCACTGCTAGCAAGAATAATCTAATAATATTCATCAAATGATCATCAAATAATCATCCAGTAGTGTATGGTTTACTTAGATTTACTTAGAAGATGATCCGTAAACTTTGCAGGGTACTAGGTCGTCGATTTTGAATTACTTGTTTACCATTACAGCCATATCTTTATCCAAAAGAGGGACTTCTTTGTCACTGACAATATTTTGATTATCCTGCTGACGGTGGACTGATGAATGTTGAAGTGATTACCCAGATCTGCCTCTTTCAGATCTAACGATAGGTACACCAAGAAAAGGAACAGCACATCAGTCATAGGAAGGCATTGGCTCTAGTGGTGAGCCAGAGGGGACAATCTTAGTGGAAATAATGGTAATCATTGTCTGGTCATCATAAATATATTTATGTTTTTAAATTAGATTGAATTAGATAGTAGGGTTTTCTTGGATGTTGATTTATGAGCAAGCTGCTTTTAAAAACAAAATGATGTAGAATGAACTATGCCTATAGGTCAACAAGGTGAATCAGCAGCCTAGACAGGAGCTGTTGTTATGTTGGAAGTGGATGACCATGCACCCACAGGATTCTCCTGGTTGCACGTTCAGTCTGTCTCCAAAATGCCTGTAGATGGTGGTAGCTGGCAAATCTAAAAGAATGAAAGAAAATTATTATTGCCTTTAGATCAAAGCATAACTCATTATTGATGTTCACTCTGGTAGATCTTGCCAGGAAGCCATAGCAGTACAGTAGCAGTACACTGGCCTAAATGTTTTGTTCCTGTTAGAATCACAGCATAATCTGATATATAATCAAGTCCACTATAAACTGCACCTATACCACCAATGATTGAGTAAGTAGAAACTTTAATCATGTTTTTCCACATAATCCCATTTTTAATAACTTGATTTTTTTTGTAGTTGTATGTGTTAATGTCAATCTTATCTTGCTTTCATTCATTTACTTTCGTAAATGAAAATGGCTCTGTGTTCCCAGCGTGTGCACACAAAAAAACCTGGTCTCACAGGTTGCCTAGAACAAATAGATGTTAAATAATGAATTACTGAACAAATAAAAATCATAGAAGGGGTATGCAAACTGAATTTTATATGACATAATACGTACCTGATATAGAATCTGATGTCATCATCCGATGGTGCAGTGAAAGCACTAAAACATGCAGAGCAGTGGACCTTCAAGACCAGCAGATTCGAATTCAGAGGGGTGGTCTAAGGTGGCAAATGTAACCCCTGAAATCTGACTGGCCACTCTGTGTGCCACCTCAAAACTTTCTTTCATGTAACTGGCTGATTAGAACACTTCCACCCACTTAACTGGGAGAAAGTAGTTCAGTTAACAAACAGTAAAGCAAAAGGAAGTTTTGCAGAAGTATAACTTTGTTGTAATGTTTTTGCCACGTCCTCCATGAGTACAACAAATTTGCAGGTGGGTAGAACCCTGAATGTCACTCTTGTGAATGTTCCAAGAGAAAATAGGCTTTGAAAATAGTTATTTGTTAGGAAACAAGTGCTTTGCACTATGAAGAAATACTGACAAATGTAGTTTTAAAATGCTGGTGATTTCTACCATTTATGGTTGTGGTTTTAATGAGCTAGTTAAAAACTATGCCATGGTCACCTTCTGTATATATCTGTCTAAAGCTAAAGTTGTATATATCTGTCTAAAGTGATGTGTTTCTCAGCTACTTTCATGCTTGAAACAAACCATGTTTAAATACTTCCAGTCCTTATATTCACAAAACAGTCCTGCCTGCTTTTATCTCCACAAAGTTGACAGAATCACTGATGAATCACTAATGCAGTATTTATTAAACTCATCCTTAGTCATTGGCTTCATTCATGTGCATTGAATTCCAGGATTACTGGTTTGAATATGACAAAGTAAATGATAGTGGGTATTTTGCATTTCTCCCATGATTTGTCTTGCTATTACTGAACACTCTTTTAAAACACAGTCTTTGCCAATTCAGTCACAATATAATTACATTTCAGTTTAAACATTAGCTGCTACATTTGAGCAAACCAAAGAAATGCTTAATTTGCTGCTGTCTGACTAGTTAAAGTTAACCGCTATTCATATAAGTTAATCTGAATCTTAATGACAAGGTATGACATTGAAGAAACACTTTATAATTAGGCTAAATAATTTAAACTGGCAATATTTAATACAAGCCCCGTTCCAAAAAAGTTAGGACAGTATGTGAAAAGCAAATACAAACAGAAAATAGTGATTTGTAAAAATACATTGATCTGCATTTGAACAAAGAAACACACAAAGACAAAGTATTTAATGTTTTATCTTATTACCCTTAGTGTTTTTTGTAAATATATTTTGTAAATATGTGATGTTGTAACTGATGTCTGTGAGACGTTCCATACAAATTCAAACAAGGGCAGTTTAAGACTAAGAATGTTGTTAAAGCTTCAGAAAACATTTTGAAAGGAGTGATGTAATCATGCTTGGGTATAAAAGGAGCATCCAAGAATGGCCTTGTCCTTTATGATTTTATACCACTTTTCTTAAAAAGCATCAGCAAATAGTTTTCTAAAGATTTAAGGTTTTTTACCCTCACCGGTGCATAATTTTATCAAAAGATTCAGGGAATCTGGAAAAATCTATGTGGCTAAAAATGCCAAAAACCATGACTGAAGAACCTTTGATCTCTTCGGTGACACTGCATTAAAAACTAGGATGCTTTTGTGATGAATATCATGGCATGAGGTTAGGAACAGTTTGACAAACCGTTGTCAATAAGCACTGATCATCACTGCATTCACAAATGAAAGTTAAGACAGTATTATGCACAGTGGTAACCATATATCAATAATGTCCAGAAACTCTGACGACTTCTCTGGGCTCGAGCTCATTTGAAATGGCCTGATGCACAGTAAAAACGTGGTGGGCAGACTGTGGTCTGATGAGTGAAACTTTCAGACTCTTTAATAAAATAATGGACGCTGTGTTCTCTGGGCCAAAGAGGTAATCATCAAACTGTCATGTCTATTTAGAATTACATAAACTTTGTTTTTAAAATCTGATTATGGCAAAGTTATTTCAGGCACTTTGGTTCAAAGGATTTTCAAGATCCCACACTGATGCAATTGCACATATTCTTGCAGTTTCAGTATGTAGTTATGACTGATTATCTCAGGAGTGACATGTGACTTGATTTCAGCAGACTTGGGAAATCTATTGCACTGTAAAATGAAAAGCATTTTTGTTTTGATAAAAGAATGTTTGAATGGTAATCAGATCAATCTCAAGATCTGTCCTGTATGCCTACTGTCTGGAATATTTTAGTGTTTAGTGTCCTGGCCCTCCAAACACTTGATCCAACTAATCAGCTCACTAACAACCTGTTACTGCAGGGAAAGCACTAAAATATGCAAAGCAGTGGACCTTCAGGACCAGCAGGGTCTAATTCAGAGGGGTTGTCTAGGTGACAAAAAGAACCCCTGAAATCTGATTGGCCACTTGTGTGCCACCTCAAAACTTTCTTTCATGTAACTGGCTGATTATACCTCTTCCACACACTGAACTGGGAAAAAGTGGTTCAGTGAACAAACAGTGGAGCGAAGCAAAAGAAAGTTTTGCATAAGTGTAACTTTGTTATAGTATTTTCGCCATGTCCTCCAGTGCCAGACCTGTTCATTTTTAATGGGTACAGCAAATTTGTGGGTAGAACCCCTAATGTCACTCTCGTGGATGGGGGATATATGCTATGAAAATAATTGTTTGTAAAGAATCTCTTGCTTTGAACTATGAAGAAATACTGACAAACGTAACTTTAAAATGATGGCGATTTTTACCATTTATGCATTTGGTTTTAATGAGCTGGTTAAAGACTGCCATGGTCAGCTTCTGTATATATCTTTCTAAAGTGACAGATATACACACCTAAACTGTCTAAAGTGACAGAAATATACATCTAAAGGGATGCACAGTAGAAACATTGTGGGCACACAGTGGTCTAATGAGTCAAACTTGCAGGCTGTTTATTTAAATAATGGACATTGTGATCTCTGGCCAAAGAGGTAATCATGAAACTATCATGTCTATTAAGGATTAAGATAAAAGTTCTTGTTAAATCTGATAATGGCAAAGTTATTTCAGTAACTCTGATGCAATTGCACTCATCCTTGCAGTTTCAGTACGTCATTATGACTGAGTATCTCAGGAATGACATATGACTTGATTTCAGTAGACTTGAGAAATCTATTGCATTATAAAATAAAAAATATTTTTGCTTTGACAAAAGTATGTTTTAACAGTAATAAGATCAATGTCAAGAACTGTGTTTCCGAACTCTGGTCCTGTATGCCCACTGTCTGGAATATTGCAGTGTTTAGTGTCCTGGCCTTCAGTTGTTAATAACCTGTTACTGAACAGAAGTGGGTGTTTTAGCAGGGAAAGCATTAAAATATGCAGAGCAGTGGGCCTTCAGGACCAGTAGAGTTGAATTCAGAGGGGTAGTCTAGGTGGCAGATGTAATCCCGTAAATTGGTCACTGAATAGCCACTCTGCTGCCTAACACTGACACTGGCAAGCTGCAAGGGAATCAAAAGTGGCCCACATATTAAAAAAGCTTGTATGGCCCACATGTCTCAAAACAGATCTGGGCCACTTCTGGCAAGAATTGCTAGTGCTGACATGAGCTACATAGCAATGATTTATTTGATTTATGTTTTAAATAAGGATTAACAGGATTGTGGGGGAACACATTTATCTCCACAATGCTGACAGAATCACTGCAATTGCAGTACTTGATAAACTCATACATACTCATTTATCGGCCCCACTACCATCACAGACTCGTTCATGTGCATTAAACTCCAATGCATAGTTTGAATGTATGTCTATGACCTCTGATTCTCATGCTCTGCTTGTGGCCTCTAAGTCACCTGTCCTGCCAGCCACCCAGTGCTCTGCTCAGTCCACTTCAGTCACTGAGCTGGCATCCTGATCTGCTCATGCATCTATTCCCCAAACTTGTCCTGTATTGGCCTCCCACTCCCCTGCCCGACCAGCCTCCCAGTCCCCTGCCAAACCTTTGAACCAATTTCCTGTTTCTCTTCCTTTGCCTTTCCATTCTCCATTCCCCAGTCCTGTGTCCAGGGATGTCATTGTTTACCTACAGA
The DNA here is from genome assembly GCF_904425465.1 of Colossoma macropomum. Taxonomy (NCBI): domain Eukaryota; kingdom Metazoa; phylum Chordata; class Actinopteri; order Characiformes; family Serrasalmidae; genus Colossoma; species Colossoma macropomum. Next base: position 877,824 of record NW_023496050.1, read on the forward strand.
TTCCTATTTCCTTTCCTGTTTCTGTCCCTGTCTGTCCTTGTCACTGCCGGTGCAGCCCTGTGTCAGTGTGCCTGTTCATATGCATGTCCTGTCTTCTGTCCACTCTTGTGTCTGATCTCTCATTCAGTTGTTTGTCCATGTGCCTGTCTAGGCCCTTGTTCAGCCCTCTGTCCAGTGTCCTGTCCAGTCTCGTTTCCAGCCTTCTGTCCAGTCCCCTGTCCCACCATCCTGTTCAGCCCCCTGTAGTTTCTTCTGTCTTGTTCCCCATCCAGTACCCTGTCCAGGTTTGTCAATAAACCTATATTTGTAGTTAGTATTTTCCATTGTAGTTAATTATACTAGTATTCTGGTTGTATATGAAGAACAGAGAAGAGAGAACAACATTTTAAGCAGTAAGGGAATGGGCAATCAGGAACATTTTGCTGTAGTGTAGCACGTGAGTGCGGACATCATCGATTGTTCTGGAGAAGGTGAGTCGAAGTGTCTGGTTGTCCGTAAATTCCCACATGAAATTCAGCTCATCTGCGGGCATGCATGGCACTGTACTGATGCCATGACACCTGTTAAATGAGGCTGCAAATGTCCATAAACATAAATGTCCATAAAACGTCCAAAGTGTTTTTTGGGCATGTTGGTGCATGTTTACTTCCAGAGATGTGTGTTTTCATGCAGTGTTACTTCTGTGTATTTTTTCGAGAGGAATATACCTGAACTAGCCATAGAACAGTTTCCCTGCTGTAATGATCTAGTTCATGTCATGAATGTTAAGCTTAAGGAGACCCTTCATACAATAGCCCCAGCAAAATGGAAAAAAAAACTCCCTGGATAAATGAAGAAATATCTGAGTGTGCAATTAGACAACCAGCTGGATTGGAACTGGAACACTCATGCTGTGTACAAGAAAGGCCAAAGCCGCCTCTATTTCCTGAGGCTGAGGTGTGTGCACAAAGCTCCTATGGACATTTTACCAGTCTGTTGTAATGAGTGCTTTATTCTGTGTTGTTCTGAGCTGGGGCAACAACATTAACAAAGGTGCACTGAACAAATTATTAGGAAGGCTGGCTCTGTTGTGGGAGTTGGACTCTTTGGAGGTTGTGGCAGAACACTGGACGCTCAACAAGCTGTTAGCCATCTTGAATAATACCTCACACCCCCTGCACGCTACACTGGAGAAAAACAGAGAAGCACATTCAATGGCAGACTGTTGTTTGCAATCCATTTTCATGATAAAATTGCTTTTATCAGACAAAACATAACTCAGGCAGCTACAAGAAGTTCCCATGACTGTCCTGATCCACCACCTACATTCGTTATGGACCCTATTCATATTTTTTTCAAGATGGTTCTTGACTGTGTACAAATCTAGGAATTAAATATTGTAAACTGATATCTGTCAACTGGTGTTTTCCCAGATGTTTTTAAGACTGTCTTGGTGAAGCCCTTACTAAAAAAGTAGCATGGATCCCACTGTAAAATTTCAATTTTTAAGTGCAATCTTAGAGAAAATAATGTTTAAACAACAAAATGCATCCTTGGTATCTGATAACGTACTGGAAAAAATTCAGTTATGATTTTGCTCCAACCATAGTACAGAGACAGCACTGGTTCTTGTTGTGAATGACCTGAGACTTGAGTGCTGATTGACGTAAAACAATCCATTCTTATCCTACTAGATCTAAGTGCAGCATTTGACACAGTTGATCATGAGATTCTGATCTCATGATAGGCATTCCAGGGACTTATAGGGGTTTAATCACCACAGGCATCTCAATGACTGAGTGGTTTAAATCTTATCTGATAAACAGACAGTGTTTTCATTCATCTGAAGACTTTAAAGTTTTCTGTGGAAAAAGGTTCCATTTTAGGGCTGCTGCTTTTATCACAGTACATGCTACTTCTAAGAAATGTAATCAGGAAACATGAGATGAATTTTCATAGCTATGCTCATGACATTTAATTATGCATTTCCATTCCTTTTCTCTTTCCTTTCCCTCTAAGAGTCAACCTCTTTTTGATGCTCTACTTGCATTATCTGGAACATTGCTGCTAATACTGTATCCTACTCAAGTACTGTATATTTCTAGCTCAGTAACTGCTGTGCTCACATATGTTATCTGACTGCGTATACTCACATATCACAGCATGTTAAGTATCTCTGCACCCTATCCTCACTACCTAGGTAATGAGTGCTGTGTCGGCGCTGCACTGTCCTGTCTGTTTAATGTCTGTTTTATTTATCATGTTTATTGTATTGTTTCTAGTTTAATATTAGCACACCTACGTTTGCACATTTGCACTTTGTCTGCACTGTATTATTTTGTTCCATGTTGCACCATGGTCCTGGAGGAAAGTAATTTCGCTCCACTGTGTACTTGTACATAGATGGAATGACAGTAAAAGCCTCTTGACTCTTGACTTGAGATGTAAATGCAGTCACTAGCTTTTTATCATTTGAGAAATATTGCTAAGGTAAGAACTGTTCTTTCTCACTGCAAAGCGGAGAAACTCACTCATTTGATACAAGCAAATTTATTACTGTAATGCTCTTTTTACTGGGCTTCTTACAAAAACAATATATCCTCTACAACTTGTACAAAATGCAGCAGCACAGATTCTAACGAAAACAGAAAAGAGTGTTCATATCACCCTCATTCGGAAAGAACTGCATTGACTGCATTTTTCTTTTAGGATAGATTAAATCAAGTTTAGGCAGGTTTAGTACACAGTTAAAGAAACATTTGAAAACCTACCTATTCATCTAGTCTTTATTTAGAATTTGGTAATGTTTGTGTGTGTGTGTGTGTGTGTGTGTGTGTTCTCTGAACAAGCTTAAATAATAGAAACTTCATGCCCATAGTAAAGCTTTACTTGAAACTTAACTATGCAAAGAAACTGAAACCAAGGAGGGAAAAAACTAGCTCTCTGCCTAGCTCACATCTCTCTCTGAAACTCACTCTCATTATCCACTTCACACATGCAGCCCTCCAGAATAAAAGTCTACTTAGAGTAAACCCAGAGCCTAAAACTAACATGTACAAACATATTATAATACCCTACCTACTGTCTATTTAAAAAAAATGGAAACCAAACAAACTCTGTAGCTACATTGCCCCCTCCCCCACTTTATTCAAGAGCAGTGTCCTCCCTGCTCACCAGTCCCACCAGACAAAGTCTTTAAAATGTTTAGGAGTCTGTCATCTCACAGTCTGAGGGCTCCCAGCCTGAGGTGGTATCTAGCATCCCCACAGCCTCAGCCTCTGGGCTGTTACTGCTACTAATTCCATAGGGCCTCCGGGTTATAGCTGCTGCAGGAGTGCTCAGAGCTATTCCAGTGGGCTCTTCTTAGCTGTGCTGATGTCACAACTTTTGCAGAACCACTCTACGCTGGCCCAGCTCCCCACCCAGAACAACTGGGCTGCCAGCCTTCTCTATATTTTAGTGATGCTGAAGTGGCCTGCTCTTGCCACCCTATGGACGAGGTGCAGAACCTGCTGATGGTGATATGCAGGGACCACCAGTTGCCACAGCTTTCCAGCCCCTCTGGGAGAGCTCCACTAAATGTAGAGGGTCCCCTCTTGCAGCTCTAACATGTCCCACATCTACCCCAGCTACTAAGTAGCCTCGCTTTGTGGCGCTAATGTGGATCAGTCTGGCTGCCCCTGATGCTCCAGCCACTCCACCACCAGCGCAATGACAGAGTCTGCCCTTTGCTCAGCCTGCAGGTCCTCCATATTTTATGACCCTTACTGGATGTCCTTACACCTCTTGATCCCGCTCCCTCTGCTCACTGGAGGCACATTTCCTGCACCCCTCAGCCGGGCATGGACAGCCCATCAGTGTTGGCTTGTCTCTGTCCTGCCAGGTGCACTGCATCAAACTGGAAAGATTGCAGCCAGGCTAGCTGACTCTCTGGCTCCTTAAAGCTCAGAAGTCACCTCTATGAAAAGTGGTCTTTCCTAAGGGTAAATGTCATAGTTCCTTTCTTGGTGACAGCTGAAGGAAGCAATCACTCGCTCTGCCCTTATGCTGCTTATTGAGGACACCCATGGGGGCCCTGGTTGCTGGTGTCGGTGTCCAGTGTGAAGGGTTTTTCCATGTCTGGGAGGGTGAGGACAAGAATGCTCCTTCAGCCTGTCAAATGCCTGCTGGCAGGCAGCAAACCACTTCAAGCACTGGCCCCTCTCTGTCAGGGCATGCATAAGGCATGTAATCTCATTAAAGCCTTAAATGAAATGCCAATAGTATGACACCAACCCTGAGAAACTCCAGACCTTGCATACATAGTGTTTTGGAGTTAGCCACCCCTTGATCACCTGAGTCTTGGCTGGGTCAGTTGCTACTCCCTGGGGCCCAACCCTGTGCTCCAGTAAGACCACCTCTCTCTGCATCAGCATGCACTCCTTGGGGTTAAGAGAGAGTTCTGCCTGCCCAATGTGCTCAAACACCTAACTCAGACCCTGCAGAGCCATTTCAAAGTCCTCTACATGGACCAATATGTCACCCACATAAATGATGCACAAGGTGGGAGGAACATCATTCAGGATCCACTCCATAAGCCTTTTGAAAGTAGCTGGACCATTAGAAGGGCTGAACAGCAGAATGGTACATTTTCACATACTATTGCCTAGGGTTAAGGCTGTCTTAGGAACAGCGTCAGGGGCCAGAGGAAGCTGCCGATATCTGCTACGTAGGTTGAGCGAGCTGAACCAGGAAGAGTGGGACAGCCAATCCAGTGCCTAGTCGATGCAGGGTATGGGGTATGAGTCTTTCTGGTGGCAGTGTTCAGTCACCGGTAATCCACACAGATCACCAGGAGAGGAACCATTTTATTACTCCTTTTTCTATGCCAGTACCACTGGTGAGGTTCGAGGACTGTTGGAGAGGCATATCACTTCTGCCTTGACCATCTCCGACACTTTATCCTGTGCCTCCCACTGCAGTACCAGGGGAAGTCGGGTCAGCATCTTTGGTGATTATGACATGCTCACCATGTCAGTATGAGTACAGTCTCTATACTGGTCAGCAAAGAGGTGTCTGAACTCACTTTTGAGGTTGTGAAGCCTTTCCTGCTGACTTAAGCTGAGTTCTGTGCTACTCTGCTGGAACATGAGGGAGAGTGCTTCACCAAGCTCTAGGCTAACCTGTCCCTAATCCGACGTGTTGGCATGGGTCACCTTCCTGACCAACATGTTCAGGGCTACTAGCACATCAAACCCCAGAATGCATGCATCTCTAACCTCCACTATATAGAACTAGCAGCATAAGCTTCTGCCCCGATCTAAATTGTCACCCATTGTTTGCCATCCATTTGATCCACTTGATTTGAGCCTTTAACTCCTTGACGTCCAGCTGGCATGTTAATGTGGAGGAACTTGGCTGTATCCTCCTCTACACCCATCAACTGCCATTGCCTTTGTGTTTAAGGATAGCTGGAGGTCCATCAGTCCGGGGCTTTTCTTTCTCTCTCTCTGGTCCATTATAAATCACAGGTCATGCTGTGCCCAGAAGATAAACAGTTGTAGCACATTATCTATGTCCAGATATATCTAGTTTACACATTTGTCAATATTAACAGAACACTTTGAGATGATGGGGTAATTCTTTCAGACAATGTCCAAGGGACTTGCTTAAAAAGGGGTTATTAGAGCCATTAAGGAGTGAGGCCCAGGTGACTAGGCAAGAATTGCTGGAAGATCAATCAGTAGCAGGTGGTGGTCTTTGTTTAAAGAAAAGAGAAAGAGACAGAGAATGCTGGGCAAGCCATCATTCCACCTCTTTTATTTATTTTATTCTCATTTATTTTTTTAATTTCTTATTTTCCTTTGTACTTTTCATTTTTAACCAACTTTTAACATTTAATCAACCATTTGATCAGTTTCCTTTGATCATCATTTTTTCCTTCAACATCATAAAAATTCTTTGAATAAATCTGGCAGAGTCATTGCTGACTGTGCCATGACTTAATTTCTTTCACCAGTCAAATCAATTCTTACAAAATGTTTGAGAGAAGATTATGGTGTTTGAGAAAGCAATATTACACTTTGAGAGGACAATGGTGCTTTGAAACACCTTTGGATTTTCTCAACAAAACACTCTGATTTCATTTAAAACTTGAAAACCTGCACAGCAGTGTCTTTCACATTCAGACCTTGTACATGTGAAACACTCTGTTTTTGCTCAGAGTGAAAGCTTGCTCTTTAAGTTTAAAACTCATAAAAACTCAAAAAAAAAAGAAGATTCTCCGCAAACCTCTTTCAGGTTTCATATCTGCTTGACATTTGTTCCAAAGCTATTGCCAATTAGGTGTTCCAACCAGTTGCAACATGGTTTACTGAAAAAGTGAGCAATGACTGGTTAAGTGGAGGTATAAAAGCGAATTATTTCAATAGAGTCTGGTTTGTTTTATTTGCCAGAATAATAGTAGAAGAATGGTGGGTGTGCCTCAGGTATTACTTGTAAGTGTTTTTAATATGACCAAATTGCCGTTTGATAGTGGCATGTCAATAACACAGCCATTAATAATTTCCATCTTGGAACCTATCTGACTGTCGTAACTACTGATCCCATAAATCAAGGCACTACATCAGTTTAAGCTGTGTTTCTGCTAGCTATCCTAGTGTACTTAGGATAGGTGCAGGATAGGTGAAAGACTGTGTAGCTTGGCTAATTTAAGTTATATATTAATAGTATAGTAGCTAATGTTATGTAGTAAGCTCTTATTTTAGTTACTGACAATAGTCACTGGAAATGTTGTTGCGATTCACAGAGAAAGTCAGTTGAGGAAGCTGATCAGCATTTTATAAATATTTTAAATTCAGAAAATGGCTTGACATCTGTGCAGCCACAGCAAGCAAGTTTAGCTACAGAGTCAGCAGGCAAATGAAGTGACTGTGAGGCAGGAGATCGGAAAGTATTGTGAAGTGAAAAATGTAAGATGACATTAGCTGACTTGCATAGTTAAGTGAAAGACTGTAAAATATTATTAGGCTGCATGCTGTTTTACTGGTAATTTCTACAAATTTGCACAAAGAATGCAAACTACAAACACAAATGTATATGACTGAAGTATTAGACAAATTCCTTGGGAAATGGCTTAATTATGATGTGTCTTGATCACAGATAATTTCAATTTCCAGGATTATTTCAAAGGACTCCACTGAGAGGCAGGCAATAGCTTAAAAGCTATATAAGCCCTGCCAGCGAAAAGTCCATCCTATTGCAGTTTTATCTCTTTGATCACCATCTTGATTGGACTCCAAAACTTCCAGGGGAGATGATCTTGATGTAGGCTATAATTGGAAAGAAGATCACAATGAGGTATTTGTTGAGTTTTTAGCACTGCCTTTCATTTTCTGCTGGTCTAGAAGGGGGCTTGCTTTTGCATAAAGCCGCAGGTATTTAATTTAATGACAACATTTTTTTCTCCTCCTAATATGAAGAAGTTATGTTTTGTTTAACAAGTTGTACAGAGTTCCATTACAACAAATTCTTGACACAAATCCACTCACTGTGGATGCCTCTGAAATACAATGCCAAGGTGCCAAGTGCAGTTCTTGTGGCTCTTGAATGCTTTTTCTTCATATTTTAGGCCCAAGTGAAAGTAATGTTAAATAGATTCAGCCTGTTCTTGATGGGGTTGATATATAATGATCACAATGTGAAGAAATCCTTGCCAACAACTAGTAACAAATAGGAAGAGAGAGAAAGAGAGAAAAAGAAACACAATAACACAAGTTGACAACAAATGTCACAAAAACATTGAAGTATTTTAGCCAAACACTTCTTGTGCTCTTGTAGTTGTCACACTTCCGGCTTCCCTCTTTACCTCCGTCGACTCCACTCACTACCGCTCCCATAATTCTCTGGACGCTCACGTCATGGACTCAACCAATTACAGACATTTACCCAGATTCACGTCACCTGATTATTAAACTGTGTACACCCCATATTCATTTTCCATCTGCCATATAAACCTGGCTATTTGTCACACTTGTTGCAAAGTTTTGCCAGCCTTGTTCGTTGCATACCGAGTGTTCTTTTTCTGATTGACCTTTCTGTGTTCATGACTTCTTGGTATCATTTCATGTTTTTCGGATTCCCCGTTTGTGCTATTGTTTCGGTTTGTTTTCTACTCTGGCATTGACCATTACATGTCTTTGGACCCATTCTTTAGTTTATTGCTCATGTATGTCTTTTTGTTGCACATGGTTTTGATTTGGCCTGCCTTCAACATTGCTCTTTGTAAGTATTCAGTATAATAGATTATATAATTTAAGTATGTACTTTAGTACACTTAAATACATGCTTACTGTAGTATGTCATATACTTCTAATATGCTCATTGTAATATAAAAGTCATATGCTTCTAATATGCATAGTGTAGAATAAATTATATATTTCCAATATGTGTAATGTAGTACAAGTTATATACTTCTAAATTCCATGTATTCCAATTTGTAATACTATATATACATATAGCTGTTGTCGGAAGAAAACCTCGTACCTCCATTTTTGATGTTTTGACATAATTTGAAAATACCTACTGTCCTTTACATTGTGTATAAATTTCATGATGAAAGGACCAAAAGAAATGGCCCAAAATTACTTGGAAAAAAGTCTGGTTCCATTGACTTACAAGTAAAGTAGGTTTTTTCCTTCTCCTGTAAAGTTAACATTTTAGAGATATGAGGTTTTCTTCTGACAACAGGTTTTCTTCTGCAACTTGCTTTTGTTTCTTGTTTTGCTGCATTTCATGAGAATAAGAAACACTTTGATGATGCTGTTCATTACACAATTGTATTTAGACATTTCAAATTATCTACCAGTGTGTCACATAAGGAAGATCAGATAATATTCATGTCAAACAACACCTTCTTTTATATGAAAAAGTAACATTTCAAGGCACAAGAAAACATTTTGTAATATACTCTACATAGCCACACATTATGGAAGCACAATAAACTAGAGAACAACTTGATATTTTCAGTTGACAATGCTTTGCACAAAGTTGTTTGGTTTGTATAGTTATTTTTGTTGATTTTTATTAGGAAAAACCTGGAATTATTGACTTTGCCGTTACTTAGTCTAAATTTTTGTTGGATATCACACCTTTAGTTGTGTAAGTTTGACTCTTGGTTACACTTAAACTTGTGTATCAGTTGGGCTTGTTTGGTGTGTCAGGTGGAGATTCACGAACATTCTGACAATCATGCTTTGAAAGTAGCTAAAAAGTAGTGTACCACTTTTCAAAAAGTAGCTAAAAAGTAGCCACTACTTTTTCTGGAAAAGTAGCTAAATTGTAGCTAGATACAAATTTTGGGAAAGTAGCTACAAAGTAGCTAGCTACTAATTTTTCAGTAGCTATCTCAACCCTGCTAATTATAATAGGATTTTTCTGACTGGTGATTTTAATTTTCATGTTGATGAAGCCTCAGAAAAAAAGATACTGCATTCATGTGACTTTTAAACACTTTTGATTTTACTCAGCACATGACTAGTCCGTCACATATTCATGGTCACATTTAAGATTTAGTCATGTATTAACATAAATGAGATCCTTGATATCACTATCTCTGATCACTACTATGTGTTTTTTTATTATGTCTGCATCTGTTGACATAAAAGATTAACAAAAGTAACAAAAATGAAGAAAAAACAGTATTTTAACACATCAACAGCAGCTGCTTTTTAGTATCGCTCTACATTACAAACCTCCGCTACCTATTGAAAGTGCATGACATGGTCAGCAATTTAAACTGTAAGTTAAAATCTATTTTGACAGTGTTGCACCAAAAAAATTAAATAAAATAAATATATGAAAAGAAGTCAAATTATCAGATAAAACAATTGAAAAGGAACTCCTAAAAAGCAGAATGTAAGTGGAGAAAACTAAACTACCTATTCACTATGAAATTCTTAATTAATTCTTAATTTAGTTAATATATATAACAATGCAGTATGAACAGAGAGAAAGAAATACTACTCAAAACTTATTAATGAAAAATTAACGGACACAACCCAAGAGTTTTATTTTCAATAATTGATCGCCTGTTCGATTCTAAATTAACCAATGATTATCTCACCAGGGCTTTGACATTATTTTGAACACAAAAATCTCAACAATCGGTTGCATTTTATAACTCCAAAACAGCAACATATATCATATATAAACAACTGTATATATCTATAGTTCCAAATGATGTCACTTCAGTAGACAAGCTTGTTATATGTCTGTCCAGCATAAACTCTAAATATATACACAATATACACTAATATTGCTAATTATTTCCAATGTACAGTTGAATAGTAATAAGTTATGAAAAAAAAAACTTTGAAATGTACTGTTGTACACATTTCCGTATGTGTAGTTAGTGAGTCTCAGGTACACAAGGAATAGAATATTGATATACAAATCTTCCAGACTGTACAAGTTATGGATAGAAGATATACAACATGTCAATCTGTATGTGTAAGTATAGATTGCTAGATTGAAGGTGCAGTAAGATCAGAGTTAGTCTGTTGAGATGTGGATGAGGTGTAGATTGTGCATGGAGATCATCATGATGATGACTCAGAGGTGTAGTGACAGGCCTATAGACCAATACACCAGCACTACTGGCTGTTCAGCAGCCTGATGGCCCGGGGGAAGAAACTGTCTTTATGCTTCTGTACCCCCTCCTGCTTGATAGCTGTGAGAACAGACAGTGGCTTCGGTGGATGGAGTCCTTTAGAATCCTCCTGGTCTTCCTCAGGCAGTGGCTGGTGTATTAATGCAGGAGGTTTGGGAGCTGGAGCCCAGTGATGTGCTGGGCTGTCTGTACCACCCTCTGCAGAGCTTACCCGCTCGATGGCAGTGCAGTGTCCATACCAGGAGGTGATGGAGCCTGTTAAAATGCCCCCCACAGTACACATGTGTAAAATGTTCTAAGGATGCGGGGGTTCATGCCAAACCTCCTCAGCCACCTGGGGTAGAAGAGTGCCTTCTTCACAACCTGCATCTGCAAATTTGATGACATTGGAGCTGTGTCTGGCTGAGCAGTTGTGGGTGTACAGAGAATGCAAGAGAGGGCTGAGCACACAGCCCTGAGGAGCTCCGGTGTTAAGGGTCAGTGAGGACGAGGTGTTGCCCATCCTTTCCACCTGGTGTCGGCCTGTCAGGAAGTTCAGGATCCAGCTGCACATAGAACTGTTCAGACCCAGATCCTGAAGCTTAATGTTGAGCCTTTGAGACTTGTCTTTAACCCCACAGACTTCTCGTGTTGGTGGTGTTGAACTGTGATTCCACTTCAGTCCTGTATTCACGTTTGGCTGCTCTTATGGACTTGCGGAGAGCATGGCTGGCTTTTTTATACTCATCCGTGTTTCCTGATTTAAAAGCAGCAGTACGTGCATTCAGAGCTGCATGGACTTCACAATTGAGCCATGGTTTCTTATTGGGGTAAACACAGACTGTTTTGGAGGGCACAATATCCTCTATAAACTTTTTGATGAATCCAGTAATACACTCTGCATATTTGTCAATGTTATTGTTTGATGCCTGGAGGAACGTCTCCCAGTCTGCATCATCAAAGCAGTCCTGGAGCGCAGAATCCAATTGGTCTGACCAGCGGTGGACCTCTTTGATGGTGGGAGGTACCCATTTCAGCTTCTGCCTATAAGTGGGTAGGAGCAGAATGGAGAGATGATCCGATTTGCCAAATGAAGTTCGGGTGAGGGCTTTGTACGCCTCACAGATGGGGGAGTAGCAGTGATCCAGCGTGTGTGATCTTTGTGTGCTGCATGATGTTGGAAGTATTTTGGAGCAACTTCCCTAAACTTCGGTTTGTTAAAGTCCCCAACAACAATGGAGGCAGCCTCCAGGCTCGCTGTCTCTTGCCTGTTAACATCCTCGTCAAGTTTCCTGAGAGCCAGGTCAGTATCAGCCTGTGGTAGAATGTACAAGGCAGTGACAATGACCCCTGAAATCTCTCTCAGCAGCCACAGCGGTCTGCACAAGATGATTAGATATTCCAGGCTCGATGGCCTTGATGGAATATCTGCTGTTAGCAAGGTCTCTGTGAGGCAGATTATACAGCAGTCCCGTGTCTCTCACTGGAAAGAGATCCATGCCCTGAGATTGAGGTTGATTTTGTTGTCCAAGGACTGTATGTTTGCCAGTAGCATGCTCAGGAGTTGGGGGTAGCATGCCGTGTCAGCCTGACCAGAGTGCCAGCTCTCCTGCCCCTTTTCTGGCATCTGCAGCGTTTCCTCGGCTGGTCGGCCCAGATGAATGGGGCCTCTTTGAGGTTCCCAAACAATGGATGTGCATTCAGGAACTCAAAGTCCGGTTTTTGCTGAGTGATTGTCGATCTGATTTCCAAAAGTGTTTGTCTGTTGTAAATGAAGGTGCTGGCAACATTTAATGCAAAAGTAGTTACAAATAAAAACAAAATTAACAAAAAATGAACAGGAGTGAAGGGAGCTCGCAACATGGCAGCCGTACTCTGTGCCATCTTGGAGTAGATGGCAGTTTGGTGAGCTGTACATGAAGTCTGCAATGTACAGGCTGAAGAGGAACAGTGCCCTGCGGTGCCCCTGTGCTACTGACCACCATGTCAGACACACGGTCCCATGTCCTCACATACTGTGGTCGGTTGGTGAGGTAGTCCAAAATCCAATTTGATAGATGGTGATTCACCCCAGTGTTCTCCAGCTTGTTCCTCAGAAGCCTAGGCTGTATGGTCTTAAAAGCACTGGAGAAATCAAAGAACATGATTCTCACAGTGCTTCCAGGCTTCTCCAGGTGAGAAAGAGCTCTGTGTAGGAGGTAGATGATGTGTCATCCATTCCAATGCCAGGTTGATAGGCAAACTGAAGTGGGTCCATAGATGAGCTCACCAGAGGGTGGAGATGGGCAAGGATTAGCCTCTCTAGCATCTTCATCAGGTACAATGTCAGTGCCACTGGCCTTGTGGTACCCTCCTGAGCTTCAGGCTCATGCTGAACATGTGTTCAATTATTCCACACAGCTGATGTGCGCAGGACTTAAGGAGTCTGGTGCTGATGCCATCTGACCTGCAGCTTTCCTTGCTTTTCTGAGCTCCTTTCTTACCTGGGCTGTTTTAAGGCACAGATTGGAGCAGGGGGGCTGGGTGCTGGAGTGTGTAAGTAGTAGGGTTGGTCTCACAGCAGGGAAACCAGTGAGTGAGTGATCAAATCTATTTGAAAAACAGTTTGAGATCGTTCACCCACTTTTGGTCCCCTACTGCCTGAGGGTCAGGTTTCTTGTGGCCAGAGATTGTTTTTCCAGACCCCACTGATGTTGTTTTTCTGCAGCTGTTCGTCCATCTTCTTCTAGCTGGCTTTTCTCTCCCTGATTTTTCCTCTCAGTTCCCTCTGCACAACTCTCAGTTCCCCCTTGTCTCCTGATCTTAAGGCCCTCTTTTTCTACTTCAGAAGAACCTTTATATCAGGGTTGATCCAAGGTTTGTTGTTGGAGAAGCACAGAACAATCTTGGTGGATACAGTGTTCTCCACATAGAAGTTTATGTAGTCAGTTATACAGTGTGTGAGACTGCCAATGTCCTCCCCTTAAGGATCACACAGTTCTTAACACAGTTGTGCCAAAACAGTCTTTCAAAGCCCCTTCAGTCTCCCCAGACCATTTCTTCACTGTGCGAGTGACAGCTTGCTCCCTGTGTACAAGTGGTTTACAAGTGGCAGAAGATGAACCAGGTTATGAGCTGATCTTCCGAGGAGAGGAAGGGGTGAAGAGTTATATGCACAGATCCAGTATTTTATTGTCTCTGGTATGACAGGTTACATACTATGTGAAGTTTGTCGAGTAGAGGATGGAGAAACATGGTTAAAGTCCCCAGAGATCAGAATAAGGGCCTGTGGGTGCAGTGTCTGCAGTCTGCTCACAGCTGTCACAGGCAGCATCAGCATTAGCATGGGCATGCATTAGCAGCTATTGCAATAACATGTGAGAATTCCCTCAGTAGGTAGAACGGTCTCATGCTAACGGCTAACAGTTCAATGTTCTTACAACAGATTTGCTCCTTAATAGTGATGTGCCCAGAGTTACACCCTCTATCTTTCACAAATACTGCCAGCCCTCCTCCTTTCCTCTTACCACTCTCCGATGTCCTGCCTGCCTGCCTGTATGAGCTGGAAGCCGTCGAAAGTGACAGAGTTAGCATGGTTAGCCATGACTCATTGAACAGCATGACATTCACGGTACTCCCTCTGATGTCGGATCAGGGCCATCAGCTCATCCATCTTATTGGGAAGAGATCTTACATTTCCCATGACGAATGAGGGAAGAACACGTCTATAACATCTCCTGGCATGACACACAGCTCCAGCACGACTCCCCCATCTCTTGCTCTTCAGTCCACAGGGGATATCGGGTCTCTGATCTGGCAGCACTGCTGTGTTGCCTAGCGCTAACAGCTGATCCTTACTGTAAACAATAGGGCTTCGTACAGGATCTCCAGACACAGTCGTAAACAAAAGTAGAGATAAAAGTAGAGCGAGCACCAGGGCAAACTCTACAAATTTGGTGTCCATTGTGCAACAGCCCTTGGTTTACATGGTTTGATGCGTAAATCATTTAAACTCTGAAGCATTTTCAAAGAAATATAAAGACAACATAGCAAATGTTGAAACTGAGAAATTTTATTGTTTTTTGAAAAATATATGCCCATTTTGAATTTGATGCCAGCAACATGTTCCAAAAAACTTGGGGTAACAAAAGGCTGGTAAATTTGTGTAATGCTAAAAAAACACTTGGTGGTTAATTGGCAATAGGTCAATAACATGATTGGGTATAAAATGAGCATCCCAGAGAGTCTTTCAGAAGTAAAGATGAAGAGGGGTTCACAACTCTGTGAAAGACTGTGTGGGCAAACAGTGCAACAATTCAAGAATAATGTTTCTCAACATAAAACAGCAAATAACTTTTGCTTTTCATCATCTACAGTACATAATGTCATTAAAAGATTCAGAGAATCTGGAGAAATCAAGGTCAAAAAACAGTACTTGCTGGCCATGATCTTTGGGCCCTCAGACAGCACTGCATTGAAAACAGACATGATTCTGTAGTGGAAATCACTGTATGGGCTCAGAAAAACTTCTGAAAAGCACTGTCTATTAAAACAGTTCTGCGCTGCATCCACAAATGCTAATTAAAACTCTTAAATGCCACATATAAACAGAATCCAGGAATGCTGCCACCTTCTCTGGGCCTGAGCTCATTTAAAATGGACTGAGGGGAAGTAGAAAAGTGTCCTGTGGTCCGACAAATCAAAATTTGAATTTTTGCTAAATTGGCCTGCCTGCGGTCCAGTCCTGTCACCACTGAAAACATTTGGCACATTATAAAATGAAAAATATGACAAAGAAGACCCAGAACTGTTGAGCAGCTGAAATTCTATATCAAAAAAGAATGAAAAACATTTCACTTTCAAAACTACAGCAGTCAGTTTCCTCAGTTCCCAAACACTTACAGAGTGTTGGTAAAAGAAGAGATGATGAAACACAAATTTTTGGAACGTGTTGTTAGCATCAAATTCAAAATGGGCATATATTTTTCTTGGCCATTCATTCTCAGGCCATTCTTGCTGTGAAGCGACATTGCTACCCACATTTTTCTTATTATAAGATCCAAGAACATAGGTAATCCTAATAAACGTCCTATTAGGTAACACAGTCTCAATGTACGATTCAACACTTTATTCAATTAGTGATGATAATATTTGGCTCATCAGACTGATTATTATTATTATTATTATTATTATTATTATGCAGAAGCAGAAAACGACCTAAATTCTACCTTTATCCATCTATTTTTTATAGTCAGTTTTTTAGAGAAAAAATATTGCATAGAATGTAACTACTGCACTCTTCCTTGCACCATTTAAGGTGGAACAGAAAATTCTAAAATAAGCTGGCAAATAGAAACCCAACTTCAGCCTTATGTAACCGCAGTGGAAAGTGAATTTTAACTTGAGCAAGTAGTAATTTGGACAACAAAAGAAACACTGTTAGCATTTGCCAGAGTACAGCACTGTGGCTAACCTGTGATAGGCAATAAATCATTTTTCTCTCTTTTTTTCGCATGCTGTGAAAACGCAGGACAATAGTATACTCCCAAAAATCCCTTCATGAATCCTCTGTGATACCTTTTGTCAGTGGCTGTGCTGCAGGAGGCTGTGATGTCTGTGTCTGTCCAATTATATGAGAACTGAGACATGATGGAGTTTTTCACTTGATTCAAAGCTATTTTCTCTGAGGAACAATGCTGTGTTGTCTGATGTCTGTATACTGATTCTGAGGTTTGAGGATGTCCCAAAATGTACACCGTACACTTCTCAATTTTTAAATTTGAGATTTGCTATAGGTCTGTCAACACAGTCATCAGACTCAATAGCTGTTTAATTCTATAACACTGACCATGAAGTTTAGTGTTTTGAGAAGATAAATACCTCATGGGCATTAAAATCATCACTCATATCACTAGCATTGGTTGGCCAACTAAAGCGCACACAGGCTGAAAACTACATATTTTCCAGCTCCAACTTCCCACCTTTGAGTCAAATATAGTATTAGTATAAGTCTACATGTGAATATGATGAAATACAACACTTTTTTATCGACAATGCATTGCATTAGGTTGCAATGCATTGCACTGAATTAGAAACGCAGCACAGTTCTTCAGACTTCATATCTTTATTGAATAACAACAAATGGCATGGGGAAAATCATTCCAGCAACTGAGAAACCAAGACTTCAGAAAAGGCCAAGTCTAAGAAAAGGCCAAACCAACAACAGTGATGTGGAGATATTCACAAAGGCATGGAATAATCAAGAATGCATGAGTATTTGTATATTCTTAGACAAATTATGAAGAGTCACATTACCCTTATATTTCACAGAATTAGCAGAACTCCAAACAGCAAAATGTTGATATTCTCAACATAAAGACTTTTTCTGCATTTTTCGTCTTAGTTCTTTCATATTTTGTGTCCATTACATGAAAACTTATTACTCTGTTGTTTGTTTGTTTTTTCATATTGTTATTGGGGTTTTTTGTTTTGTTTTGTCTTTGAGAACCTGTTAATGATTCTATTAAAAACTGTACGAGGTGTGGTCCTTTTCTTTCTTTCACTGAATCCTTCCTCATGCCCTTTCTTTTCTCCTTCACTGAATCCTTTCTCATAACCCTTCTTCTCTCCTTCACTGAATCCTTCCTCATGCCCTTTCTTCTCTCCTTCACTGAATCCTTTCTCATGTCCCATCTTCTCTCCTTCACTGAATCCTTTCTCATACCCCTTCTTCTCTCCTTCACTGAATCCTTTCTCATGTCCCTTCTTCTCTCCTTCACTGAATCCTTCCTCACGTCCCATCTTCTCTCCTTCACTGTACCCTTCTTTATGCCCCTCTGCTTTTGCCTCTTTAACCTTCTCCTCCATTATTTTCTCATGTTCATACTGTTCTTCCATCTTTTTATGCTGAAACTGCCACTCTTTTTCCAGAGACACCAATCTTTCTCTCCACTTATTCTCCTGTTCCATCTGCCACTCTCCGTGCTGAGTTAACTGCAGCTCGAGTAGCTTTTTACTTTCCTCTGTCTGTTTGATTTTCTCCTCTAACTCACTTCGTCTCTTCTCCTCTTCTGCGGCCTTCTGTTCATACTCCTGCTGTAATTTCTGTAGATGATCATTTTGGTTCTGCCTCATTTTCTCTTTTTCATTCTGAAACTTAGTTTTCTTCTCTCTTAGTTTCTTTTCCCATTCTTCCACTTTCTTTCTTCTTTCCTTCTCCTCCTGTTCTCTCTGTCGCTGATCTTCCTCTCGTTGTATCTCCCACTGTTTTCTGTTCTCCTCTCTTTCTCCCTTTATCTCTGCTATCAACTCCATCATCCTTTTTTCATCTTCTTCTCTTATTTTGTTGTAAAATTCTCTTTCTAATTTTTCTCTCTCTGCAAACTCTCTTTTGATCTGCTCTTCTCTTTTTTTAAATTCCTCTTCTCTCATTTTCTTATCTCTCTCTTGTTTTTGTTGCTCCTCCTTCATTTTTATCAGTATTCTCTCTTGTTTTTCTTGCAGAGCTTCCTCTACCTGTTGGAACATCTCATTAGTGTAGCAGCTCCCTCCATTCTCTGCCACCATGGAGTCGATCTTCTCCAGTAGAGCAGTGACCTGAGTGTGGTCTTCAGTATTTCTGTTACTGAACACATGATATCTGTTTCCACACTGGTTAATCATGTTTTGTAAGCTGTAGTCAGAAGTTTTAATAAATTCGTCAATGCTCATTCCCTGCAGATCATCTCCTCTGGTGAACAGCACCATGGTGTATTTTCTGAATTCATCACCAAACAGATTTTGCATCATCTTCACTAGTTCTTGTTCCCCTTGTGTGAAACATCCAAGTGTAAGTACCAGCAGAAAGACGTGTGGACCTGGAGCTGCCATGGTGATGCACTTAGCAATTTCCTTTCTGATCTCTTCATCAGGAAAATTAGTGTGAAAAAGTCCTGGAGTGTCAATCACAGAGATCCGTCTCTGTCCGACTTCAGCTGATTCTTTCTGACACACACTGGTGACTGATTGAGAGGAAAGTAACTCTCTGAAACCTTTTTTCTTCAGGATGGTGTTTCCTGAAGCACTTTTCCCCACTCCAGTCTTCCCCAGAAGAACAACTCTTAGATCTCCTGTATCTGTGGAAAAAAATTACAATGTAATTTACAAAATGTAAGATAGTACAGGTACAAAAAAATATACAATAGAGAAGATCGTTTGTGAAGCACAGACTCTGCACACATTGCTGCTGCATCATGATACATTTTGCACCCCGCGTTCTTCCACTTCAAGGTACAAAAATATATTAAAACATGAACGAGTCATAGCATTACATTATATTTTTTTATGAGCCACTCTACAGAATTAGTTCCAACTCCAGTCCCAGAGTGAAAAAAAATATATTTAAAAAACAATCAAGTATTCAGACTTTAGTCATTTAAGAAGAGTATGGGTAACACTTTACATTAAGGGCATTAGTTATTACTTAGCGCCTGATTATATACTTATATGTTAGTAATGTTAATTATCTGTTAAATAATCTACTGATTTATCCTCCACTGCACTGTTTCCTTCATCTCCACATGTTCAGCTGATTCACTATCCTCAGAGCTGTCTTTACATTTTCACCAATTATTGTGCCTTTTTTCATAGTACTTTACCATCAATTACTACTTTAAGTGCCCCTCCAAGTAAAGTGATAATCTCCACTAGTAATATAATAATTAAACAACAAATTCATTAATTAAGGGTTGCCTGTGCACATTTTACTGTGAATCACAGTAAAAACGTTGTTGACCTTCTCAGTGGAGGGCATACCTAAAGCTGAACATGTGTGAGAGATATATTCCAACTAATTTAAGAAATTACAGGTGTGATTCTGCCTTGAAATAGCATCTCATCTTCATTAAGTGGACATACTGGTTAGGCCTAAAACACAGGTTGCTTATTCAAAGATATATGTTAACAGTTCCTCTTATGAGTAATGGAATGAACACATGTTGGTAGGATCTCTAATACTGTTATCTGATTATCTTATGATGTGCCAAAAGGGATTCGAAACAATTCTATGGGAAATAAAATAAAAATAAAAAATACAAAAAACACTCTTTGATCCTAAAGAACCTGTCATTGGATGAAAAGTGCAAGTGTGAAGGACTTGTTTTAGGTAAAAAAACTGAAATATTAGTGATTCCTGTTTGGAATTATTTAGAATAAACCTGAATTGATAATGTAAATATATTTTTCACTTGAGAGGACACGAAAACAAGTAGACAGAAATTAAGATATCAGTAACTAATGAGGTCTTAATGAGTTTGTAGTGTAAATTTTAGTAAAAATAATCATTATACAGGGTGGAGCACAAAGTAGTATGTAATTAAAAAATCAGTAGTTTAATTAACAGATAATTAATGGGAAGTACTCATAGTAAACTCCTATGTTACTTTTTTATATGAGTAAACACACACATGAGTTAAATGGAAGTGTAATAAGTAGTAGGTAATACACAGTTAATGAGTAAATAAGCTATGAACTAATAATAAACTCAACTAACAGTTAACAGTGCACTTAATGTCTATACAAAAACAAATTTTGCAATTATGTAAACTTTTTTTTGTGTTTTAATGAAAAATATTATGATTTTATGTGTGTACACCTGCTTTTGTACTAGCTAGAGTTTTTGAGTTATGCTCAAAATTAGCTAAAACTGTCACTTCCGAAACAGTCACTAGTGAGTTTTGGTAGTGTTACTTTTGTTTTGGAAGTGATAAAATTTAATGTTCAATCATTTGTTTTCATAAAATAAACAGAATTAAGATATAGGGTCATTCAAAACAAAAGGCTTTAGTCTGAAGCCCTAATAGGCAGTTAAAATTTTGAAATGTGTTTTGAACTCTGACTTTGAACCTGAGAGTTTAATTAGTATCATATTGGAAAATATTATTTCGGCATGTGAGAGTCTTGTGCTTCAGTCTAGGCTATGTCTGCTCTCAACAACACATTTTTGAGCTATATATATATATATAAGATGACGCGACCCGTCAAATTCATACTCGAAACAGTCCCGTCTTCTCCCTTTTCACTTCTCCCCGTTTGCTGCCCAGTCTGAAGAAACATTGTGTGTTCTGCATCAAACTTCATCCTTTTACTTACAAAGAGCTTTCTCCAGTGGTGAAATGCAATGCCAATGTTGTATCTTGTTTAGCTTCTATATCACTTTTTTCTTTGCTGCTAAACTTGTTTTCTTGCCAGGACTGGGCGTGCTAATTCTTCATCCTCTCATGTTGGACTGATGGCAGACTCAACGCTACAATGACTCACCATCACCACTTTAGGTACAAATTGGAATTATGAGACAGGATGTGCCAGGGCTAGCCAGTTAGCATGCTAACTTCAGTAGATATCTCTGCCACACAAAACACAGATGTCTTTGACACACTGTCAAAACTGTTATTTCTTCACATTCTGTTGATAATTTTAAAGTGTTTTGGACTAAAAATCTTACAAATTGCTCCTTTAAATCAAATTTACTAAAGGTTCCCTACTAAAGGTAGGGGGAATAAAAACACAAAACCGCCCGCCACAAGTAGCTCAAACTTAGTAAATCAAGAGGAATATCTAATCTCCACCACTTCCAAAATCTTCTCCTATGTTTTGTGCAGCGCTCCCTTAAATGCATATACATGAGGGAGAGAAGTCTGTTCTACATTTTTCCATATGCACAGACTAAACTGTGTGTTTAGGCTCATATTCTAGTTGAATTCATAACATGTTAGAGGAATGTTTATAAATTACATTTGAAATTGGTGTAAAAGGCTTAGTACCTCAGGCCCTTTTTCAGTATATATACTGATTATTAAACTTTACTTACCTTGTATCTTATTCTTATTTTCATCTTCAAGACATTTGATTGTTTTCTTCAGTTCTTCAATCTCTGACTTTAGAGATTTCAGTGTTTCCACCTGTGCATCCAGGTGCAATGACATGGCTATTGTGTAGTAGCTAGTACTGTTTTGTACCAACCTCTGCTCAATCTGCTGTAAAAGCACTGACCTTTCACTGGTATCCAGAACACAAATATGTCCTTTGTAAGTTTTGTTAATATTTTTGATGGCATCATCTAACTTTACTGCCTTCTGCTGAGACCCTTTAGTGAGGACTACCATGCTAAAGACTCCGGAGCCAAAGATTCTATGGATCTTCTCTATTTCTTTTTTGTCTTCATCAGAGAGGGGACCCTCAGGAACGATGAAGAGAAAAGCATGAACTCCAGGATCACAGAGAGAAACACAGCGGAGAGTCTCCTGCATCACTTCCTCCTCTGAGAGCTGAGTGTTGTAGAGAGCTGGCATCTCCACCAGAGTGACCAGACGTCCACACACTTCTCCCTCCCTCCTCACGCACACTGAGCTGGACTCTGGACTGAGCTCTCTCTGACCCAGTATGAGATCTGATATGGAGGACTTCACTGCTCCATCACTCCCACACAGAACCAAGTTAAGCCTCTGAAATACTGAAGGATAAACAAACTGTGTTTAGAGGTACATAAACCTGTACTGACATGCATACAGACACATTAAAATGGGTAACAATAACACACACACACACACATTTTCTAAAGCGTTTATCCTTCTGGGTTGGGGTGGGGAGGTATGGGATGTGGTCCTGAACAGGTCACCAGTCCATCACAGGGCAGACACACAGACATATATGTTCATACACACTCGCACCTAGGGGCAATTTAGCGTGTCCAACTGGCCCTGTCTGCATGTCTGTGGACTGTGGGAGGAAACCCTGGAGGAAACCCACACAGACACGGGGAGAACATGCAAACTCCAAACAGAAAAGACCCCAGCCATGGAACCGAGGGTAACAATTAGCAAAAATAAATATTTTTTAACAGATTTGTTGCAAGAGATTTAGTGCTAATATTGCAGAAGTCGAAGAGAAGTTCATAGATGAACGCTGAGTAACACTTGCAATCTGAATATTTACTAATTGTGAAAAAATTTTCAGGAGCACTCAAATGCCCATTCTTAAAGTAATATTAGTGTGAGTGACCAAAATCACTGTCTTGGACTCTTTTTATTAAAAGTATTTGTTTATCATAGTCCTGACACCTTGTCTTTGTTTGATACAGATACACGGTGTTGTTTTTAAGCCAAAAAAAAAAAAATTCAGTATGAAATAATAATTGTTTAAATTGATGTTTACAAAAATAAGGTAATTGTCCAGTATTTTTGTTTTCTTTGTCCACATTATTTTTCATAATTTTCTGTACTGTTTGGTCAGACTCTTGCTGTTTCATTGCAACTGAAACCTTCTCATATTCCTCCCATTAAAGGTGACTCCCCCCATTTTCCTTAACCATCTTTTTCATCATCTCCACAAGAGCTGAGTGACCGCATTTGCTGCTAAACTCAAAATTCCTTTTGCTGCATTCAGTAATGATCTTCTGAGACACATTCTCTTTGTCTAGATCTACACTGGTACCTTACTGCACTTTTGTGTGGTTAGAACCAGGGTGTGTTTTTCGGCTTTATCAGACCTGAGGAAGTGACTGTAGAACCAGGACTATAGCATGAGGTCCAGGAGCACACAGAGACATGCGCTCTTTCACTCTGTGATTCAGTTCCTTTAAAGAGAGCTCAGGATCAAACAGGTGAAGAGTGTTGATAAAGGATATGTATCTTCCCTCCACCTTTCTTCTTGCTCTCAAACTGTAAATGTACTACTCTACCAAATGAGGAGGTGCTTATTATTAGTATTATATTGCTATCTTGCTGTTATTCTTACAAATATGTTATTCTGAATTAAACCAAACTCATTTAGGGATGATTTGGTACTGAGCAACATAAATGTCCAAAGCTACTACTGATACAACAGTGCTAATCTCTGTTAGCAAACTCTAAAAGTATTTTAGTGCTAAGCTAATGGTAGTACACATGCATATGACACATTTATATTGGATAGGAGTAGCTTGCTTATAAAACAAATTAACATGTATTTTTTTGTATGTTGCAGTTTTACAGTCCTTCAGTAAAGAGCCCTAGCCTTGACTACCACATTCTCAGTTTTTTTGATGTTTCAGGGAATTCCAGAAGGCCTAGAGTGAAGTTTTACTCACAAAATTGGTCCGACTCTTTAAAAATGTGATTCCTCTTTCAGTTTTGTAGTTTTTTTTACGTTTTTGTACTTTTGTGAAACTTTTAAATAATCAATTCATGATCATATAATTATTTCATGATAGAGTTTATACTTACTTTTAGGAGATTGGCTTATTGGCAGTTTTAGAGTTCTTCCTAGAACCTTTACATTATTTGGAGGTTCTTTAGATTTTAAAAAGGTTCCTCATACTCACACATCTCACATACAAAAATGGTTCTCGAAAGAATCATCTATTGAAAGGTTCTTCAGAGAAGTTAAAATTGTTCTTCCATGACATCACCCAAAAAAACTGTTCTAGCTTTTTTTAAGAGTGATTAGCTGGGGATATTGTAAAAGGGAAATGTTGAAAAAATGTTGAAAATGAGAAATGCAGAATGAACAGTGAAGTAACTAGTTCAAAGGAAATCTAACGTCATAGAAAAAAAAAACAATTCAGGAATAAAGGTATTGACATTTGGAGTAAGAATTAAACGGTATTCTTTTCAGAAGTCTATTCAAGGTGGCAACAAGAATAAAACATATTTCAATTAGCATCACAGAGCATGTGTTAATATCATTGAAAAAGTCTTTTGAATCCATCACTAACAAAGAAATCTTTTAGAATCTGTAAGGTCACAGGACTGCAAGAGTATAAAAAGTGCTAATGATAGGATTTCAGCTCGGCTCTCATCCATGGTTGATATTGATAACAAAATTGCACATTTGCACCTGAATGGTGTATTCATAAAATTGGAAGACATTTTTATTTGTTTGTTTCAAAAAAGTTTTGATTTTCATTTAGGATTTTTTGGAATGATTCACATTTTGTTTACATTATATCTGTTTTGCTATGAAGGGTAATTCCACAAGTAAGGCCTGCTGAAGTCTGTAGTCCAAGCAGACTATTTGGAAGTTCACAGTAAGACAGCATTATCCCCCTTAAAACCTAGATCAGTGGTATACTTAGAAAGCCCTACAGCCCACTAGACTTTTTCTATAACATGCACTTTAAGTCTGCATGTGTGAAAGTCTGGGGAAGTTTGAAGGTTTAGTTTTGACATATAAAAGCTAGATGAGTAGGTGGTTTAATTTTAACAAATTACATGTGAATGGCAGAGATTTCAAGTTTCACATTTTTTTGGATTGTAGATACATCGACATGTAATGTATTTGTGATGTCAAGACCACTAGAGGTGAGTATGAGTCAAGGCCAAGACGAAGACCAGATTAAGATTTTTTTCAGAATATAGAAATAAAAAGGGGAAAGAGGCAAAAATAAAATCTGTTTTAGGTTCATTGTAAATTCATCATCAATTTCATTGTAAATTCATCATCAATTTTAGTTTATAATATATAGCCTAATACATGTCCTAAAAATATAATTAATTATTATTATATAATGATTCAAATAAAAACTGTCCATATTATTATACTCACTGTGCTTATAATTTTCATTAAGGCTTATTTGGGAAAGAATTAAAATGGT
This sequence comes from Colossoma macropomum, assembly GCF_904425465.1. NCBI lineage: Eukaryota > Metazoa > Chordata > Actinopteri > Characiformes > Serrasalmidae > Colossoma > Colossoma macropomum. The sequence continues at coordinate 903,017 of NW_023496050.1, forward strand.
TGAACAGATTGAAATGATTGCATTTGTTCATTTGGACTATTTTTTTTTTTTTACCTAATCAAAGTAATTATTTGATATGTTTGACAAAAGCATTTTTTTAGGCTGAAATAGTTAACCTTTTTTTTTAAAAAAAAGAGAGAGTGACTGAGCAAGAGACCGGACAAGAGTACATCTCGGCCTTGGCTTTTACTCATTTGCGAAAACTGAAAGAGTTAAAAGGATGCAAGACAGTCTCACGGCTAATGGGAAAACAATGAATATCCAACCGCAGAGTGTACATCCCTGTCAATATTATATATGAAAGACTCCAACATAGGCTGTAACCTATCTGCCTAACATTGCACAAACCACTGGCTGCACTGAGCAACAACCAATTTCTTCTGTCACTGTAATTCCAAAATAGACACAAATACAGTGAAACCCGGAGACTTCCTGTTGTAGTATTCCTGTTTATGGCCCATAATCCATCAAGGTTTGCAGATCACTACTCACAAGCAAGGCCTGGGAACATGCTACAGCGAAAAAAATATATGAGCAGTTCACTATTCTATTTAAAATGATGTTTGAGCTCTGCTACTGGTAAGATGTCTGGAGAGGACTTGAAGAGTACATACAACCTTATGTGTATCCAAGATGGACATGTGTGGAAAAAGGCCTTCTCCACTATGACTGGCCATTATGGCCATGCAATACCCCAGTGCTGTTCAAATACTTTGTTGATGAAGTACTCTGTGGCATGCTCTACAGGTATGTTGTTGTATACATAGACGACATCTTAGTGTATTCGCACAAGCTGGAGGAGAATGTTGATCATGTGAGTTGTATGTTAACAAGGCTCTTGGGACACCAGCTGTTTGTCAAAAGGAGAAGTGTTGATTTCATCTCTTTTCTCTCTCCTTCTTAGGTTCTGTAATAACACTCGAAAAGGTACTCAGGGAGACAAAGAAAGTGCAAGCACTGATCGACTTGCCCCATCCCAAGACTGTCTGTGAACTACAAAGTTCCTAGGGTTTACCAACTATTCAGGAACTTCAGCCCTATTACATCACCTGTCACTTCCCTCCATAAGAGGGCTCAATGCCATCCAAGCTCTTCGCTTGCTGTAGAGGAGGCTTTCACCTCCTTCAAACAACATTTCACTTTAGCTTCCATTCTCCGTCACCAAGATCCATCACTGTTTTGTGTAGATGAGATGGGAGTCAAGGAGCGCTCCCAATAATAGTCTATTGCCTTCTAATCCAAGAAACTCAGTCCAGCTGAACGTAAATATGATGTAGTTAGTAAGGAACTCTTGGTCATTAAACTAGCCCTGGAGGAGTGGCCTCACTGGTTGGAGGGGTCACTCCATCCCTGTGCATTCTACTCATCTCATCGCAACTTAGAATATATCCTTAGGGCCATCTGCCAGATTTAATTCTCATCTCTTACAGATATTGTACTAAGAATGGTAAAGCTTATGCTCTCTCTCATGTCCATAATTTTAGAAGGGGGGAATATCCACTCAATAACTTAACTAAAAATAACTTAAATTAACTATTAGTGAAATAATTAAAAATAATAAAACAACATAACTTTGCTGTCAAGTATCTATGGATGCTATAACTGAAGCAGTCAGCTTTTTTTTAGAATACAGAAAAGTTCTTAAAATTAAGGAAAGAACCTGGGACAATTTCAACTCTAAATCTTGCTATTGTGCCATTTTATTAGCTGTTTACAAGTAGCTAGATTGCTGAATTCATCAGGTCAGTTGCATTAAGCAAATTAACTATGATAGCACTGTTTAAAACAGTGTGGTGTCTGGGGGAGCTCTAGGGGTGTGGCATGCAAAGTAGCACTTGCATGTGCCTACAACACCCCCCTCCCTAGTGGGTGGGTAGGTGGGTAGGTGGGTAGGTAGGTAGGTAGGTAGATAGATAGATAGATAGATAGATAGATAGATAGATAGATAGATAGATAGAACTTTACTGATCCCAAAGGGAAATTGAATTGCAGTGTTTCAGTAGCAAGACATATAATTGCACATAAACTTACATATACTATGCAGAAAATAAGTTAAAGTATAAGTAGAAATAAAAGTATGGTATTTGCATATTTACATAGCATATAAAACAGATTTGTTATATTTAAATGATAGCAAGCACTAAGTGGTATGAAGTAGTCTAAAAGCACAATGAGTACAGATATAACTAGGAGTTGCAGCAATATTACCAGGGTTGGGATAGCTACTGAAAAATTAGTAGTTAGCTACTTTGTAGCTACTTTCCCAAAATTTGTAGCTAGCTACAATTTAGCTACTTTTCCAGAAAAAGTAGTGACTAATTTTATCTACTTTTTGAAAGCTACTTTCAAAGCAGGATTGTCAGAATTTCCACCTGACACACCAAACAAGCCCAACTGATAGTGTGAACAAGACACTGCATTTAATCAAGTTCCAGAAAGAAACACAATTGAAAAGCTGTAAATATTGTTTGAAATAGTGCTTGAAATTGTGCTTGAAATAGTAACTTTGACTATTTTATTATAATTATTATAGTCTTATTTTTTTATTTTTTACTGTCTTTGTTTTTAAAGGGCCTAAATTGTATTTTCACATCCCTACAGTTTTAATGTATTTTTGGGGGGGGCAGGGAATGTAAACAAACTCATGTTCCTTCATGTTGGTACCTACCACTTAAAGCTGAACTATGTACAATGTGAGGATTTAGAGACCTCTCTTTTTAGGAGTTTTTATTCCAAAGCTCAGCTATAACAAAGGAAGCCTATAGTTTTGATCACTCACGCACACTGGGTGTAATTTTTTTGCTGATTCACCTTTTACTTCCTTCGCTCCATCATTTTCTTTCAGCGCTGTTGCTAGGTCATTATCTTCTTCTGCTCCAGTGTTCTCTCTCAGCTCTGTTGCTGGTTCACTGTTTCCTTCTGTCACTACATTGTTTCCATTCAGCTCTGTAGCTTGTTTACCGTCTCCCACATCTTCTCCATCATTCTCTTTTGGCTGTGACGTTTCTTCAATGTCTCCTTCCTTCACTCCAATGTTTTCTTTTGGCTCTGTTGCTGATCCACTGTCTCCCTCTTCTGCTCCACCAGTTTCTTTCAGCTCTCTTGCTGGTTCACTGTCTCCTTCCTTTGTTCCATCATTCTCTTTCAGCTCTGTTGCTGGTTCACTGTTGTCTTCCTTCACTCTATCTTTCTCTTTCAGCTCTGTTGCTTTTTTATTATCTCCCTCTTCTGCTTCATCATTCTCTTTTGTCTCTGTTGCTGGTTCACTGTTTCCTTCTGTCGCTCCATTGATTTCTTTCAGTTCAGTTGCTTGGTTACTGTCTCCTACTTCTGCTCCATCATTCTCTTTCAGCTCTGCTGCTGTTTTACTATCTGCTTCTATTTCATTGTTTTCTTTAAGCTCTGCTACTTGTTTACTGTCTCCCACTTTTGCTCTTTCATTCTCTTTCAGCTCTATTGCTGGATCACTGTGTCTTTCCCTCACTCCATCATTCTCTTTCTGTTCTGTTGTTTTTTTATTTTCTCCCTCTTCGGCTCCATCATTCCCTTTCGGCTCTGTTACTGGTTCAATGTATTCTTCCTTCACTTCGTTGTTTTCTTTCAGGTCTGTTGCTGGTTCACTGTTTTGTTTTGTCACTTCATCATTTTTTTCTTTCATCTCTGCTGCTTGTTTACTATTTCCCTCATTCTCTTTCAGCTCTATTGCTGGATCACTGTGTTTTTCCTTCACTCCATCATTCTCTTTCAGCTCTATTGTTGGATCACTGTGTCTTTCCTTCACTCCATCATTCTCTTTCAGCTCTATTGTTGGATCACTGTGTCTTTCCTTCACTCCATCGTTCTCTTTCAGCTCTATTGTTGGATCACTGTGTCTTTCCTTCACTGCATCGTTCTCTTTCAGCTGTATTGTTGGATCACTGTGTCTTTCCTTCACTCCATCGTTCTCTTTCAGCTCTATTGCTGGATCACTGTGTCTTTCCTTCACTCCATCATTCTCTTTCAGCTGTATTGTTGGATCACTGTGTCTTTCCTTCACTCCATCGTTCTCTTTCAGCTCTATTGCTGGATCACTGTGTCTTTCCTTCACTCCATCGTTCTCTTTCAGCTCTATTGTTGGATCACTGTGTCTTCCCTTCACTCCATTGTTCTCTTTCTCTTTCAGCTCTATTGCTGGATCACTGTGTCTTTCCTTCACTCCATCATTCTCTTTCTGTTCTGTTGTTTTTTTATTTTCTCCCTCTTCGGCTCCATCATTCCCTTTCAGCTCTGTTACTGGTTCAACGTATTCTTCCTTCACTTCGTTGTTTTCTTTCAGGTCTGTTGCTGGTTCACTGTTTTGTTTTGTCACTTCATCATTTTTTTCTTTCATCTCTGCTACTTGTTTACTATTTCCCTCATTCTCTTTCAGCTCTATTGCTGGATCACTGTGTCTTTCCTTCACTCCATCATTCTCTTTCAGCTCTATTGCTGGATCACTGTGTCTTTCCTTCACTCCATCGTTCTCTTTCAGCTCTATTGCTGGATCACTGTGTCTTTCCTTCACTCTATCGTTCTCTTTCAGCTCTATTGTTGGATCACTGTGTCTTTCCTTCACTCCATCGTTCTCTTTCAGCTGTATTGTTAGATCACTGTGTCTTTCCTTCACTCCATCGTTCTTTTTCAGCTCTATTGCTGGATCACTGTGTCTTTCCTTCACTCCATCATTCTCTTTCAGCTCTATTGTTGGATCACTGTGTCTTTCCTTCACTCCATCATTCTCTTTCAGCTCTATTGTTGGATCACTGTGTTTTTCCTTCACTCCATCATTCTCTTTCAGCTCTATTGCTGGATCACTGTGTCTTTCCTTCACTCCATCGTTCTCTTTCAGCTCTATTGCTGGATCACTGTGTCTTTCCTTCACTCCATCGTTCTCTTTCAGCTCTGTTGCTGGATCACTGTGTCTTTCCTTCTCTCCATCATTTTCTTTCAGTTCTGTTGCTGATTCACTGTCTCCCTCCTTTGCTCTGTCGTTCTCTTTCAGCTCTGTTGCTTTTTTACTGTCTCCCTCTTCTGCTTCATCATTGTCTTTGAGCTTTGTTGCTGGTTCACTCTTGTCTTTCTTCACTTCATCTTTCTCTTTCAGCTCTGTTGCTTTTTTACTGTCATCCTCTTCTATTCCAACATTCTCTCTCAGCTCTGCTGATGGCTCACTATCTCCCTCTTCCTTTGCTGGATCACTGTGTCTTTCCTTCTCTCCATCATTTTCTTTCAGTTCTGTTGCTGATTCACTGTCTCCCTCCTTTGCTCTGTCGTTCTCTTTCAGCTCTGTTGCTTTTTTACTGTCTCCCTCTTCTGCTTCATCATTGTCTTTGAGCTTTGTTGCTGGTTCACTCTTGTCTTTCTTCACTTCATCATTCTCTTTCAACTCTATTGCTTTTTTATTGTCTCCCTCTTCTGCTTCATCATTCTCTTTTGTCTCTGTTGCTGGTTCGCTGTTTCCTTCTGTCGCTCCATTGATTTCTTTCAGTTCAGTTGCTTGGTTACTGTCTTCTACTTCTGCTCCATCATTCTCTTTCAGCTCTGCTGCTATTTTACTATCTGCTTCTGCTTCATTGTTTTCTTCAAGCTCTGCTACTTGTTTACTGTCTCCCACTTTTGCTCTCTCATTCTCTTTCAGCTCTATTGCTTGCTGACTGTGTCTTTCCTTCACTCCATCATTCTCTTTCTGTTCTGTTGTTTTTTTATTTTCTCCCTCTTCGGTCCCATCATTCCCTTTCGGCTCTTCCTTCACTTCATTGTTTTCTTTCAGGTCTGTTGCTGGTTCACTGTTTTGTTTTGTCACTTCATCATTTTCTTTCATCTCTGCTGCTTGTTTACTGTTTCCCTCATTCTCTTTCAGCTCTATTTCTGGCACATTTTGTCTTTCCTTTGCTCCATTGTTCTCTTTCAGCTCTATTGTTGGATCACTGTGTTTTTCCTTCCCTCCATCATTCTCTTTTAGCTCTGTGGCTGGTTCACTGTTTTCTTCAGTCGCTCTATTGTTTTCTTTCAGCTCTGTAGCTTGTTTACTGCCTCCCATTTCTGTTCCATCATTTTCTTTTGGCTCTGTTGCTGGTTCACTGTTTTGTTTTGTCACTCCATCATCTTCTTTCAGCTCTGTTGTTTGTTTACTGTCTCCCGTTTCTGTTCCATCATTCTCTTTTACCTCTGTTGATGGTTCACTCTCTCCTTCCTTTGCTCTGTCATTCTTTTTAAGCTGTGCTGCCTTTTCACTTTCTTCTTCTTCTTCTTCTGCTTTATCATCCTTTTTGAGCTCTGTTACAGGTTCACTATCTAATTCTTCTGCTCCATTAATTTCTTTCAGGTCTGTTGTTAGTTCACTGTCTCCCTCTTTTGCTCTGTCCTTCTTGTTTGGCTCTGTTGTTGATTCACTCTCACCCTCTTCTGCTCCATTGTGTTCTTTCAGCTCTGTTACTGGTTCACTGTTTCCTTGTTTACTGTTTCCCACATCTTCTCCATCATTCTCTTTTGAGGTTTCTTCAATGTCTCCTTCCTTCACTCCATTGTTCTCTTTTGGCTCTGTTGCTGATTCACTGTCTCCCTCTTCTGCTCCACCGGTTTCTTTCAGCTCTCTTGCTGGTTCACTGTCTCCTTCCTTTGCTCCATCATTCTCTTTCAGCTCTGTTACCGGTTCACTGTTGTCTTCCTTCACTCCATCTTTCTCTTTCAGCTCTCCTTCCTTTGCTCTGTCATTCTCTTTCAGCTCTGTTGCTTTTTTATTGTCTCCCTCTTCTGCGTCATCATTCTCTTTCGGCTCTGTTGCTGGTTCACTGTCTCCCTCCTTTGCTCTGTCATTCTCTTTCAGCTGTGCTGCCTTTTCATTTTCTCCTTCTTCTGCTCTATCATTCTCTGTTGCTGGATCACTATCTAATTCTTCGGCTCCATTAATTTCTTTCAGCTCTTTTGTTAGTTCACTGACTCCCTCTTTTGCTCTCTTCTTCTGTTTTGGCTCTGTTGCTGGTTCACTATCTCTAACTTCTTCTTTGTTCTCTTTCAGATCTGTTGCTGGTTCACTGTTTTGTTTTGTCACTCCATCATCTTCTTTCAGCTCTGTTGTTTGTTTACTGTCTCCCGTTTCTGTTCCATCATTCTCTTTTACCTCTGTTGATGGTTCACTCTCTCCTTCCTTTGCTCTGTCATTCTCTGTAAGCTGTGCTGCCTTTTCATTTTCTTCTTCTTCTTCTTCTTCTGCTTTATCATCCTTTTTGAGCTCTGTTACAGGTTCACTATCTAATTCTTCTGCTCCATTAATTTCTTTCAGCTCTGTTGTTAGTTCACTGTCTCCCTCTTTTTCTCTGTCCTTCTTGTTTGGCTCTGTTGCTGATTCACTCTCACCCTCTTCTGCTCCATTATGTTCTTTCAGCTCTGTTGCTTGTTCACTGTTTCCTTTTGTCACTCCATAATTTTCTTTCAGCTCTTTTGCTTGTTTACTATCTTGCACTTCTGCTCCATCATTCTCTTTTGGCTCTGTTGCTGATTCACTGTTGTCTTCTTTCACTCTGTCATTCTCTTTTAGCTCTGTTGCTTGTTCACTTTCTCCCTCTTCTACTACATCATTCTCTTTCAGCTTTGTTAATAGTTCAATGTCTCCTTCCTTTCCTCCATTGTTCTCTTTCATCTCTGTTGCTGGTTCACTGTTTACATTTTCTCCATTGTTCTCTTTCAGTTGTGTTGCTGGTTCACTGTTTACATTTACTCCATCATTCTCTTTCAGCTGTATTGCTGGTTCACTGTTTACATTTACTCCATCATTCTCTTTCAGCTGTATTGCTGGTTCACTGTTTACATTTACTCCATCATTCTCTTTCAGCTGTGTTGCTGGTTCACTGTTGCCTTCCTTCACGCCGTTGTTCTCTTTAAGGCCTGTAGGTTTGCTGTCTCCTTCTTTTTCTCCATCATTTTCTTTCAGCTCTGTTGCTTGTTTTCTTTCTCCCTCTTCTGCTACATCATTTGCTTTCAGCTCTGTTATTGGTTCATTGTCTCCCTCTTTTGCTCCACTGTTTTCTTTGAGCTCTGTTGCTGGTTCACTGTCTCCCTCTTTTGCTCCATTGTTCTCTTTCAGGTCTGTTGCTGGTTCACCATTTCCCTCTTCTGCTCCTTCATTTTCTTTCGGCTCTCTTGCAGGTTCACTATCTCCTTCTGCTCCATCTTGCTCATTCAGCTCTGTTCTTGGTTTCAGGTTTTCTTCCATTGCTCCATCATTGTCTTTCAGCTTTGTTGTTTGTTTACTGTTTCCCACTTCTACTCCATCATTCTTTTTCGGCTCTGTCTCTGGTTTATTGTTTTCCTCGTCTGCTTCAGAATTCTCTTGAGGCTCTTTTGTAGGTTCATGTCTTTCTTTTTCCACTAGGAGAAATAGGGAAAAAATATCAGTTAAAAGTGATCACTCCAACACTCGAGTTCATTCGCAGATTTTTAATCATAAGGATTTGTTTAAATTATACATTTCTTTAAAAATACCATTACTTATTGGCTACTTTTATTCTACTGTAATGTCTTCTTTTACTCTAACCAGCAAGCCTTTTCCTTCTAAGATTTGCATGTATGTTCTTCAAGTTCCATGGGGAAACATGACTATATATTGAGAAAAAACACCTCATGCCATGAACTAGTAAGACTATAGGCACTGTTCTTATCATTTCAATCATTTTTTTATTTGTTTAATTTAGTGCTTTTAACTTGGCAGATGGCAATCCTTTATAACAAGTTAAGTTTAATCTGAAGCTTCAGTAGATCCAGTTCTACAGGGATCAAAACAAGCACTGCACCCTCGATTGAACAATGGTAAAAATGCCGTTAAACATTCTAACTTGCACCTGCAGAACAGTTTTGTAGCAAAAGAGAACACTACATGAAGTACCTCATAGACTGGGCTTGTAACTCATATCTCACTCACTCACACACTCACATTTAACAGGCCTAAAATTCTCCCCACAGGCATGCTATAAGTGCTCTTTTGGTGTTTCGCAAGAGTGGTGCTTTGTGTCTTTGTTAGGTACATTCAGTTGGTGTTAAAATTCACATAATTAGTTAAACAGAGAGCACCTATGTGCTGTCAAAGGGTTGCAAGTTACTGTAGTATAAATACACCTGTATCTGGAAGGTCCAACTTCTGTTGAGTATCATGACATAAACTACACCAGTGGTCACAGCCCTGATCCTGGACATCTACCTTCCTGCAGAGTCTAGTTCCAACCACAATCTGCTACATCTGCTCCAGCTCATTAACTTCTTCAGAAGTTCTTGATTGGCTTCATCAGAAGCATTCATGTTAAATAAGGCAGCATGTTAGCTGCAGGTTGGAACTGAACTCTGCAGGACAGTAGATCTCCAGGAGGAGGGTGGTGACCTCTGAACTACACTATGAACAGACAAGAACTCCAAGCAACTCTAGCAACTCCATGATATGGTGATAGAAAAGAACATGTTAGGGGTTGAATACAAGAACATTTCAAATGTACTGAATATGGTAGACAGATAGAACAGGAAGAACAGGCCTTTTACAGCACTAAGTGATTATGCAAGGAAGAGACAAGTGAGTAAGGCAACTAAGAGATGTATGACAGCTCTGAAAGTGTTACAAGTCTCAGGAATAGAGCCTTAGCTCGCAGTCAGTATGTTAGATGGGGTATAGGACCTTGGCTTGTGGTTAACACTTTAGCTGAGAGACAGCACCTTAGCTCATGGTTAGCACTTTAGTTTGGGGATAGGGCCTTAGCTTGCATTTTGCACATTAGCTCAGGGATAGGACCTAAGCTTGTGGTTAGCGTGTTAGCTCAGGGATCAGGCCTGAGCTTGTGGCTTGCACTTTAGCTCACGGGATCAGGCCTTAGCAGGCCTTAGTACACAAACATATGGCTTCAGTGGTATGTCCACAGATTTGCACAATCACTCTTTTTTTGTGAATTTCCCCGTTGTAGGACTAATAAAGGATTACCTCATCTTCTTCTTTCAATGAGTGGAACTATGAGAAAAAATTCATAGATTCAATGGTGTGTTTGTTAAGCTGAGATGATATTTCTTGTTTAGTCTGACTGGATCTGGCTAAATGTTTTTTGTTTTTTTTTAAATCATGACTTTATTATGAAAAAATCATAAAATAATAATAAAAAAAAACTTTACAGAAGTTGTAAAGACTTTACAATTACCGGCTACTTTATTAGACAACCACCTTGTTGGAACACCTTGTTCCGTTGGAGACTATGGCTCATCCTTTTCCTTGCAGAATTTATGTTAGTCATCCTTTAGCTCAGTTTCTGACCACAGGACTACTGTTGGCTCACGGTTTTTGGTTGACATTAGGGCCAATTTTATTCCTGAGATTGTATTTGATTGTATTTGTAATTGTAATTATCTCTGCTGGGGGGTTCACAGATTGTACCATACTGTCTGTAGAAGCAATTCCAAGTATAGGGTAAAAAGGGTAGGGGGGAAGCTTTGATAGTGGTCCTTTTGCATTGATGGATGGGGTTTGGGTGAATGTAACTGTACGCCAATAGTATGCCTATAGCGTTTGTGGACAGTGAATGTATGCGTAAAACCAGATAACATTGAAACTTAGTACAAATTGTGTTTCAGGTAACAAACTTCATCATAAGGCAGCAGACCAAACTGTCAAGAGCATGTCCATTCCCATTGACAGCACTGAGCTATTTACATTCGATACCCAGAGGGTGCAGTATTGTCACTGGAGTTCATTCAGAGTTAGTGTCTTGTTTAGTGGCTGTAGCTACCTGGTTTTTCTCAAAAGCCATCCCTGGCTTAGTAAAGTCCAAAGGGTGATAACAACTCTGGAACCTAGAGGTAATGGACTTTTTTTTAGCAAAAAGGTTAACTTTGGTTACTTCTTGACAGAACACTAAATAAATCCTTTGTGACTCTGCTTTATGAAGGACACAACTGCATGTCTCCCAAACTTTCTTTTTCTGCCTTATCTATCACAACACAGACAGCCTATTTTCAGACACTGAGCCAGCTTTTCAGTGACTTGATTCTCATGAACTTTAAGGAAATCTATTTTCCAACATTATGGACCTCTTGCCGCTGTGATATGGCTATCATTTTTCTGCCTTGTTAGTTGTCTTATGTTTTTGACCACCCAAACTAATGTCTGAAATTAATAATGTCCAGCCAAAGTTCCACACACCCTTAAGGCACATCTGTCTCCTTCTTTCTGTTCTTAAAGTTTATCTCTGTTAAATGTATTTATTTATTTGTTTGGTTATTCATTTATTTAATTTTTATTGTTACATACTGTTTCCATTTTATGTCCTCTTTCCATTTAATTAGCGTTCTTGGAATATCTGCATTTCAGTCTTTTATGGACCCTTGAATTATGTTCCCTAGTTAGGAATCTATTAGTAATTTGTCACTGTTGCAGAAAACAATGTTGTAGCAAACTTGGCTATTTTTAATTCCTAAACTGATCAGAAGTTTTCAGACAAAGATACAGCTTTGTCACTTGAGATACACCATGAGGATGCCTGATGATTATCTTAGTGCCTGAGGACACTCGCCCAACCCCCCTCATCTGCACATGCACTACACACACCTCTCCTTACAGAGGAAAACCCCTGGCCTCAAAAACAGGGATGAGAAAGGCCAAGATAGCACCACCAGACAACCAGTCCAACATAATGAACCCTCACAACACCCCCTTTTTAGGGCAAACGGGTGTTGTAAATTCTTTGGACCCTTTGCAAGATCAAACTGGGAAAATAACTCTGTCCTAGTTAAACTATCAATGTGTAATGTGTAACTCAACAAATGGTTTCCCATGCAGCAGAAGTAAATTAATTAATACTGAATTAATTTTTTTTCATGATTCTTGAATTGTAACCCAATTTCATTAATCAAGATTATTATGGAGTTGAGCTTCGATAATTTGTAGCTATTTTCTTTGGGCCAGTTAAATCCATATGTTCCATTGAATCCATCTTTTCCTTTGAGTCTTGATGTGATTTTCTCTTCTACTTTACCTGCCTTGCCTATCCAGGTCTGGTCAGATGCAATGCTCCAGAAGATCACCTCTTCAGCTGCCTTGCCCTTTTTCCCACGGTACTTGTGCTCCTTCACAATGGTTCCACTCTCACTTTTTTGGCTATATGGTTCCATCTCAGCTGTGTTACTCTTTTCCCCCTTTTTATCTAAACTTGGTCATTATGCTAGCATGAATATTCTGTTCTGTGTACTGCTCAAACACCACAAAATAAAACTTTTGAGTCTCAGCTAATTACAATATGTTTATCCAGTGAATTTCACATCTCTGGTTTCTCTACATACTTGTTATTCTAACATTAAGTCCCTACATACCTTTATTAATCCTTTATCCTTTTATCCCTTGTGGTTTTGTGTATGTAATTATCACCATTTGATCAAAATAGATCCCTGTCCACAGAAGAACCATAACCTGAGATTAACCTAAGTTTGTGTTTCATGGTGAATTGGAAAATAGGTGGTTTAAGTGGCCTTGTCCCACTACAATATCTTAGTTGTAACTGTTCAGTAGTCTAGTACAGTTTTGAAACTGCATGTGTTTATTATATTATCCTTTGCTGTTTTATGTCCATTATAAAAAGAGATAATTATTTCCCTCAAAAATCTGTTTGCTTGTAAGAATAATACTCTGAATGAAACTCATATTTAATGCTTAATCAGAGTGCCTCTTTTCTATCTTAGGAGAAAATGTTCCAAGTAATGGAATATGCATAAACTTGAATTACTCAAATGCTCTAATCTAAAACATTCATTCAGTCAAAGAAGGGCTGACTTAATTCAGGGATTTAAAACATAGTTGTATTGAACTGTCTGGTAAGAAGGGAGTAGAACTGACTTGAGTTTGATGCCAACAATCAGCACGCAAGATATCTGATAGCCTGGAATGTGATACGTTAGTTCTGTACCCATTCCCACCCAGGAGGTGTAGCTTGGACCCAGTCCCACAGAGACTAATGTAGTTTCAGATTAACTCATGTATTCTGTGCTTAATTTTCTGTATCATATTCATATGTGCCAACCTGCTGAGTAGACCATAAGCTCCATTTATTATATTCATTTATACCAAATAATAATAAACAAGCCAGTTATTTGTAAACAAAGAGTGTGCGTGTGAATTATCATTGTTATCTGATCCCTGATCCTTGGGTAAATCCTCCCTTTTCTTAGCTAGATATGAGATCAAACAAATGTGTGTTTGTCGTACAGGAGTGAAATAGGTTAATGTACTATTATTGCTCATGTTTTGCTACACCTGCATGGTCTGTGTCAACCAGTGGCATTAATTTTTTGGGTAGGCCTGTGTAAAAGTGTGTAGGCCAGTTTGGTAGATGCAACTTCTAAATGTGCTAACATCCTGCAATGTCATTACATCAGCCTGTTCAGTCATCGCCCTGTCTATTTCAACATGCCTTCAACACTCCTTCCAAACCCTATGGTGATATCACCCTATCCTGGCAATCAACCAGAATACTGCATTCAGATAAACACAATCACACTGCAGCACCCGTCCAGGCAACTGTGATGTCCAGGCAAAAAAGAAGATGCAGAAAACATTGCGTTTTAAGGAAAGGCTCTTTTATTGAAAGAGGGAGAAACCGCTGCCCAGTGCTAGCTAAAATAGCCATACATCTCCAGTATATGGTAGACACTATCACTGCCAACTAAACCCACCACCCAGCACACCAGCTGCACACATAATGTCTATACAGTCACAACTAACTAGTCACAGTCAAAAATTAAAGTTTCTCTTACTGCGCTTGTGGCGCTTTCCCAGGAGGCCAATAGTGTCATGCTACACAGCCACCCATTCAAAGGTCAAAACCGTCTTGGTGACCTACAAAGAGTTTGGGCAGAGACTGGTGAGAGTCCTGGGGTACGCACTGTCCCCCCTCGCAGTCTAAATGCAGCTGGGGTTTTAGAATGCTTGCCTCGTCAACTTAGACAGACCCCAGATCAGCTACTTATTGTTGCCTAACTGCAAACCAAAACAAATGGCATAACATTCAGTTGCTGGACAAGTACTGCCAATAACACCTTGATGAGTACCATGAAACCTATAATATAGTAAGCTGCTCAGTAAGGCGATCCCAGATTGTCTAGCTCTGTACACAGCTGAACACATCACATAACATCACATAATAATACATAACACTTTTAGATGAGCAGACAGATCAGGCACGGTGCCAGGTTGATGTAAAAATCAATCAGCACTGACTGATAAATGTTTCATTTGCATTCTTTAAATGACTTATTTTACTTTCACTAGCCCATCATGGTATAAAACCCAGATCTATCATCAACTTATATTCTTGATAAAATGTATTCTCACACTCACTGAATAAAAATAACCTCGCTCCATCTCTACTTCTTCATATTTGCTTGTTTTAATTATGCGTCAGTTTGAACTGAACTTGTGAGACTGCCAGTGTCTGGCCCAACCAATCAAAATAAGTTCCGTATATGACAAAATGTTTTGTTATTGCTCATCTGCCATTATTAGCCACAGCTCGAGTTACAAGAATGATACAAGCCTCTGTAAAGAGTCAACATTAAATAGGCCAAATACAGTGCAGCGCTGAAAACTGTGTCCTGATGCTAAATTCCCTCTTTTGATTCACACCATTGTAAAAAAGCTTTCCCACCAGCAGCAAACTGAACCACAGAGAACCACAGAGTGATTTTTTGCAGACAATGGTTCATTTATTTAGTGTGCACCCGAGTACAGGCAGATGAAAAAGTTTGATTGGTGCACACAAAATAGTAGGTGTAAAGACCTGCTAAAATGCGGGTGAAAGCAAGCCAAATGTGTGCTTGAATTCTGAACCTTAATACTGAATCTTTAGAGCCTCTTTAGAAAAGTTTATAGCCTGGACTCTTTTAATATGGAGCAATACTGTTGTAATACATTCAGCATTAATTGTGCTTTTACAGATGTGCAGGTCACCCATGCCATGTGCACTAATGCACCCCTATACCAGCATGAGTACTGACTTTTGAACTGTACGCTGATAACAAGCAAAGTAGTCTTTAGCCCGGAAAAGAAAAAAGAATTTCAAATGTTTATTGGTCGAACCACAGGACACTTTTCCACTTCCGCTCAGTCCATTTTAAATGAGCTCATGCTCTGCAGTGACAAACTGTTTTCACAGACAATGGTTTTCAGAAGCTTTTCTGAGCCCATGCAGTGATTTCCACTACAGAATCATGTCTGTTTTTAATGCAGTGCCACCTGAGGGCCCAATGATCATGGCCAGCAAATACTGGTTTTTGGCCTTGTTCCTTGCATACAGAGAATTGTCCAGATTCTCTTAATCTTTAAATGTTATTATTAGCATCCCAACTTTTTTGGAAATGGGGTTGTAAACAAGGTCATACATAATAAAGAACTATTTCAAGAGAAGCTCTGGTTGGCTGCCAATATGGATATGATCAAACAACAGAAACCAAAATTCTCAGAAACAGAGCTACAAATTTTAAGGGAAGAAGTGCTGACAAAAAATAATACATTGTTTGGTAAAATGCTTTTAACTTTTAATCAAGACATAAAGTTCCTTTATCAGAAAATATTGTTTATACTAGAAAAAATGAATCAATGTATAACATCTTAAAATTCTTTTAATTGTAGAATTATATTATAGCATGTAAAATCTAAGAAGATCTACAAATTCAGGCCTTTTTCCAATTCATTATAATTGCATTGGCCCTATCATCAGGAGATCGTTAGTTCGATCCCTGGTGATGCTACAGCCATCCGTAGCCGGGAGTCCGAGAGAGCACAATTTACCTCGCTCTCTGTGGGTGGGTGGGATGGCTACCTCTCTCCCCCCATCACTCACTCAGCGCGATGCTAGTCAGTGCAGGCGTCTGTTAGCTGACGTAACAGATCTGGCGGTTGGCGCTTTCCTCCGAGTAAAACACATTGGCAATCCTTGAATGAGCATACGTGTTGCCACCACACCATTTGTTCTTAATGTCAAGGTAAATCTGGCAGTGCATTTTATAAATCTGGACCAAAGAGTTTTAGTCCATATGCTGAGCCTTGTTTTAGCCAGGCTTTAGAGCAGGACATGAGAGTTCTTTCTCGTCCCTCAAGACCACACGCATACTAATTAATTTCTCTATTTAGTATTTGAAAGCTTGGTCTTTGTCTGTAGTGAGCAAATGCTATAGCATTCAAATTGTCCAAGCCAGCCCTACAAGATGTATAGAACAGATATTTTGTTAAAAAAGTTTGACGTCATATCAGACATGTCTGCTTTTTATTCTTTCAAGCGTGCACCTTAATTGTAATAATTATAAAACAGTCACAATGAGCAAACATGAACTGGTATGAAGAGAGAATGTAATGAATTGTCCTTTTCTATGTCAATCATTCATCAATCAGTTTATAATACAATTTTGTTCTGAATAATTTGGTACAATTTTTGTATTTTAGACTTGAAATGTCTTAAAAAGTTACACACACACACACACACACACACAGAAGAGAGATTCTACTTTTACTGTTATTTTTTTTTCTTTTAGTGCCCTTAATTTGTGACATCTTCTCTTTATATCTGCTTTTATCTGCTCTGGAAAAATATCCAAAAATCATCTTATACTACGTGTGTGCCACATTAGACTTTTTTTTTCTTGAAGCTCCATAACCTTCCCAGTTTACTGTAATTATATTTTTATTTAGTTTCAGTCTACTCTCATTTTCTAATCATTTCAACAATACTAATTTTTCCATACAACATTTTCTTTTTTTTACTAGTAATATGTCTCAGCTGCTATTACTACTAAAGAATGCAAAAAAAATGAATATGTGCTCAGTGTGACTGAGCTTCCATTATTGAATTTTACATATAAGTTCTGTTGTACAACCTGTTCTTCTCTGCAGTTGTATGTACTATGTATAAGTTAACTACAGCTGAAATATAAAGGTCACTATATCACTAGCTATAGATAGTTACATTAAGAAAATGTTAGGAGAGTCAGCTCAAATGCATTGTTTTTAAATTAGTCTCTATTTTGAAATACATATAATAATCTGTCTAGGAAAGGATTAAAACACACACCTTAGTCAAACACCATTTTACCTGGTGGCACTGCAAACAAATTTAACTACTGCATATAATCTTTTCTTTCTTATCCCATAACCATCAAACTGATTATGATATTAGACTAATCAGTGTGATTATAAATGTGTTCCAGCAGATCTGAAGCAGAAACAAGAGTTTTCAGTAATTTGGTTCTTACCTGTACTTGACTCCATTTCAAGCTTGTTGTTCTGAGATTAAAAGTGGAGGAAGTTTTTAGAGAAAAATCAGATGTCTCCACCTCCAGCATACCATTCCCAAAATCATGCCACGCCCCATTGTTAGAGGTCACAGAGTCCAGTTTTAGCTGTCTGATCTATATAACCACACAAACAAATAAATGCAGAATGCTCTTTATGTTACGAAATGTATCAAAATTGCCAAAAAATTGATTTAATATATGTTTGTGTTTGGAATACATTTTGGAATGAATCTATTTGAAATGTATCTCACATTTGTATTTATCTTTATAATTTGATCTAAGCAATTATTTAATTTAATTGTAAATCAATTATCTTAAATATTTTTCTGATATTGCTGTTACCAAACAGTAACTATAGTAGAAGAAAAAAATGGGGCATCACTGCCACCTACTGGAATGCCAGTCTAGTTTTTTTTTTTTTTCTTTTTCGACATGGAACTTACTCTACATGTTCACAGACATCCAAAACAGACCTTATTCATATGTAAAATGCATTTAATTAACATAATTACTGCTGAAAACAAACTAAAAACAAAGACAGAGTTGATTTCTTTTATTTGCTGATGAGGAAAGTTTGTAAAAAATTAAAACAAGTAAATTAAATGTATCACTTTTGTCAGTGCATTAACATTAATATGTTAGGTAATAGAAGTTAGGCAGCCCTCGCTACAGGTCACTCATGAGTCTAATGTAGAAGCAGCCAGACAGCAAAGTATAAGGTAACATTTGCGAACAGTCTTTGGTTGAGTGACAAGCTGACCTATGTTTAGGTTTAGGATCATATTCCATGCTGGATGCAACTCAGACGAATTTAGCATGAATAAACATGTACTCAGCTGTAAAAATGAATTATGGAACATGACAAATGATTATAACTAAGTAAATTTGGATAGGTAACACATATATTACCTTGATCTTGAACAGGACATATAAAGACATATTGGGCTTGGGAAAGTATATCACATCCTGCCACATTATGCGATTGTTCTATCATGTTGGAAGGGTTCATTCTTTGTTTACATGTTGCAAATACTCACATACACTGTAAGAGACTAAAGAAACTGCTGGTTTATTGTCTGTGTATGTGTGTGTGTGTGTGTGTGTGTGTGTGTGTGGAGCAGTGATTTGGACAACTAATGTTACCTCCTCTTCCATTCACTGACTTATAATAGTGCCTATTCCTTTAAGCAGGTCAAATTTTCCATTTTCACTGAGATACTTGCAGATTTAACATTATTCACTCAGCCACAATGAGAAGAATATTCATACAATCATTGATTTAGCCATATTTCAATTGGTTTTGGTATATTCCACAGCAGGTAGTTTAGCAAACCCTGCTTGCCTTGTCTGGCTAGTAAACAAACTCATGATTGCTGTGCTGTACAATTTTAAGGCCAGATCGGGATCGATCGTGACACCAAGGCTTTTTACAGATGTGCCTGGTGCAATTGAGAAACTATCGAGATTAAGAGTAAACGTAGGCAGATTATCCCTAGCAGCTTTTGGACCAAGAAGAAGGACTTCGGTTTTGTCCGAATTTGGTAAAAGGAAGTTGCTTGACATCCATTCTTTAATGTCTTTTACACAGTCCTCTATCTTATTAAGTTCAATTTTGTCCTCTAGTTTAGCTGAAATATACAATTGTGTATCATCGGCATAGCAGTGGAAACTGATGCCATGTTTTCTAATGATGGTACCTAGTGGTAGCATATATAAGGTAAATAACATGGGTCCTAAGACAGAGCCCTGTGGAACACCAAACTTTACTCTTGTGAGAGCTGATGGTTCACCGTTTACATTAACAAACTCAAAGCAATCACTAAGGTAAGATTTGAACCATGAAAGAGCTTTACCTGTCACTCCTACTAGTTTCTCAAGCCTGTCTAATAGAATGGAATTCCAAAGTCCATTATATATCTCACAAATAGAGAATGAAGAGGCGGTCTTTAAGAGATAGAGACAAATAAACATCTAAAAAAGTAAATAGTTTGACCCCTCAGCATAAGTTACTAGTCCAGTCACAATTTTTTCACCTCATACATCTTAGCTGATAAACGTTTTGAAGATAAAACATTGCATTTGTTAAGCGGTAAAGGTAGTATCAGTGCATGCCTCACTAAAGTGCTGAGATTTGCTTCTTCTTGCCAATTCTTATTCCAATTTTGTGTTCCACCTTAAACGGTACAGCAGTTTCATCTTGGCACCCATGAGGCATTTGTCAAGAGTTAGTTTGCTGCTAACAATTGAGATAAATCCACTGAATATGTTGCAAGTATTTCATTATACGATCCCATCATAAAATTAGTTAATCTGCATTCTCACTGTGATGCTTCTTATGTGCTGTTTAACCAGAGGTGCACTTAAATAGCTGATTAAACTTGCTTTCCAATCTGTTTTCTTTGATTTTGCTGTGATCTGTGATCTAGTTGTTATGTAGATCCACACATTAGGCATCTCCGCAAAAGTATTTAGTGAGACTATAAGTAACAGATTAGCCAAAATCAAGGACATCAGGTTGAAAAATTAGTGTTTTTCAACTATTCTAAACCAGCTGAGACTAAGCCTGCCACAATGGTGGATCTCCCATGAAGCACTGCGTAATGACATCACATTCCTAAGACCTACACTGTAACTCACAGAGCAGCACTGCTGGGAGCAGTGCTGGTTGTACAGTCTAACAGCAGCAGGAAGGAAGGACCTGCAATAGCGTTCCTTCACACACTTGAAGTGAAGCAGTCTGTCACTGAAGGAGCTGCCCAGTGCTGGCAGAGTCTCATGCATGGGGTGGGAGCTGTTCTCCAGCATGGAAGCTAGCCTGACTAACATGCTCCTGTCTCCCAGATGGCAGTTTGGTGAGCTGTACATGAAGTCTGCAATGTATTATTTAAATGCCTTTCAGACAGCGAGTTCTTTCCTTTAATTATCTAACAAAAAGCTGGGAACAGATCAATATTGGACACATTTTTAAGCTATATCTTCAATGATTTAATCACAAAGATTTTCTTATTTTGCCTTGAAAATATTCGAATATACAACTATATATAGTATAGTCTGCATATATACAGTAGAGCAAGGGTGAAGAACTCTGGTCCTGGAAGGCTAGAATTGCACACAGTTTGATGATTCAGCTCATTAGTTAATTACTGCATTTAGAGTGTTAGAGCAACTGCAAACATCAAACTGTGCTTGGCTTTGGCTCTCAGTTCCCCACACCTGCAGTGGAGCTTCTTACTTAATGTGATTTGTAATGCATTACAAATCACAGTCCTGGGGAAAAGGTATGAATAAACCAGAACATTTAGCTCACACTCTGTGGCATCACATTTGGGAGCTTCTTAACAACTGCAAGAACAACTACAGAATCAATGAAAAGAGCTGACTAGCTAGCTACAGCTCCCACTTAAATTTTTAAATGTGATGTGCACAATTACTCTAATTCTTTAGCAAAATAACAGAATAATTTCAGTATATTTTACAGCAGCAACACACTTTTATCAACTACAACATGAGCTGAACCTGACAAAATTTAAGTTCAAATAATTACTGATGGACTCACAGCAATTTATAAATGATAAAACATATCTTACTTGAATGTCTGCAACAAGCAGTTATAGGCTTTAAATGTCTGTGATACAAGCTCCAAATGTTGCTATAGCATCCCACTTAGAGTGAATATAATACTATAAATCTCTTAAGGTGTCTTGTGGAAATTAACAATACTGCAGTGGTGTAAATCTGATAAATACAAGCTTCCTTTAAAGCAAATTAAAGTTTGCATATGTAATGTTGATAAGGATACAATGATACAAGAGGTAATTTGAAAAGTTTGTAAAGTGGAAAAAAAGCACATACCCCTCTGCCAGGAATATATTTTTAAAAATAGGTTTTAGGCCTTTTTTTCTTAAAACTTTTATAAAACAGTATATTAGGCTTTGGACAATATATTTATAACTATTTCATATGTAATAGCTTTCTGTAAGACATTAAACACTTCAGACATCTGGCACCTGTCACCACTGCTGTGAACAATTTAGACTCAGTAAACTTTTCTGAAACAGAGCATTTCATATTAAACCACGTTCAATGGCTTTGTTGAAATCTTAACAATTTAATTACGTACATTTTTTTTAAACAGTGGTGGAATTCCAAGTTATGACGGAACTAGGCTAATAAGGTTAGACAAGACTTTCAGCACAACATTCAAACCATATGTAATGTACTATGGATTTTTTATGGGATTTATTATAGTACAGTAGTAGTGTTCACCAACTACCTAAGCCAGCAGTGCTCAGTAAAAGGCTACATAATGTGGAATATGCAAGTGGTTGAATTAAATATACCAATGGCCAAGTGAAACATGCCACCCATCCAGCAAAAGTTTTTGAAAAGATGTTAAAAAGACAACTTTGCCAGAGATTTGGTTGAAAAGTGAAAGGAGAAAAAACTTATTTTTCAGGTCATTTAAAAGAGATCTAGAAAAAGATGTCCTTCTGCACCTAAATTTGGTTGCGAAGTGAAATTTGAAAAGACTACTATTTCAGTGAGTATTTTAGCGACTTGAATTCAACCTAATTTCAACTATGAATTCATGATTATGTATTACATTCATTATATTATTATCATAATATATTCATAATTGCTCTCAAAATAAGACAACTGACAAAAAGTACTGATAAAACAAAACAGTTAAATTATATAAATATTGTATTCCTAACTATGTTGGGTTGCAGGCGTAGCCTCCACCGGCAGACCATGCAGGGGCATGTTTAAGTTGGTCTGCCACAGCACAGGAAATATCGTCTTCTGTGGCCATGCTGTCACAATGTTTCACAGCAGCTGCAAAGACAAAGAAAAACATTTCTTATCAACCTTTGTTTAATCCTGCTTTTGTGCGTTCAGGCCATGCCTTCAACATATGGTGGAAGAATGAGGGAAGACTGATTGAAGGAGAAGGGAAGAACTCTGAGAACTTGGGCCGGACTTCTGGGTGGCTTCTACCTGTAGCTAGAGGCCCAGACTCCTCTCATAGCTGTGGTCGGACTGATGTAGGACAGAGGAACAGGAAGAAAATGGGGTGGTGGTGGGGACTTGCAAGCACTTTGTCATGGGAACGGAAGGTGAGGATGTGAATTTACAGGGTGTTCGTTTGGAAGAAGGAGTTTCAGCCATGTTCTGCCCTCCAAACTTAGGTTCTTAAGAAGTAGCTTAATAAGACCACTTAAATGCAATGCGTGAAATTAGGATTATGACAGCCAAGATGTGATAATAAATCAGCAAAATCATTTAGTCATTCACTCCACTCATTCTGTTGCTGACACACACCTCATCTGCCCTAGAGTTACACACACCTCTCAAGATGCTACTTGTGGCTACCCATACGTGACAACTTACTTATGTTTACAGATCTGCTGCATTGCTGGCCAATGTGATAGTAATGACTTTATAAATGATTGCTCATTTTGTAGCATTTATTTGATAAACCCATTCTACTTCCTGCCCAAACACTGCACCATTAGGGAGTCTCATTTGTTCCATACACTCAAATATCCATTAAACGGAACTAGAATTCATACAAGTATGAATATGAAAATCAGTGCCCACCCCCCCACATTTTTCTTCAATTTATTTTGTTTTGTTTTTTTTAGTTCTTGCTTTCACTAAGGGCTGCAATCCTCATTATAAATAATTGCAGTATATTTTGTTGGGGAACACATATCAGGAATGTACTGCTCACTCAGGCATTTAGGCATCTAGTGCAGCGATAAACAGTATCTCACTTCACTGTTGCAATGGATTGATCCACATAAATAAGGTCAAGCCAGCACAGATGAGAGAGATAGTTCTGATTCCATAGCACAGAATATTCCCCATACTGGAGAAGATTTGAGTCTTTTACAAAAATACTCACAGCTTCAGCTCAGTAATCAGGATCTACAAGATGAAGTCAACAGACTTAATGAAAGAATTAATAGGGCGCCCATCAGCCAGCCAAATATGTTGATTTCACAGGCAAACCGACTACCAGAAGTGTCAGTGAGGAGGGAATTTAAAATCGGTAACACTTTATAATAATGTTCATTTATAAAACATTTATAAACTTTTAATTCATAATTAACTAATCATGAACTAATGATCTATTTAGAGCTTTAAATCATTAATTAATATATTAACAACACTTTATAAGACACATATAAGCTCTTACATCATGATTAACAAATGATGAATAGATTGGGAATTCATTAGTTATTCATCAGTTATGTATATACTATAATAAAAATTAATATGTTAGTAGCATATTTACAAACTTTAAAGTTTAGGAGTTCTTTAGCCAAAAAACCTTTTATAATAAAACATCTATAAACTTCTCCTTTCTGATTTACTAATCATAAACTAATCAGGTATTTAAGAGTTGTTCTTCATTGTTTTATACATTAATGGCAGTGGTGGCATTTGAGCAATACAGTCTAAAATGTGTCCTCTTTACAAGATATCAGAGTTTTATAATGGCCCATCTATAACTAAACTCTGACACCTGCCTACAAAGCCAAAAAATGGACCAGTTCCTTCCTACTTGATGACCTAGAACAATTTAAGCTTTAAGTACAGCCCAGCTTGACCCAAGACACATGAAAGTCAAGTACCCAGACTCTTCCATTGGAGCCCATGTGGTGGAACAAACTTCCACTGAACAGCAGAATTCCTCACTGTCTTCAAATGGCAGCTGAAGATCCATCTCTCTGTGAAACATTTAAATGAACTGTAATCTAGTGCTTATGCAAAATCTCACCCCTGTACTATGTGTCTATATAACTAAGAATCAACACTGACTTTTGTTTCTGGTAGTATCTTAGCTCAAGGCTATCTTTAGACTTTAGACTTTTCTTTTGATAATGTTTTTGCTATATGCAATAAATGTAATGTATATATATGCTGCTATTTCAGAACTAATGATGGACAAATCAGGAGGTTATTCACTTTTAGTGAATGTACTGCATATACATTTATAAGAAAAATAAAATTAAAAAAATACAATCTTCACAAATTTTGTGAACCACAGTAAGATTCATTTAACAAACAGTAGTGACTTTCTTACTCATGTTTTATAAATGACCTGTTCATTACATATAAATTATTTGCAACATTTTTGCAGCCCCTAATCTAAAGTGGAAACTATTCCGTATTTATGAATATCTAAAAATGCCTATAAGTCATTTACAAACTGAAGTCCTTTTGTTAAGTCAATTACATATTAATTGATCAACAACAACTATTTTGTAACTTGTCCTGCATAAACATTAGAGCGCAAAAATGCATGTACAGTCTGGTTGAGTTTAATGTGGCATCTCATTCATAGTGTTTTCCAAGATCATGAATTACCTGTCCTAGAGGCCCGTTATGGTGCTTTTTTGCTAGCCATTCATACCATTCAATTACAGTCAAGTGATTCTTCAGTAGCTCTTCTGCCCGGTTACCTCTAAGCCTCCAAGCTGTTTCCTTGTATGTTCTCCAGGCCCTTTCTGGGTGTGAGCCCCTGTCTGAGCATCCATATATGATATGCTGTGATTGACTGTGTAATGCCTGTAGCCAAGCTGAGGCAGAGCCTGCCGGTAGGCACACCACTCACTTAGGATAGTGGATCCTCTCCTGAAATGTTGAGTGATGAGTGGCATGAGTTTCCCTCTGGACCTCTGCTCGACGAGGCAAAGAACTGGCTTTCTTTGATTTGTGTCCCCAACTTTCACACCAAGCATGCTGAACACCCACTTCCTCCTCCTCCATCCCCAGCCATCCATCCTCTTCCATACTAAGTTAGATAAAAAGAAAAGCAGTATCAAATTAACTGCTTAAATGGCCATGTCCTGCCACCCAGTCCCATCTTCTGTTACAAATTAATAAAAACTAAGAAAAACTTAGCCAGTTTGCATTGCTGTTCTTATGGTTAATGAATAATAAGCCAGGACAGGGATTAACCTCTTGTATATGACATGTCAGTTTCTTACTCTCATAATTACATAATCAATATATTAGCCTTGTAGGTAATGCTTTACTGAAGGGCAGCCTTCATAAATCTTCATGACAACCTCCATTAGTCTTTCATGACAACAAACATAAACCTACATAAACATTTATAAAGGCTCCAACAAGCATTAATTGTTATAATGGCTGCTTTTGTCAACAATTTATTTGCTGTCTTCTGGAAGTACCTGGGTTAAAAACTGTGCCAGGATCTGCTAATCCTAGAAAGTGATGCAACAGCCAACATTAAAATGTCCTATGACATCTATGATGTGTATTAAGAATTGCATGTGAAATCAACACTATTAGGAATAGGAGAACTGTGGAAAAGGTATGACAACACTAAAACATCAGTTGTCATAACATGCTATGTTATTTCACCCAGAAAATGAAATTTTGTTACCATTGTGTAGGATGTCACCTAGCCTTAAACACTGCCTTTCAGCAAACTGTTACCACCTATTACATATAACCAAAAAATTCATCATTGTTACTTGTCAATAAGTCCTAAGATTAATAGCTAAATAAAAGGCCTGCAATGGTTATTTCAATTGCATTATTACTACTAACAAACTGAAAGGAAGAAAATTATGAAGAAATTAAGAAATGTATGTCCATTTAACATCATCAAGCCTATACAAAACGCTATACTCATATAAAAATATACTTGCCTTTCTTTTATGCCTGAAGTGACTCTCGTCTATAACAATGAACTGCCTGTTTCCTCCAATATACTGTTCTTTCCTTCTTCTGAGTTTTTCCATTGACATCACACAAGCCTCTCTCACCTTTTTGGCCATTTTTGACAGAGTTGCTGAACTCCCTGCTATTTCATCAGCTATAATGTCGATTTGGCGTAAATGCAGACCTTGAGAAAACTTGTAGGCACATAATGATACAAAACCTTTTAATAGTTTTTAACACAAAGACTCTGATTGTATGAAGTTGTAAAGTGCAGCATTTCATGCAGTGTATGGATACCTAAAAATAGAACTGGGCAAAGATGTTTGAAGTGCTTTTATTCACCTGAAATGTTTACCTTGCTTCATTTTAAACAAAGAACATATTTCACTTAAATATAACAAGTAAACTAGCTCATTAGCACATGAAGTACCTTTTTAGGTTGCACTGTAAACATATTTTTACAGTGCAGAAACACATAGTCTTTGTACATTACAACAAGAATAATATTTAGTATCTGGTAATGTTAAACTCAAGTTCAAAGTGAACAAAGTGAACCTGTAATATGCAGCAATAGAATGCTGTTGCTAAGACCTAGTAAACCTGTATGTGTAAGCTGCTTTCACCTGTACACAAATTCGATCCATTTGAAGAGAGACAGTTTGGAACGACTAAACGCAGAGTTGTGCCTGACGGATCTCTTTTCTTGCCATCCCCTGTGGATAGACCGTTGTCACCTCCTGCATGGATAAGAATTATATTTTTGTCCAAGGTATATTTAGGTAAAAGTTATTTAGGACAGTCATGTTCAATTCCGTCTGTCTGTCTGCCCTGTGATGGACTGGCGACCTGTCCAGGGTGTATCCTGCCTTCCGCCCAATGACAGCTGGGATAGGCTCCAGAACCCCACCGCGACCCAGAAGGATAAGCGGTTTAGATGATGGATGGATAGATGGATGGATGTTCAATTCCAACACTAAATTACTATTCATTATAGAGATGGGTGATATGGCAAAATGTACTACCACAACACTTCAAGAAGTTTATGATTCCTGACATCTGATAAATTGGAACAGACAATGTAGTTTCACATTTAAAAATGTGATCAAAAACAATTCCAATTATTTGTACTGAACAGTTCACACTGTGCTGCACTAAATCCAATTAAACAGGACTAATGTTGCTCTCTTTGTAATCAAGCATGCAGCTGGAGAATATCTTAAAATACTGTAATATCCACGTATACTCAGAAAAGCATACTTTGACATATTGTGACATAATTTATTACAATAAATACTATCATATTGCCAAACCCTAATTGGATGTTTCACACCTTGAAATGCATTTCAAAGCACAAACTGTATAATGTTATTTGATCAAAACTGCTAATTACTAAAATAAATACAAAATCTATTTCAGATAATAATATTTACTTTCTGTGATGGGTATTTGTTAAGCTAGTTTTTCTTCTGCCAACTAAATAACGTATTTTAGATAACTTAGGTTAACTTAAATTCTGTTACGTTAACTTACATTAAAAAACAATGCATACTGTGACTTACCATTCATAGCAGTCCGAGCAGTTGCTGACTTTAAGCTTCATCTTTTGGTGACAAAGATTGCTTTTCACCTTTCTTTGCAGTAGTTTATTCTTTTGGAGCCACTTTATTAATTTTAAATGTTTTCTTTTTTATTTCTTGCCCTCAATCAGTTTCTTCATTTTTTTTTTCAAAATACAGCATTTTGGCGCAATTACAACTGGATGCGCTGCAGTTAAATATGTTCCACTCGAGTGTATGAGATTCAACCTCATATCACTATTTATTAGCTATATATTGTACATATTTATATTAAGGATGCATAATGGATATTTATATACCTTTTTCACTTCACAAACTAACTTGATTTATGTTTAATGTTTATATGTATTTTAATGGTTTATATGTATTTTGAATTTTGAAATGTATTTTGAAATACAAATTGTGTTGTGTCCATCATGTGCTTTACAATACCTGTTTACTCATCCCACAGATCGCATAGAACCATTCATCATCACAGGACCCGTAATTCCATTAACCTCCAGCTATCCCCCACAGTTGTCAGAATCTCAGACCAGGGTGGCAGGTGGGCTTTGGAATTGCCAATCTGCTGTGCAGAAGGCAGACTTCAGTTCAGCCCTCACATCCTTCCATTCACTGCACTTTCTGGCATTGACGGAGACCTAGATCACTCCCATGAATTCGGCGACTCCAGCAGCCCTGTCCTCTGCCTTTCACTTCTCTCATTCTTTGAGACAGTCTGACATGGGTGGTGGCACAGGTTTGCTCATGTCCAGAAAGTGGCGTTTCACTCCACTTGCTTTTTCTCATCTTTCAATTTTCTCCTTTGACTACCATGCTGTCACTGTATCTTTCCCCACTAACTTCACATCATTGTCCTTTATCGTCCTTCTTCTCCTCTAGGCTGCTTCATTGATGCTGTCACTGTATCTTTCCCCACTAAACTTCACATCATTGTCCTTTATCGTCCTCCTTCTCCTCTAGGCTAATTCATTGATGAGTTAGACACTCTTCTGAGTCTTTTCCCCATCGATGGAACCCCGCTCTTTTGGGTGACTTCAACCTGCCATCGGACAAGCTGCAGTCATCCTGCATGAACGCTTTTTAGAGAACATTTCCTCACCCTCAACCAGACTCCTCCGACGCACAGAGCAGGCAATGCTTTGGACCTGATATTCACCAGACCTACCTCCGCGCTGGATGTCACAGTAACTCCCCTGCACCGATATGATCACCACTTCCTATCTTTCTCACTCTCCCTCCCTGCAGCTCCTGATCATTCCACCCCTTCATGCTCCTCCTCTTGACGCAACTTGCACTCCACTCCTTCCTCCACTTTCGCTTCGACTATCCTGACCACCCTTCCCCATCTTGAGTCTTTTTCTTCTCTCACCGGACACAGCTACAGATGCTTTCCTTTCTTCACTCTCATCTGCAATTAACTTTCAGTGTCTTTGTGCATGGATATTTTAAACAATGATGTGCAGTTGTTGACCACTATGGAAATGTACAAAAAGAAAAACAAACTTGAATGAAATGAAAAGAAAATAAGAAGGTTGTTTTTTTTTTATTTGCTACAACCGCCAACGCTCTTGAATTAGGAGTAAGAAGTCATGCATAATATAAAGAGTCAAATGAACACTTTTTAGAGAACATTTGCTTTGGTAGTAACCTTCTGTTTTGTTTTAAACTTTTTGCCAAGAGAGTGTAAAAATGTTTGCTACTGTGTTTGTTACAGAGTAAAGAAACATAGTGTGATTATTCAGTTGCTTTTTTTGGTTTATTCAATAAAGTTCTAATTACTCTGTTATCTCCTTTTGAGTTTTCTCAGTGATTTTAAGGTCCTAAAGTCAAAAGGTAGGTAATAAAAATGTATACCAACTTATGCTCAATAGTTACATTAAGTAAATGTCTATACATTGTTTTTTGTTTCCACTTTAGATTAGGGGCTGCAAAATGTTTTATATATGTTGACCAATTAATGTATAATTGACTTAACAAAAGGACTTCAGTTTGTAAATGACTTATAGGCATTTTTAGATATTCATAAATACAGAGTAGTTTCCACTTTAGATTAGGGGCTGCAAAAATGTTGCAAATAATTTATATGTAATAAACAGGTCATTTACAAAACATGACAAAGTCACTACTGTTTGGTAATGTTTAACTAATCATTTGTAAGCCTAGGGTTACAAATGATTTGTAAGCCTAGTGAATCTTAGGCACATTGCATTAGCAGCTTTGATTTGTGAAGATTGTATTTTTTTAATTTAATTTATTTAATTTATTTTTCTTATAAATGTATATGCAGTACATTCACTAAAAGTGAATAACATCTGATTTGTTCATCATTAGTTATGAAATAGTAGCATATATTTACATTACATTTATTGCATATAGCAAAACACTTATCAAGAGAAAAGTCTAAAGTCTAAAGATAGCCTTGAGCTAAGATACTACCAGAAACAAAAGTCAGTGTTGATTCTTAGTTATATAGACACACAGTACAGGGGTGAGATTTTGCATAAGCACTAGATTACAGTTCATTTAAATGTTTCACAGAGAGATGGATCTTCAGCTGCCATTTGAAGACAGTGAGGAATTCTGCTGTTCAGTGGAAGTTTGTTCGACCACATGGGCTCCAATGGAAGAGTCTGGGTACTTGACTTTCATGTGTCTTGGGTCAAGCTGGGCTGTACTTGAACTTAAATTGTTCTAGGTCATCAAGTAGGAAGGAACTGGTCCATTTTTTGGCTTTGTAGGCAGGTGTCAGAGTTTAGTTATAGATGGGCCATTATAAAACTCTGATATCTTGTAAAGAGGACACATTTTAGACTGTATTGCTCAAATGCCACCACTGCCATTAATGTATAAAACAATGAAGAACAACTCTTAAATACCTGATTAGTTTATTATTAGTAAATCGTAAAGTAGAAGTTTATGAATGTTTTATTTTGAAATGTTTTTTGGCTAAAAATACCTAAACTATAAAGTCTGTAAATATGCTACTAACATATTAATTTTTATTATAGTAAGTACATAACTGATGAATAACTAATGAATTCCCAATCTATTCATCATTTGTTAATCATGAAGTAAGAGCTTATATGTGTCTTATAAAGTGTTGTTAATATATCAATTACTGATTTAGAGTTCCAAATACATCATTAGTTCATGATTAGATAATTATGAATTAAAAGCTTATAAATGTTTTTGTCTTATATATTTTTTGATGTTCAGCGTAGAAACTTGTATAGCAACACTGAACAGATGAGCTGGTCAACGTATGCCATTTGTGTGGTTTTATGATCCAAAAACAATCATAACTGATTTTTGAATGATCATTTTCCAACCTCTATCCCTTACAATTAATACAGGCTGTATTTGTTACTCTGTCTTTATAATAACTATATGTTAAAGATTTCTGTTTTGACTGGCTGCCCTGTTTTGTGACTAACAGATTCAAAAAGCACT
The DNA here is from genome assembly GCF_904425465.1 of Colossoma macropomum. NCBI lineage: Eukaryota > Metazoa > Chordata > Actinopteri > Characiformes > Serrasalmidae > Colossoma > Colossoma macropomum. Next base: position 934,066 of record NW_023496050.1, read on the forward strand.
CTGGGCTAAAACACTCCTTATAACTTCATTGTGAACTAATGGGGCTGAACAGCTGTAGGCAGAATAAAAGATTATATGTGGATAAGTTGGCTTTTGTGACATCACTGAAATGTATATTGACTTTATGGATGGGAACTGAATGGTATTTTTGAAAGTTTAACAGTGTTTGCATACTACATCAAGTGAGAGAAATTCACTTTTCCATGATATGGCCCCTTCAGAAGAATTCATTTTACATTGATAAATACATATAAATAGTGCAAACAGAAAATACAAAAAATAAGCCAACCTATATGTTCACTTACTCTCAGCCAGTTGAGTCCTAAGGAAGTCTCTTTCCTTTGTCAAAGCTTCTACCTTCTCCTCTTTTGAACCATCAACTTGTACATGCCAGTTTCTGATGTGGCTTTGGCTAAAGCAACAGTCACAGTTGGAGCTGCTGCAGTTTGATCATCTACAATTAGAACAGCATGTATTCAGAAATTAACTAAGCCAAGTTTCCCCTCAACCAGTAAATGGTTCTCAAGCATTTCCGGCAAAGATAAACTAAAAGTAACTTACAACAATATTAAATTGTTTACATGGCATATGTTTTACTGTAATGTTAATTTGAAGATATGGGTTTAAGTTAGGTTTCTATGCACAAAACACAGAAAATTCTTTCACTTATTCCCGACAGGTCAGGATATTAGCCATTGTTAAAATAACTGTTAACAATTAGGAAGCGTTTCCATATCAATAACTTTAGTTAGCTATAAATGCTGCACATAAAGACCTTGGGATTCACGTTAGCTAGCTAGCGAGCACGGGTCATGAGTTACTAGTGAGCTAGCTAGCTAAAGTGAATCCCAAGGTCTTTATGGTCTGGCTGGATAAGACTCCAGTTACTAGCTAGCTAACGTTGTCGGTAAGTTGGCTAGCTAGAAGGTGACAGCAACTTCAAATGTTTACCAAGTAACTTACCTATTTCGCTGGTAGATTTGTTGTTCAATTCATCTTTTTTTCTTCTGGACAGTCCACCTAGTTTGAGGCAGAGATTTTCGAGGTCTGTGGTCCATTTTGGCGCTGCAGTTGAGCTTATGTATCTTCTGGCACACGATGTCGCTGTGAGTACTAGCCTTACTGAGACCTGTACAGCACGCCAGAAGAAAAAAAGTGCGCAGGACTTTGGAGGCATCAGCCCAACACTGAAGAGGAACAACAATTCCAGTACTATTGACACAATTTTAAATGTGTACAGGTGTTATGAAGAAAGTTAGAGGAAAGTTGCCGACCCTCTTTCAAGGAAAGCCAACTTTAAAGAAGACTTTGAAATTAGTGCAATGGCTCCTAAAAAAAAAAAAGACTACCAAAAAAAAGTGTTAGGCTACTAAAAAATGTTCTAAGTGTCGTCATAAAATGAAACTGACACGTGCCAGCAAAGCAGATCATTTTGAATGGTTTGTTCTTCTAGTTAATAATTTAGTGGATGACAACAATACCGTTTTTACTATACACACTGTGGTAGAATTGAAGGGAGTCATGGATTACTATAATTGTGGTTTTTGTGTTTGACATCATATAGGACCTGTAGGTGGAACATGCACAGAGGAAGACCAACACAAAAGTCTGTGAGATCTGGGTCATTGTTTGAGATGTCCAAGCCAGCCTGTTTTCTTGGATGACATTTATTTATAGGTATTGAAAATCATCACCTAACCAATTGTATAATCTGGTAATCAGGTTAAAGCAATGGTTTACAGTAAAACAAATGCATTTATTTAGGATATACACACTCCTGGCAAAAGTCTTAGGCAGCTAAGAAAATTGATTTGTCTTTGCAGTAAATGTGTTGTTGTTGTAACAAGAATTTCTTGTTTTAAAAAAAAGACTTGGTCAGACAAATACAGTTAGAAGAACATAGGTTTGGTTCCTGACTTCTCGTTGCTCTCCAGCCATGGATTTGTTCAATTCCATCAGCAGCACCAGATTTAAATTAATGAAGAATTGATTAGATAAACTAGTATTGGATGGTAACTGTAAGAGGGGAGGGCAGGAAATGGTTAAGCTACTACATACAGAACAATCATAGTGGAGTGTTTATTTGTATTTATTCTAAAGTTTCTGATTTTTAACAACAAAATGCTGCTCAGGTAAATAACTTTACATATAATTTTCTTAGATTAACAAAGACGTTTTGCACAGTACTGTTTAGGAGTGTAATTAAACACTCAGCTGTGAGAATCTGTGATATTGGATTCACAATTTAGTATTCTCATACAAACTTGAACAATAAAGTAAATTAAATATAATGATGACTTTAGTCATGTTGTTGCACAACTTAGGAATGACACTACAGCTGTGAGGTAGGAGGAGTGCTGATTACAATCACTGATGTTCAAACAGTGCAGTTGCATTAGATGGTATAGAATGCCTATTCTGCACAGGGCATTCTCACAGTTTTGCACTGCGATATCATGATGTAATGATGCTTTGTTACATCATGACATCATGTATAGTTGTATACTATATAATGTGGAATTTAGAAGATAGTCCAGTATAGGTTCATGTTTTACATGAATTAATTATACATTGTAAAAGAATATTTAGTTATATATTACAAAAATACATATACTTGTCCTTTTTGGTTGTCAGTATGTCTTCAACCCATCTGTCACTGAAACAGGTTCACACAGAGCCTACAGTTACGTCAAATTGTTATGACGGAGGATGGAATTGCTGGATGCACACAGACTTTCTCCAAGATGGCCAGGAAAATAAGGAACATATGCATCAGCTGAATCACATGATACAGTAGATGAAAGGGACAGATTGTTGGAAGTCACAGGGAGTTTGTGATGCTGGATAAGATCAACTTTTGTCATAAGCGAAAGGTAAGGAAGGTCACATTCTGCCATTCCTGTGATCTAATTCAGTATCAAATAAATACTGTTTGCCTTAGCTGGAAATCACTGCATAAATTAAATTTGTGATGTTATGAAGTGACAGTTTTAAAGAATTTGCCTCTGACCCTTCTTCTTGAGTTACTTAAAATGAGCTTTATTTAAAATGTACTAAAGAATATCTCCATATTCCACTGAAATCATTTTAGGTACTGTTATTGTGTCATATTATTTGCTTAATTATTTGCTATCTAAAGTGCAGCAGCAAATTTGTTTCCTAATGACATAAGTGCAGTTCTGTAAATCTGGGTTTGTGTATTTATACATACTTCATATGTATAAATATCATAGTCAAAATATTAGAGTGAAATGACATTCAGTCTAACTTTCTGAAATAAAGAGAGAGTTAGGGAAGGATCTATATAAGGAAGTGGGTGGCAGCAAAAGTCCATGGTGCCTACTAAATTTACTTACTTTTTTTTTTGCTTAAACCTAATCTGAAATGCAAAATGTTTATGTTTTTCAGTATGGACAAGGACGGTTTGCAAACACATGGCAGAGAAGAAAGTGGGTCTTTGGGATTCTGACAGTATAATAGACCAATTTTAAAATTGGTTCAGCATAGGTCCAGACATGCCCTTCTCCCACTTATTGTGCAGCATTTGTGTCCTGGAACGACTATCCTGAGCGATCAGTGGTGAACCTACAGAGGTGTGCCCACCAATTACGGCTACACCCACATCCCTGTCAACCACAGTCGGTGGTTTGTTGACCCTGTAACAGGCAGCCATACACAGAACTTGGAGGGAAAAGGACAGAGGCCCTACTGAAAGAGCATCTCTCTGTAATCGAGTGGACCTATTGGCTAGCAAGCCACCACAAAGATGAGCCTTTTGGGAGACTCATGAAGGACATTCAGTAAATGTACCTACTGTAAAAAGCGATACCCTATACCCATTGTTAATTTCTCTGAAATTGTCTTCACTTGTATAATTTCAGTAAAAGGACTCAGTTTTGTTTGCTATTTATTACTATCAAATAGCTGAAAATGTTAAAATATTCGGAACTAATTATTATCGTCAATGATGATGGTCCCACTTTATATTACGTGTCTCTAATAACTGTGTAGTTACATATGAACAACATATGCAACAACAATGTAACTATAGATGATTTAGTCATTGTTACAGATTGATTACAGAAGTACACCTTATGTAATTACACATGTGTATCAACTTCAGTTTTGCCCCATGTAATTACATGTGTGTATCTTGATAGTTGTAAATGCCTATTCTCTGTGTAATGTAATTATACATGTAATTACACATGGGTAATAACAAAAGTGTAATTACATTTGTAATTAGACTGGAACAGCAGTTTTGTTCTGGTCTTTTCCAGTAGTAAAAAAAAGTATGTAATAACTTACATTAATACATTACTTACACTGGATCAGCCAGCTTTCCAAATATCTAACTAATATTTATGTGGCTAATGCTGTGACATTGTAACCAGTTTCAACTTGAAACCATTCTGTAATGTGACAGTGCAGCAGATGACCCCTTATCTCAATGTATCTTTTATGACATTAATTAAATGTGTTGTATTACCCCAAAGCAATGTCTATATTACCACTCCATTATTACACAGTACCTATATAACAACTACACAGGAACTGTCCACATTTTAAAATGTAACTTTTATGCAAGTATTGTGGATTAACTGTGTTGTAACATGGTAACCTGATCACATCACATGGTTTAATACCATTCTGTCATTTATTACAGTCTATCACATGAATTTACTGATACAGAACACAACAACAGCTCAACCCCTGAATCAACTTATGTTTTAGCTAAAAAAATTTAGAACATATTCGGCTTGTGCAAAGGGTGACCAGCTCCTGATAGATATCAGTTGATAGATATCAGACTGTTTCATTTGCTTGGCATCCATAACATCCATAACTTTTAACATAGTTAATTCTGATATAGAGTAAAACTAGGACTAATACATGGAGTAAACAGCCTGTCATTCATTGTAAGTGTGCATATAGTTCAAAACAATACAGACACACTAAATTTTCAACAATCTTTAAAAACAACCCCTTATTGGCCTGCCTATGTTTGCATGTAAAGACAACTTAAATAAAAATAGTGAACATAATACATTTAAATAAAGTAACCTTAGGTCAAAATATGTTGCTATCTCAACAATCCATTTTTGAGTTAGTATTTTTTTTTCCAAATTAAGTTACTCCAACTTCCTGTAGTATTTGAATTAACTTAATTCTTTCTTTAAGATGTGCAGGTTTCACAGTACAGGATATAACAGAATATCACATATTTTGGTGCTTTGTAATTCTGAACCTAAATCAGGTAACTCAATACATGCAATACAGTCTTAACTGTGGTATGTACTTCACATGAATCTAGTTTTGCTTTTATATTTTGATATATCAACATATACATAACTTTCTTTTGTGGGCAAATTTTGACTCATCTATGACTACAAACTTCCGTATTGACTTTCCACCAAGTCTTTGACCACATTATCTCTTCATCCTCCTCAGTGCTTTGATGCATACCTGTAAATTATTAAAATAGGTGGGGTGTAAGTTTGTTTTGTCATTTATATAGAAACAAAACATCCTAATCATAATAATTGTTTTACACTGTAATGACTCTTGTTTTAGCACCACATGGATAGGCTCTACTTAACTTTTAGACTAATGTAATTGTAACTTAATCTGACCGTTTGGTATGGTACAGACATAATGACCACACAAAGACATTGCAGTACGTTACAGTTCATCTTTAACATCTTCATCCACATATTCATAAATGTTTCAATCAACATTTAGTAAGTATTCATATTTTGTGTTACATTAATATTGATCACTATGTCATTTTCTGCAGAGAGATTTTTAAAAAGACTGCATATACTGTATTATTTACAATGAAACCAAAAATGACCTGGCTTTGCACCTTTACCTCCAAGGAGTAAGTGATAAAAAGCAGATTTGCCATTCATATACTGTAAAAAAAACAAGCAACTGCAAAAGTAAGCAACTTGGCTGTGTTAAATGTTGAGTTAATTGTTAATTAATGGTATAATTTATTTAATTACAACCTTGTAACTATACAGTGTGTAGTATTTCAGTATCTACAACGACTGCATGAGTATTACTGCTTTATAAAATGCCTTTATAAAAGTCCACCATACTTGTTCAAGGTTGTCTTTAATAAAGCCAAATGATTGTCCACAGAATATGGACATGAGTTTTACATTTTGCAAGTGCCTCCTCAGAAAATGTTCAAAACTGCAGACATGACACCAATACACATTTTCCACAGTATGTGTTCTGCTCATATCAGATTTCCTTTGAAAGAACAAGTTGCTTTTTTTTTCTTTTGAGAGCGAGTTGATATGCCTAGGCCACCAGTGCAGTGCCGCCTCCTCTAACTTAGCCTGTTAAATTCTGAGACAATGTATTAAATTTAAACATTTACTCACTGTAAGATGGGGTGGGCAATAGGGCAATATTTTATTAATATCGTGAAATGATTTCTGAGCATATTGTGGCCATCATCAGTACATAAAGAACACTGAACAAATACATGTGTCATTACAAAGACAGTGTAATTAGACCTGTTGAACTGTACATAGTGCAGTGCAAAAAGTGTGTAAAAAGTTTGATAGAAATATTTGTATAATCATAGTTATTTATTTATTTGTTTATCTTTGGCACTGCTGGGGCTTTTTGGTCTGTTTCAACTTATCAAACTTTTCTGGTCCGATTATCAAAAGCATAATATCATGATATGTAACTGTGTATCAGGAAAACATTTTCAAATATCATGATTGTATTTTTGCCATATTGACCACCCCTACTGTAAGACTGCAAAAAAATTTGTAATCTTTTTAACCACATATGACATTACATAGCAATGTTTAGCTCTCACTGTTCAGTTTGGTAGGTGCATGAATTAGCATTATGCTATTGGTGGAAATCTACTAATGCAATAAATAAAATATTTTCTGCATGGTGGTAAATTAATCTGACCATAATAGTTAGCTCATGATTTAGTATAGACCTCATTACCAAACATAAAGACATACATGGTTGGCACAAGTTCATATTTTTCATTACTGTCTGGCTCTCACTGTACATAAATTAAAAAGTCAGCCAATAGTAAACTATGTTCTGATCACTTTTAGTACTTTGTTGCTAATGTGCGAACTGCTGTTCGGTGTTGTCTCAAATAACAAACAGCTAACTGTTTTTTAATGAAAACAATGTTTGTTTGTTTTTTTATCTGACCTTGTTTATTGACCCCTTTCTGTTATGATAGGGTTAGGAAATAATAGTAACGTGAGAGTTGCTATATAGTATTGTAACATCTATAAATACAGTATGAATTTGGCTTTAATGAAGAATACCTTGCAGAAGTATGGTAAGTGAACTGTTTGCATTTTAATTTTATGTTATTACGTGTTTATTAGATATTATGGATATGCTATGCAGAAAGCTTTTATGTAAAGTGTTGCCCACTTCAATATAAGTACATCATCATACACAATGGTTTAAAAACACATTTACTGGTACTTAGTGCATAATCAATTACATGTTCATAAATAAATGAAATGTTATACAGGACATAAACAGAATATGATATTAAACACGCAGTAAATCTACCAAAGAGTCATCCAAACTACATTCCTTGTTGTTCAAAGTGTTTGTAAATGTGGTCATAAGAGCTCTTTTGTTTATTGCACTTCTGTGGTGTTTTACTGAAGGCTTAATGAAGGCTGAAGGTGGTTCAGTGAAATGAAGTGTTAATTAAAGTATTCTATGTCTATAACTTTACATTAACTGCATCAGAATTGCTTCATTATAATTTAATGTCCATTCAATAAATTAACCTTTTTTTTAATTTCGTGTCTAAGTGATAAATAAATTGTACATTTAATCAGTTTAAAACATAGAAGGGTATAGATTGTATGATTGTGCAAAGTTTGGTGGTTCTAGCTCAGAAACTGTGGATGGAGAAATATTACAATTTTTGACCTTAGAATAATAAGAAGAATGTGAAGAACAGTAAGTGAACTTTATTAGTAAGTTAACCAAAAGTTTTGATATGTTACTCTACTGTTCATGAAAATGTCACGAATGCGTCATGTAGTAGCATGTACTGTAAATCATTATTGACATTTCATACCTTTCTGAGCAGTGCACTCATTTTGGATAATGTTGTTGAGCTCTGGGCAACTCCATCTTCTATGAAATCTATCTGTCTCAGCTGAAGACCTTGAGAAAACCTTATCAAAATTCAGCAAAATTAGCAGAAGTCTAAGCAAATAACATATGCAATAATTAACATCTTTCCATGTTTAACATGGGGTAAACCCTTTAAAAGGCCAGGGTCCAGCAGTGGGCCCAAAGTTTTATTACACATTTCTATAATCTTAGAATAGCTCAGCCAGTTTGCACTGTAGTCTGTGTGGATATTCAATAATAAGCCTTAGTGTGTACTAAGACTGGGATTTTACGGGGTCAAACACATCAATAGTAATCTTTTTCCACATTTTATTTTAATGACACTACTATTTATTTATGGTGTTTATATACAAGTTTAGCTTATTGGTAGACAACTTTAGATACCTGTAAATGTACTCCATCCACTTACACAAAAGGACCCTGGATTTACTGAACAGATGTCCAGTACGAATGGACAGTGTAACTTTGTGGTGGGGTTTCCTTTGACACATCCTTATAAGAAATCCTATCTAAGAAATAGATTCATTTACATACTTTATGCATTACTTTAATGTGTATGTAAATAATACATATACAGCTGTATTTGTACATCATTTGCACTTTTTATCTACATTTTATCATAGACTATCCACTTCTACATTAAATTACTGTTACTATTTTCTCTTTTAGTATTATTGCCTGAGACATCTGATGAGGAGAAAAATACAGGTTAGCAATTGAAATATTTTTTTTCCTATTTATGTATTAAACACTAAATTGTTGGACATGCATTAAAATAATAATAAAAGTCAACATAACTTAAAATCACAGGCCAGCTTGCTGCATAGCTTTTCACCTAACTCTTAGTTTAATCAAAAGCTCCGCTAACTCACATTTTTAGTACATTTGCATTTATGTATTTGGTAGACACTTTTATCCAGAGCGACTTACTATTTAATCATATTACAGAGGTAGACAAATGTAGCATCAGGAGTCGTGTGTAAAGTTCAAGCTTTTTTCAGGTTCTTTTTAACTTCACTTAAGGAGTGTTCAGTCTTGGCAGGTTTGGCTGGATAAAACAAACCCTGGTGCGATAGCTCTGTTACTGTGGTTCCTTAGAGCAAGTGAGAATGCTGCCATCTGAACTCTATAAACACACCAAAGTATAAACTCACCCTTAAAAAGAACAGTGAGGTGTGGTTGCCTCTTTATTCACCAAAATTACTTAATTGGCTTTTACCATTTCCCATGGACTGACTCTATGACAAGATGCCACCAGGCTTGGAGGATGAGGGCTGATGCACCTTTTCCCTTTGGACTGTTAGCAGCAGAAGGATTTACGATCCCCAAGATCCCAAAGCCTTCTCCTGATGTTGGACTGGTTAGATAGCTGCACTACTCATGAGCCCCTGAAAGTGCTTACTTCTGTATGTCCATCAAAGAATAAAATAATTTTAAAATGTTTAATAACAATTTTGAAAAATATTTTTTGCTCACTGTGTATATTTATTTAGGCACAGCTAACTTTTTCATCTAAGCATGCTCATGTTTCAGGTGAATTTATAGTAAATGTATCTATTCATTATTTCTTGGACACAGAAATGTAAATAATTGCTTACATAATTCTGTAAAGTTGCACCTACTTTAATTACTGTTGCTATAAGGGGTGCGGGAAAAAATCGATTCTTAGATGCATCGCGATGCGGATGTGAACGATTCTGAATCGATTCACAAATGTCAAAAATCGATTTTCTAAATATTTAATTTATAACGTAATGTTGACGGAATGCAAAAGGCGGAACTTGGAAGTGCGAAAGTGCAGCGCCCGGACTGTCTGTGACGGCGCATAACAAAAACACAGCTGGATAAGCGAGAAATCCGACCGGCTCCCTCTGCATTAAAAGCCAGGTTAGATCAGGATTCACAACCCAAATGATAAGAAGAGCCATTTTGTCCTTTCAACAAAAATCAAACCACCTTGGGAGCCGCAACATTTAATGTCCAGTATGTGTCAGTATGTGATAATGTCTTAGTATAGGCTAAACAATATAAACGAAAACGCAGAATTACTTTGCTGTGCTTTAAGCTTTAGCTATAGCCGCTTTCCTCCCATCTCCACCAGAAAACTCTTCCTCAGAAGTAGATCAGTTAAATGTCTCTCAACGTTCGACTGTTTTAAGAGGCTGAAGTCCTTTCTTACTCTCCAGCTTCTTGTTCGCATTTACCCGTTCCACCTTAAATTCTGCCTGAGGCGCTGAATGTAAATGCGGCACCATTTAAGGTGGAACGGGAGAATTCGAAAGAGAAGCTGACTTCAGCTTCGCCACTTTTTAGTGTTTGACAGTCTCTCGTTGCAGATTTAACGTACCAGGAAAACAACTGCGGTGATTATAAATGTGAATAACGCATCGCTGCTAGGTGACCTGCAGTCGGCACGCCGGTTCTTAGGCGTTGTGAAACAGGGCTTTCGCGCTATGTTGCACACGACCCGTCTCAAACATACTTTACTGATACAGCAACCCCGACCCCCCCCCTCTATAGAGTCACTGCGAGCGACAGAGAGCACGTCACTGCGAGCGACAGAGAGCAGCACACCTTAGAACTTCAGATCGAGCAGCGTCCAAACTTTACTTGGAAATTAGTTAAAAAATCTGCAGTTAGCAAGCCGCTAACCCCCTCATGCCTGTCCCTCTTATTTTGTTTTCTCCCCCTCTTTTTCTCTGTCTCTCTCACAGTTATTCCCTCAGCCCATCCACCATGGCGTCCACCCAGAAACGCGCCCTCCAGACCCTGAGCGCAGAGTTGGCCCGGCTGGACCGGCAGATCACCGCCCTCCTGCCCGGGAAGTTTCCCCCTCGGTGGTTGCGCCAGCCTCATCTTTCCGCACGCCGGGAGACACCGTTCTCATGCCAGCCCCGGATGGTCCCTGGGAACGCCAGCGCCGCAGAGGGCCCTGCAGACCCTCACCGCCGCCCCAGCGCCCCGGACCTCGTCACCCACCCCCGTGCCCCGGCGCTCTGCACAGGACTCCGTTTACGTTATCTGTAGTTCCATTGTCCGCCACGTTAAAGTAAAGGTTAGAAACAGCCGTGCCACTGTTTCGTGTTTTCCAGGTGCTCGTGTCTTAGACATAGCCAGGCGCCTCCCCTCGGCTCTCAGCAGACGAAACGCCTTTGGGACCGTGGTGATCCATGTCGGGACGAACGACATCCTCGACCGGCGTAGTGAGGTCCTGAAGGAGCACTACCAGACGCTGCTGGACACCACCAGGAAGAAGACGGACGCCAGGATCGTCATCTCCGGACCACTTCCCACCTACAGGAGGGGATCCGAGCGGTTCAGCAGGCTCTTCGCGCTGCAGTCCTGGCTCCGCGGCTGGTGCGCCTTCAACGGCTTGGGATACGTTGACAACTGGGCCTCGTTTTGGGAACAGCCAGTGCTCTACCGGAGGGACGGCCTCCACCCCAGTCACGTAGGATCTGTTGTCCTCTCTAGGAACATCGAGAGGGCCATCCACTGACTACACAGTGAAGGCCACGCAAGTAGTGCCAAAAATAGAAACGCTACAGCTTATAATGCTAGTGTTAGTATTGAAAATAAGACGACTACTAGCACTTATACTGTAAATAAGGCAAGTGCTGATAAAAAAGCTTATTCTATAAATACAAATACTTATAGGTTTCTCCCAGTAGAGACTGTGTCTGTCCCCCGAATAAAACAAAGCATCAAAAAGCCTCGAAGTGTTTGCTCTAGTAACTTGATTAATATCAGACCAGTTGTACCACTCTGCAATGACCGTACCTTTGGTCTAAAACTAGGACTGCTTGACATAAGATCTCTCACACCTAAAGCCATCATTGTTAATGAAATTATTACTGATCACGACTTTGATGCTCTGTGTCTAACAGAGACATGGATTAGACCTGAAGAGTACTTGGCTTTAAACGAAGCCACGCCAACAGGCTGTAGCTATGTACATAGTCCTCGCTTAAATGGTCGGGGTGGAGGCATAGCAACCATTTACACCAATACTTTAGGACTAAACCGGAAAGCAGACCGTAGTTTCTCTTCCTTTGAAATTCAGTTTCTCAATGTTAGCAGTCGAGGAACAAATGAGAGCTCATTTTCGCTTATCATAATCTACAGGCCACCGGGGCCTTACTCTGAGTTTTTACAGGAATTTACTGACCTGTTATCTATTTTAATAACAATCTCGAATAAAGTTGTTGGAGATTTTAATATCCACATAGACAAACCACACAATCCGCTAGGTAAGGCATTCATATCTATTTTAGACTGTTTTGGCTTCACTCAAAATATTATGGGGCCTACTCATTACTGTAACCACACTCTAGACTTAATATTGACCTTAGGTATAGACATTAAGTATTTGGCCATCCTTCCTCAGACAACAGCAGTGTCAGATCACTACTTAATCTCATATGAAGTCAGATTTAGTCGTAATATATGTCCATCCACACGCTATAGTGTTAAACGTACTATAACATCGTCTACACCCAATAGCTTTATTGAAAACCTTCCAGATCTTTCGTGCTTAATTAGTTGTCCGTCTGAGCCCAATGAATTAGATATGCTGACTAAATGTTTGGAAGACACTTTTCGCTCTACTTTAGATAACTTTAGATACTCGAGCTATGAAACAGACTGTTAGGCGATTAGAGCGTAAATGGCATCAGACTAAACTTGAGGTTTTCCATTCTGCCTGGAAGGAGAGTCTTATAGACTATAGATAAGCACTAAAGTCAGCACGTTCAGCCTATCTCTCGTCATTGATTGGAAATAACAAGAATAATCCTAGGCTACTATTCAGTACTATCTCTAAATTAACTAATAATCAAGCAGCTACTGAAGCCCAGATACAATCAGCATATAGCAGCACTGACTTCATGAACTTCTTCAATAATAAAATTGAATTGATTAGGCACAAAATTCAAAATGCGCAGCATTGCAGTGCAGTGTCCTACAAACCTAATCTAGATCTAGAGTGCAGTATAACCACTACAGAGACGCTGGAGTGTTTTACTTTACTCCAGATCCTATTCCTACAGGTTTATTTAAAGATGTTTTGCCAGAAATAACTAAGCCCTTTCTAATTATAATAAACTCTTCTCTAAGCCTCGGGTATGTTCCAAAATCTCTTAAATTAGGTGTAATTAAACCCCTAATAAAGAAACCTAGTCTTGACCCCTCTGAGCTATCAAACTATAGACCTATTTCAAATCTTCCCTTTTTATCAAAAATTTAGAGAAAGCCATGGCAAAACAATTATGTTCCCATCTGCATAGGAGTAATATATATGAAACATTTCAGTCTGGCTTCAGGCCTCACCATAATACCGAAACAGCGTTAGTGAAAATTGTAAATGATCTTTTATTATCCGCTGACAAAGGAAACATATCCTTACTGGTTTTACTCGATCTTAGTGCAGCTTTTGACACAATAGACCATTCCATTCTATTAGACAGAAACTAGTAGGAGTGACAGGTAAAGCTCTTTCGTGGTTCAAATCTTACCTTAGTGATCGCTTTGAGTTTGTTAATGTAAATGGTGAACCATCAGCTCTCACAAGAGTAAAGTATGGTGTTCCACAGGGCTCTGTCTTAGTACCCATGTTATTTACCTTATATATGCTACCACTAGGTACCATCATTACAAAACATGGCATCAGTTTCCACTGCTATGCCGATGATACACAATTATATATTTCAGCTAAACCAGAGAACAAAATTGAACTTAATCTTCTTGGTCCAAAAGCTGCTAGGGAAAATCTGCCTACGTTTACTCTTAATCTCGATAGTTTCTCAATTGCGCCAGGCACATCTGTAAAAAGTCTTGGTGTCACGATTGATCCCAGTCTGGCCTTCGATGAGCATATTACCAATATTACCAGAATAGCTTTCCTCCATCTGCGTAACATCGCTAAATTAAGAAATGCACTGTCGCTACAGGATGCAGAAACGTTAGTTCACGCCTTTATCATGTCCAGGTTAGATTACTGTAATGCTCTGCTTTCTGGTTGTTCCAGCCAAAACCTTAACAAGCAGTTAGTCCAGAATGCTGCAGCCAGAGTTCTCACCAAAACCAGGAAATTTGACCACATTAGCCTATTTTTGTGTACCTTACATTGGTTGCCAGTTAAATTCCGCATTGAGTACAAAATTCTTCTACTGACATATAAAGCTTTGAATGGTCTTGCTCCTCAGTACCTCAGTGACCTTATTTCCTATTATCAACCGACACGCCCACTTAGATCACAAGGTGCGGGCTCATTATTAGTACCCAGAATAAATAAAGTTACGTCAGGGGGAAGAGCCTTTTCATACAGCGCCCCCCAGCTTTGGAATAGCCTACCAGTCTGTGTTCGGGACTCAGACACAGCCTCCATCTTTAAGTCTAGGCTAAAAACTTACCTTTTTAGTCGAGCTTTTGGTTAATTTGTTTTCCTAACTATGTCCCTCTCATCAAATCGAATCGTGAGGTGCCTAGAGATTCCCACCCCCAGTTGCTATGTTTGTCAAACTTTAAGCTCAGGTCATCTGGTAGCATCTGTGGGACTTGTGCTAACAGAATAAAAAGATCAGTAACTGAAAAGGAAATCATAGTGGAAATCATGGTTATTATTCTTCTGTTTAACGCGTTATTTACAGGATTACCCACCTCATTCAATCGAATAGGAAATGTATTCTGAATGGCCTCAATCATGCTAGTCTATTCTGATTGAAGTGTATACATGGACGTATTCTATTCTGAATGAAATATTAGTCAGATTATTAACGAATTATTAGGCTGCATGTAAACATGGCTATTGATTCCATAGCTAAGAGGAGGAAGCACTCAGCTCTAACCCTGAGTCTGGTGTGATAATGTGATGTGGGAGTCTGTGGGTGTGGTTTGGCAATCACCAAATATTACTTAAGAACTTACAACTGCATATAATTTTAATTTAATATGACTTTTAATCTTTACAATGCACATGAGATATTTGTCATTTAGAACAGAACTGGTGCTCAACTCAGGACTAAAAATAACAATGGTAACAATGGTATGTGTGCAAAATTGGCCACGATCAGAATCTAATTATTTTTACTCATAACAATGTACAGTGTAAATAATTCGTCAGCATTATTAGGCCTACCTTCTAGCCTATGTGTTTCATGCATTAATTTAGCCCACAGAATAACTCTGGATACAACACAGTTATTCCACAGTCCTTACATAAAAGTTACACTTTAAAATAAGTGGGCAGTTCCTGTGTAGTTGTTATATAGGTACTGTGAAATAATGGAGTGGTAATATAGACATTGCTTTGGGGATAATACAAAACAATTAATGTCATAAAAGATACTTTGAGATAAGGCGACATCTCCTGCATTGTCACATTACAGAATGGTTTAAAGTTTACACTGGTTACAATGTCACAGCATTAGCAACATAAATATTAGCTAAATGTTTGGAAAGCTGGCTGATCCAGTGTAAGTAATGTATTAATGTAAGTTATTACATACTTTCTTTTACTGCTGGAAAAGTCCAGAACAAAACTGCTGTTCCAGTCTGATTACAAATGTAATTACACTTATGTTATTACCCTTACCCTTAGTTACAACTATCAAGATACACTTGTGTAATTACATGGGGCAAAACTGAAGTTGATACACATAAGGTGTACTTCTGTAATCAATCTGTAACAATGACTAAATCATCTGTAGTTACATTGTTGTTGCATATGTTGTTCATATGTAACTACACAGTTCTTAGAGACACTTAATATAAAGTGGGACCATGATATCTAACCCAAGGTGCTTACATATTTAATTCAAAAATAATTACAATGATAACAGCTAGTTCACTGTGATGCATTGCTTCAACATGCACCATGCACAGTATTTCAAAAATGCTCAACAGCTTTGATGTTGTTTTAGCTTAATAACAGTTAAGCAATACTCATTCAATGTTTTTAAGCATGTTTGAAGTCTTTCTTAAGAAATAGATAATATATAAACAAAAATAAGTAATGCTTACTCTGTGATCTTATGCCTTTGTTGAGTGTTAATAAGGTGGATATGTTGTCAACTTTACAGTAAGGGTAACAGAAATAATTAAGGGCTATATGTGTTTAAGTAATGCTTATTAAACATTATTATCAGGTTTCTAAATGTTGTTTAAGGGATATGTGTTTTAAACTTTGTGAAATGGGCCACTATGAGAATTAAGCAAAGCTAACTAATTATTACTAACTAAGTAATATTTATTAAGCACTCTTAGGCATTTATGAAGTGTTATTTCAAGACTCTTTTTTTTAGTTTTCAGTGGGGATTGTGTAGCACATTAACTAATGGTTAACTATCTATTGCGTAAAGCTTACTCTGTGCTTTTATGCATTTATTAAGTGTTAGTAAAGGTAGATATGTTTTCAACTTTACAAAGGGTCACAAAGAGCATAAAATAATTATTAACAATGCTTAATTAATGTATTTAAAGATAATTAATTCAGAGTTTGTTCTGTACAAAATTGAAAACTAATATATTAAAAGTAATGTGGTAACATTACATCAACATTACATGGTGAGAACAGAAAAAGCAAGCCTCTACATGAAGACCATGGATTCATTCCACAGATCTCAGCCTTTACCAAGAAGTCTTCATTTGGAGGATGGTCAAGTAAGTGGACAGTTTTTGTCTTATGCCAGTAGTTCCCAGCCTTGGTCCTGGAGTATCCCCTGTCCTGCACCTTGTGGACTTACACCTCAGGATGGGCTTATTAATGAGCAGAGTTTTGTTTCCTGAAAGCATGTTAGCACATGAATTACTGTTAAATTGTAGAGCGAGCATCACACGGCACACTCCTTCTACCAGTTATGATGATCTTAACACTAAGATTCTTTTGGGGAAAAACAGGGCAAGAATACTTCAGGAGCAGTTTTGGCAACTGAAGAATTCTACATCTGATAGTCAGACTTCCTTATCAAGTATTTTAGTTCTTACCCTAATTAACATTTAAATAATTACTGAATGTTAACATAAGGCTTTGCTGAATGGCCATGTGATGTTTTCATGCTAATGTTTGTCCTAGTATTTTTTTGATGAAAGATCAAGTAATATTACATAAATTGTTCATTAATGAAACGATATTGATAAAGAATTTATTTGTACATAAAATGATTAAATAGTGATTAGTTCTCACTGGCCAATTTCTTCACATTAATTAACACATTAATAAACTAATTAATAATATCTGAATTAATGTGTTAGCTATCATTAGTATCATTAGTAAATGGTTAATTGAGACAGTATTTAAGCATTTTTGTAATGATTAGAAAACCACTTAATAATATCTAAAATAATGTTCATTCTCATTTCTGTCATTGGTTAATGATTAATTAAGACATTACTTAATCATTTAGTAATGATTATAAAACAGGTAAGTGTATGATATTTATCATTAATAACATTAGTTAATGTTTAATTATGACATTTTTAATCATTTAGTAATGATTATAAAATATTTAAAATCTAAAATAGTATGCAATTTTTCATTAATAACATGAATTAATGTTTAATTAGGACATTACTTAACCTTTTAGCAATGATTATAAACTACTTAATAAAATCTAAGAGTATGCTATTTATCATCAATAACATTAGTTAATGATTAATTAAGATATATCTTAACCATTTGGGCAGTTCTGGAGCCTATCCCAGCGCTCATACTTCACAGAACAAGAGATTTAATTCATATATTTAACCAGAGTTGGAAAGGTTAATTTAAAAATGTATTACTGATTACTGTTCACTTCATAGAAAATGTAACTGTAACCTAATCTAAAGATTTCTATTTAGAAGTAAAAATCTGATTGTGTTACTTTTGGATTATTTGTCCTTTCATATAATTAAATAAAGAAAAAAAAATCAACAAGTCTTTTTCCATCAAGAAATGGTTATTTTTCCATTTTGTTTCATGAAACAAAATGATACTTTTGATGATATATTGTCCACTGGTTATGTTTGACATTTGTACTTCCATTTGAAAATTGGTTATTCTAGAGCTGCAGAGAAGGTGGAATATAAGAAGCTGATAAAAAGCTGAGGAAATGAAAATAATTGGTACACTGAGACTAAAACCTTAGGAGTATCCAGTTCATTGAGTTCAACAATTATGCAAATGCAATTTAATTAAAACTACACTGCTCTGCTGGCACTTATTTGTTAAAAATCTGTTGCTTACTAAACCAAAAGATCAATCTGGTAGACATCTTCATTTAAGATTCCTCCTCATCAATACTTATTAAATGGAAACCACTCTAAAAACCTTTAGCTGATGTGCTTGGAGTTTTGCTTCTGATGTAAATCGTAGAGGCTTCCAAAACTCTTAAGCAATTTCAGCATCCACACAAATCAGCATGTCCTACATGTTGAAAAGGCAGTTTACATGAACTCTGAGTCAGGACTGGCTGACTAAGGTACAAATAATGATAATTTACACATTAACTTTAAGCACCTATCATTCGAAATCTGCTGAAGAAAGAAATCACACATATGAAAGTGAAGCTTTGCTGCTCGTGCTCGGTTCTCTTTACCCTTTACGTTTCTGAACTGTTAATGTTAGCTCACTACAAATCTGACAAGTTCACGTTAGTAAAAATTTTTAAACCTAAACCTAGACAGTCTGTAAAAAATGAGAAAAGAGTTTACTTCCAGTTTGCTGCTGTACACTGATGTGTTATATAAATCCAGATAAAGTGTCTGATTCAGATATCTTTGCGAAAACATTGCAGATCTTAGTTCTGCCAATAAAGACAAAATACTTACTAAAATTTCTATAGAAACAGGCTGAATAAAAGACCACAAACTGCTGCTGAGGAGGGGGATTCTTTAAAAATCTCTGCTGGCAGCAGGACCCGCTCCCTGCTTCCCAAAATGAAAAACTCTTCAAATCTACATATTTATCACTTAAAATGGTGAATTCAGACAAAAGGTGACAAGGTTGCATGAATGTGTTTTATTGTAATCCTGAAGTTAATCACTCTGTTGTATAAAGTACCTGTTTTTACTGTAACTGTAACCGATGACCGTTACCTTTTTATCCTGATTGCTTAACATGTATTCTGTTACTACCAAACCCTGTATTTAGCATTACTAAAGCATTACTTCTTCATCGGTTCAGGATGTTTGTGAACCCCGAATTAAAGTGATGATATATTTAGCATTACTAAATTATTACTGGGGTGACATGGTGGTGCATTGGGTAGCGCTGTCACCTCACAGCAAGAAAAGGTCTGGATTTGGCTCCCTGGCTGTGTGACCAGGGTCCTTTCTGTGTGGAGTCTGCATGTTCTCTCTGTGTTTGTGTGGGTTTCCTCCAGGTGCTCTGGTTTCCTCCCACAGTCCAAAGACATGCAGTCAGGCTAATTGGACATGCTAAATTGCCCCTAAGTGTGAGTGTGTGAGTGATATATTAATATTGTACTTAAGTAAAAAATACATGTTCATGTTCTAGTTGTAAAAAAATAATAAGTTAATAATTCTAGCAGTAACTATTTGGTAATAAAATAATAATGGTAACAAGCTGTAAAAACCTAAATTATATGTGTTTTTTTGGTTTATATATAATAATTAATTAGTAACTATTACAATAAAGTGAAAAGTGAGTAGTTCTATACCATTAGTCAGACATTGTATTTATTTATTTATTTATTTATTTTTTTACTATTATAGTAATAAGCTGTCCAGCTCTAACAGCATAAGATTTGCTGAATCAACACATCAGTTACACTGTAAAAAATTTAACTAATGGTTACTTTAAAAAATTATGGCAACAAGTGACACATAATATAATTTAATAGATTTTACTTACCTAAACTTTGATTAAAATGCATTAAATAAGTGAACTAAATTTAAGCAAAAAAAAATAAAAAATAGCAAATGTTAACAAATTAATTTAACAAGGAAAATTTAGTAATATCTACCAAGTGTCTGAGCAAAATTACTTCATATTTACTCAATATCTGGGGAAAATGTATTTATATTTACTAAATATCTGGCAAAAACTGGTTTACATTTACTACACTTTACTAGAGCTGTGGTTGCAAAACTTTACTGTAAACATATATAGTGGAAAAGTATAAGACATTACTGTATGCTTTTTTGCCAACCGTAAATTTCTCTGTTGAGAACTGTTGTTTGTCTCATGCAAAATGTCTGATCAATAAACCAACACCCACATGTGTAATCAGTCCCCCATCCAAACCAAAGAAAGGAAACTGTGGTGGTCTTTAGAAAATGAACTGGGAATGAAAACAGCCTGATGTTCTTCAAAGTTGTTAGCTAACAAATATTGCAATCTGAGGCTGCAGCTACTGAAGCAGCATCAAAACAAACACTGTTCATGATCAAGTCAGAGGTTACTGATACTTAGTATAAAATAATTACACAAGTAAAAGTATCTTCCCCAAAACAACGTAAGTAGAAATGTGAAATGAGCAGGCTGAATATATCTTAAGTACTCAGTACTGCAATGGAATTGTTTAGTCTAAGATACAAAGCTCCACAGTCAGAGATGTAATCAATCACAAAGCAGTACAAATATTGCCACCATCAAAACATTTTGAAATTAAACACAAAAAATGGAATTTATAACTAAATACCTATCATTTACTTTCTAGTCATGTTGAATATAATTACACTAATATAATAACACTGTAAGGTTAGCAGACAGTGATGTTACTGCTCATGATGCACAGTAAAGCTTTAGTTAACCTAATAAAAATATAATTAGTCATTAGTTACTTATAAATAATGTGTTATTTAAGAATGTTATTACATAATAACTGATTACGTACTTAATTAATAATTGAGTACAGTGTTACTGATATTTATAGTGTTTCTAATATTTTAGTTTGTTATTAGTTCACAGCTTATTTACTCATTAACTATATTATAACTGCTGCTTATTATGCTGCTACTGAACAGATGAGTGTTTACTCATTATAAATAAGTAACATTAGAACCACCTATGAATTGCTTAATTATCTGTTAATTCTTTTACTGATTTATTGTTGCATTTTTCATCCATTTGTACTGTCTTGTATAGATCACAGTACTTGTGTGTGGGAGATATACAGCAGTCAAATATGAGATGTCAGGTGTGATACTGACAATATCTGTTATAGTATTATCTTATTTTAAATTTTAAGGTGCCCAAAGGGTTCTTTTGGACCCTTAAATAACCTGTCATTGAATGTGATGTGCAAGTGTGAAGGACTCATGTTAGCTTAACAAAAAAAAAAAGTGTTCATGATTGCTTTTTGGTTTATTGCATAGAATAATTTAGAATAAACATTAATTGTTAACATGTGTATACTTTTAAAGAGAAATTACACTGTGAAAAAAGGTTTATCCATTCAACCTAAAATAAGATGTGGTAACAGCCAATTGAATTAGTTTTATTCAACTGAAAAAAATTACTTTGATTGAAAAAATTGTTCATTCAAAGTGTTTATTTAATTAAATAAATATTTATTTAAAAAATATATTAAATGAAGTTAAAACTAGTTAATTTACTTTTTACCACATGAAGATTTTTTTAGATTGAACTAATGAGGCATTTTTACAAGTCAAGTCTTAGTCATGAGTTTGTAACATAATTAGTAGTAAAAATGGCCTCTTTACTGAGAGGGACACTGAGCAGTAATTAATTAATAACAATAAATCAGTAGGTGACTCATCAGATCAACCTAAAAAAAAATGACTTCATGTGGTAACAAGCAATTTACCTAGTTTTATTCAACTAAAAAAAAAATAATTATTATGATTATTACTGTTGCATGAAATGATGTATGAATTAATGTTATTTCATGCACATTTATTGTTTTATCATTTGCATGCATGTATTAAATATGTATGCGTATTGTTGAAAGCATTATTTATTTATTTTTGTTTTTACCAAGGAACATTTTCAGTATCAAGGTAACTTTTTCAAAACTCTACACACATCTCTCTGCAGAAATATGCAGCTCAGCACAACAGTTCAATTTATACTGAAAATGCTACAAACACAGCTATAAACACTGCAGGAACATTTCAAAATAAACCCATTCCATCAAAACATAAACATTAGTGACTTTATAACAGGAATACTTCATCAGCTGTAGTCATAGTTTTTTTATTAGTTGGTTTATTATTCTTCGGCTGATTATGAAAACAACACTGTAAAAAAGTGGAATAGAACAGAGGTTGATTCTAAGTTTTATGGAGGTTTGATTTTATGTAAAATATTGATTTTTTAAACTAAAGATTACTTTGCATTGTTTCACTGAATTAATTTATTTGAGTTGAATTAAAGCAGTTAATCTGTTTGTTACACTGTTAAAAGTGGCTGGTCATGTCTACTTAAAAAAATTATTCCATGTGGTTGCAAGCAATTGAACTAGCTTTATTCAACTTAAATAAATACTTTGAATAAACGATTCTTTTTAAGTTGAATAAAACATTCAATTGCTTGTTACCACATGAAGTAATTTTTAGGTAGATCTGAAAAGCCACTTTTTAAGCCACTTTTTACAGTGTACCACATTAAATTAAATTAGGTTAAATTGACAAAACATTTTTAACAGTGAATGAAAAACTCATTGCATGAGAAAAACTACAGAACTGAATGGTGTATCTTTTGCATAGAAACAAATTATGTAATCGAGACTAAAAAATCCAGCACTTGACATTATCTAGCAAGAAAATAGTCACAGATACTGTAAATGTAAATCTACCTGATTTGTATTATGATGCCCTCTCTACTTATACATGTATGAATGTGCAGTTGCTCATTATGTGCTGGGTCCATAATGGACCATCCATTGTGAACAATCCAAGTGACCCCTTATTATAGATGATCAACAACTGAGTATGACTTCAGCTCAGATAAGACTCAGTTGTGATTAACCTGAGAAAAATAATTTCAATCAGCAGTCTGTCTCTATAACTGTTATTATTTTTGTGCTTTAAATATTGTCTAATATATATTATTTGTGATTTTGCAAATTAATATGCAGTTTATTTTAACATTATGTGTTCAGTGTAACAGTTTTGTAACAGCGTATGTAAGCATTTGTAAATTGGGACACAGAAATACCCAGTTGTGTTAAAGGCTGAGACTGAGTGAAAAGAGAATTAAAGAATTTTGGAAATTGTGGTGACTAATGGAATTCTGTGTTCAAGCATGAAAAAAACTCTTCACTGTTTGGTCCAATTAAAGTGTTGTTGTTCTGACTGTGTGAAGAGTTTTGAAAAAGAGAAATCAGTACTGATCATGCTCATTAGCAATTGTAAAAATGTAATATGAAACTGCTATAATTAATGCAAGTTATTTTTAATACAAATGCAGAACAAATATAAGTTTAATGACAGAGTGCACTATAAGTGTCCTGTAGAAAACGTCAGGACCAGCCAACCAGATTTCTTTATTTTAATAAATTGATTCGCTTAAACATGAAGTGCAAACAATTATTATAAAGAACTCACAGTACACTCTGCATTCAGTCTGCACTGGTGCACTGATGTTAAAGACAAAGTTTAGTTTGTGCTGCAGTGCAAACACAATAGTGTTACTCACGTCATCAAACCACATCACCACACAGACACATCTCTACAGAAACATCACACAAACATAAATGTCAATCACTTCATTCTCCCTGTTATAAAATCCTGTTTAACCTCCTTAGTGCAATGAAAAGTGATCAGCTTTGAAAAGTTTCATTTTGGGCAGCTCTCTCTCTCTCTCTCTCTCTCTCTCAATTCAATATCAATTTTAATTGCTTTGTTCATGACAAATAGTGCTACATTTGTATTGCCAAAGTAACATCTTACAGCGTTTGAGATTTTAAAATGGAAAAGCAGCTATTTGAAAGGTGAACATGC
This sequence comes from Colossoma macropomum, assembly GCF_904425465.1. NCBI lineage: Eukaryota > Metazoa > Chordata > Actinopteri > Characiformes > Serrasalmidae > Colossoma > Colossoma macropomum. The sequence continues at coordinate 958,132 of NW_023496050.1, forward strand.
TTAAGAAAACCAAATAATTGTTCATCTAAAACGTTAAACATTGCAAAATTACAGCATTGTAATGGTAATCCTCTGTCTTCCAGTAATGTGTTCAATGCATTAATTTATGAAGGTTATCATTTTGATTAAATTCTAAGATTCTGCCTCCTAGCTGAGTGTTTACAGGAGTGTTTTTTAGAGAGTTAATTCTCTCTCTCTCTCTCTCTCTCTCTCTCTCTCTCTCTCTCTCTCTCTCTCAGACCGACAGACAGACAGACAGACAGACAGACACACACACACACACACACACACACACACACACTTAAGAGGAGTGTTCTATTCTCTCTCACACACACACACTGAGGAGTTGTCATTAAGCCCAAATCCAGCGTAGAGGGGTTCAGTAAATGTGGAGTGGAATGTGTGTAAGTGTGTGAGTGTGTGTGGATCAGAAGAGACGCTGTAGAAGGACAGAGTGCCGGCCCCCCAGTCCACATACACTCCTATTCTCTTAGATCTGATGAGCTGATGGGGGATCACAGTTTTTTTATTATTGTGCCAGACAGAGTGACCTTTATCATCAGAGCAGAGCAGTCTCCATGACTGATTATTGCGTCCAAACTCAGACTCATTACTTCCTCCTTTTCTCTTGATTCCTCTGTAGGTCACTGCTATAACAGCTAACTCTCCGCTCCACTCAGCCTCCCAGTAACAGCGTCCATTTAAACTCTCCACACACAGAACCTGAGGCCACCAATCAAATCTGTCTGGATGATCCGGATACGGCTGATGTTCTCCCACATTATCCACCTTCCTGTTCTCCTCAGACAGAGAGAGGACTCTGTTTGCTGTGTTTGAGTCCAGAGTGAGTTCACACACATCTAAACACACAATAAACACAGATTAGAACAGAACACCAACACAGACAGTGTGTGTGTGTGTGTGTGTGTGTGTGTGTGATCTTACATTTCCTCAGACTCGGTTTGATCCACATTTTCCCGTCATTTTCCACCCTGAAGAAGACACACACACACACACACACACACACACACAGAAAAATGCTCTTATATGTTTAACACATTTTTAAAAAATCTTATTTTTACCACACACACATTCTCTCTCTCTCTCTCTCTCTCTCTCTCTCTCTCTCTGACACATTCTCTCTCTCTCTCTCTCTCTCTCTCTCTCTCTCTCTCTCTCTCACACACACACACACACACACACACACACACTGAGTAATTTTAAATTTTAAATGTACATTCACTGAAAAGTAAAATGTTCACATCCCCTGTCTTTCTTACTTCTAACTAACTGGCTGCTCATGAGCTGCAGGGTTTAATATACACAGTGAAGTAGTGGAGCTGTGAACAAACATGAGACTAAACAGGAAGTGAAAGTTCAGTGATGAAGACAGTGATGTTAATATGGTGCTGTTTCACTGCAGACAAGAAAACAGAGAGAAGCACATTTTGCGTTTTGTTGTCCCAAAAAACACTTAGACAGAATGTGTCTGATCTCTTTTTGGCTCTCTCTCTGACTCTCTGCCTGTCTCCCTCTGTCTACCTCTCTCGGATTATCTCTTTCTGATCCCACCCCCCCCTCAGTTCAGTTTAGTTCAACAGTGTTTTATTGGCAAGAATGTAATAAAAGAAACTTGTCAAAACGAACAAGAAACACAAACATAAATAAGAGAAAGGTATCATTATAGATACAGTAGAACGCTAAAAGTTATTTACAGGGTTATTAGTAGTTAATAAAAAAAAGGAAAATAAATAATAAATACCATAATAAAGAGTAATAATCTGAAACAGTAATAATGATTGTTATGCCCGAATAAGTGTATGTTTTAGCTTGTTCGATGTTATTGTTGTTAACTGTAAAAATATAGCTCCCTTGACTTTTAGACCTCTTTTAAAATGTTACTATTTTGATTTTTGGGTGCTTTATTTTCAAAGCCCAATTTTCACAAAAGTTTTCCAAGATTTCTAAACTTTGTTGTAGCACCTCTCAGGAAGGTGATGGGAGGATGAGGTCATCTGCATAGGCACCTAATTGTGGTTATCACCCACAGACAGGCCAGGTATTTCATCACACTGATCCAATATTCAGCCAGTTCATTAATATATATGTGTATATATTAAACAGAGTGGGGTTTAGGCTGCAGCCTTGTCTCACTCCTCAGGAGTGTGGAAAGAACTCAGTTCTGATCAATTTTCACTGCACTTTACTGTGAGAATACATTGATTTAATGACATCATACATCCCCCCCACACCACTTTCAATTAGTTTATAAAATAGTCCATTGTTCCAAATTGAGTCAATAGCTTTTTGAAAGTCTACAAAACATGCAAAAATGTTGCCATTATTTTGGTTTATATATTTATCAGTTGGTGTGTGAAGAGTGTAAATGTGGTCAGATGTTTGATAATGTGGTAAGAAGCCAATCTGATTTCTGTTTAGAACATTATGTTCTGTTAGGCAGTTTGTTGTCTGAGTGTTGAGGATGCTGCAGAAGACCTTTCTCAGATTACTGTTCACACAAATTCCTCTGTAACTGTTTGGGTCAGATTTATCTCCAGATTTAAATATGGGGGTAATGAGTCCCTCATTCCAGACTGTCAGGAAATGGCCTACATTTAAAATGATATTGAACAGTTTTAGAATAGCCAGTTTGAAATTATGCTCTATGTTTTATAGCATTTTGTTTAAGATGCCATCTGTACCACAGGCCTTTCTGTGTTGGAGGCCTCTGAGTTTTTTCTCTAATTCTTCCTTTGTGATTGGGAAGTTTAGAGGATTTAGATCATACTTAATTGTTTTATTTTAGGTTTGTCATTTGTAACTGTTCTTTTCAGGTATATTGTAATTTGGCTGTGGTCAGATAGGGGTGTTTACGGCTTGACTGTGAAGTCTCTCAGGAAAGTCAGGCCCAAATCTGTTATGGTGTAGTCTACCATACTGCTGCCAAGAGCTGAGCTGTAGGTGAGCTGACCGAAGGAGTCCCCTCACAGCTGTTCATTTACTATGTACAGACGCAGGCTTCGACAGAGCTGCAGCTTCCTGTTATAAAGCGATCGCCTTGAGTGCGATTGCCTCTCTATCTGACTCTCACACTCTTTCTCTCTCTGTCTCTGTCTCTCTCTCTGACTCTAACTCTTTGTGTCTCTAACTCTCTCTGTTGCTCTCTGACTCTCTTTCTGTCTCTCTTAGTCTTTCTCTCTCTCTCTAGTCTGTTTTTCTCTCTGACCCTAACTCTCTCTGTCGCTCTCTTTCTCTGTCTCTCTCTCTCTCTCTCTCTCTCTCTCTCTCTCTCTCTCTCTCTCTCTCTCTGTGTCTCCACCTCTAAAGTCATGTGTAACTTTGGCTGGTAGACAGTCTTAAGTGTCTTTTCCAGAGTTCTATGTTAACATGATTGTTTCTGAGACTGAGGCTAATGAGGGTCAGCTTCTCTCCTTTGGAGCACAGCAGAAACTAGTATCAGCTGGTAAGAGTGTGTTATAGCTGTGTTAAATCTCTTCATTTCCATGAGCTAAAAGGAAGCAAGATGTGACTCCAGATGGAGAGCCCACCTCTCTGTCCCTGAGGGTCTGTGGCCTTCATGGAGGTTCTTGTACAAAAGCCCTCTTGGCAAAAGTAGACAACCACCTCGGACCCCCATGAGCCAAGACCCCCTTGAAAATATAACATAGATTAACTGAAAGTGTTAATGTTAAATAACCTATTCTGAAATAAATATACATTTTAAATATAGCAGCCTCGCCCTCTGGTCATACTTATAATGAATTATAAGAACTATATGGTAACACTTTCTATGAATGTCACCTTTGTAAGCATCTATAAACACATTCATAACATGTTATAATGCATTCATAAGACATTATAAACATAGCCATAAATATTTATAAAAATGCATTATATTTTATAGCCATGTTTAGTATGCATTATGAATTTGTAACATAATACATTATAAGTACTGATCATAAATTATAAGAGCTCATAAGTCATATTTGTCCGCTCTAATTAAAGTGAAGCACACTGTACTAAAGCCTCCTCCAGTGTTACGAGTGAGGCTTCAAGTTGAAGTATTTACTAAAGAATTTACTGAAACACTAAAATATACACAATAAAGCACATTACAGGCTTCAAATGTCAGAGTTTAAACTAGTGCTGCCATCAGTGTTTTACCCAATGTGGGAAAGTTAATGTACACCACCATTAGCTTGGTATTTGTTTTTACTTTACGCTCTCCAAGCTGGGACTGACTTCTTTGGCACTGAAATTATAACATGTTATTAACACTATTTATAATGCATTATATTAACAATTATAATGTACAATAAACATGGCTATAAAGTGTAATTCAGTGTCATTCTTTTTTATAAATGTTTATAATCATGTTTATAATGCCTTATGAATACATTATAACATGTTATAAATGTGTTTATAGATGCTTACAAATGCGACATTCATAGAAAGTGTTACCAACTATATTATTAGGTGATGACACAACTGCACAAAAACAGAAAAAATGACAGACATAATCAAGGCAAAAATTATGATCTATGTTTTAGAGAGGAGTGTAGAACCCAATGTTTTAATAATTAATAATGACCAGATATGCAATAAAAGTTTGCACTTGCTTTATTTAAAACTGTTTAACTTTAAAAAAATAATAAAGCAATAATATTTTACTAATGAAATACTTTATTACATTCTTGGGAATTGATAGCTATACTGACCATAATTTGACACAAATCCATATTGTAGTTGGGTATCTTCACTCTTTCAGTAATTAATGTTTCACTCTCTATATTATAGATTTTGAATAAGGTGTAATGTTTATTTTAATGAGCTTTTAGCCAAAATCTTTTCTTCATAGACTCTCCTCCAGGTCTGATATGATTGGCTTGCAACTTACAAGGTCTAATATAATTGACAGAGCTGGAGGTTCCACTTTTCACATTAGAAATTCTCACATCACATACATCACATAAGAAATGCTATGTAATCATATCTATTGTAATAAATAAATAGTAAATAGATATATAAATGTGTCCAAATGAACACATCATTTGTGAAATACACTAGTATCATGAAATCTCAAATCATTATTAAAATAAGCCTGTCATTATTGTCAGTTTCAAAATGTGTTCAGCCATTCAGTTTAAAATTTCATTCCAAAAATTCAGTTCTCATTTGTGTTATTATCAAAGGAATGAAATGCTCATGAGTCTCTACAAATAGGTAATATATTTAGCTTTAAGTTTCAACCTGATAAAAAGTTACAAAATATAATTTCCAACATGTCTGTTTTGTAATGAAACAACAAATTTCTTTAGGAACTTAAGATGCGCTTCATACCAGCTTCTTCAGCCTATAATCATTTCACACTTTACAGTTTTATCTGTTTTAAGTTTTTCTCCATCAGAAATGTTTCTTCCATCTGCTTTCTTTATGACTTGGTCCAGACCAGCATCTGAACACATAAGATAAGTGCTAAATAGTCTCACTAATGAGTAACTAGATCCATTAGTGTTTTATTCAATTCTGAAACTTTTTAGCATTTCTGGTCAGATAAGAGGCAGAATTCAACATTCAGACAACCAAATACTCTCTTACACACACTTACAGTTACAGCTGAAATTCCGTCACATATTATCATCTGTTTTGTAGTATGAACAGAAACCAGTATCAGTCCTACATGAAGTCTTAAAAGTGGAGGCTTTTCACAAAAGAAGGGTTCATTCTTGTAAGATTTCATCTCATTGATGCTCTCCTTGTTCCATGCTGGTATGATTTCTATGTGCACTAAGAAGTGTCATAGGAGCCATTAGGTAACTGCATTTTGCTGGATGTCCCAGAAACATCTTAGCAAAAAGCTGATTCTTAAATGGTGCAGTGAGCATCACACTGAACTCTCTTTCTACCAGTTAAGATAAGCTTAATGCTGAGATGCTTTTGGGAAGTTTAATAGAAAACAGAGATGTTTCCCTAATAATGCTGTTTTTAAAGTCCTCTTCATATTTCCTCTCTCCACATCAACCAGCTTTTCTACACATCTCCTCTCAAACATCTCTGCTAACAGAGAGACCATTTATCTATAGTTTTCTTCATTGATCCTTTAAAATCTAAATAATATTTCAGTTAAACTGCTGTTAAAACCAAAGTAAAAACTAGACAGAATATTTTACATATAAAAGATCATATTCAGGTAGATAAAACACTGGTTTAAACACATTATATTACATTATTGGACAAATTATTACATTATTGGGTTATTACAGTTTTGGCAAGTAAAGTGCAAAGATTTATTACATTTATAAGGTTATTACAATATTTGGTTTTACAAAGATTTTTTTGGTGTTATGAGAATTTTTTTATTAATGATTTTTTATTTTTTTATTTTAACAATTATTTAAAATTTTAAAAATTGAATAACTAAATGTAAGTAATCCAAGCACAGCATTGAAATTCAAAAAGAAGGGAGGAAAGCAAAAACATTTGTCACAATTCTTCACATGATGAGAAAACCAGTGTTTTATCTACCTGAACATGGTCTTTTATATGTAAAATATTCTGTCTAGTTTTTACTTTGGTTTTAAGAGCAGTTTTACTGAAATATTATTTAGCTTTTTAAAGTATCAGTAAAAAAACTATAGATAAATGGTCTCTCTGTTAGCAGAGATGTTTGAGAGGAGATGTCTAGAAGAGCTGGTTGATGTGGAGAGAAGAAATGTAGAGAGATGAAATGTGGAGAGTACTTTCAGAACAGCATTATTAGCGAAACATCTCTGTTTTCTGTTTTAAGCAGTGTGTTCACTCTTGGTTTCTCTTGTTTTTATGATATTGTTTACAGGATGTGTATGATCAGTGCAGAAGTCCTGCTAATTTAAGGGGAGATACCCCAAAACATTCCTACAGCGAGATGAGCTGAGCCCTGGATCTTTACATGCCCAGCCAACATCCCTGGAAGACCATTCATAATATTAGCATTAATGTTAGTACAGAGAGCTCCAGTGTTGGGATGATTACTCAGAAACATAAAAATAAATACAGTAAGGTTCCTTCCAATAATCCTTTCAAGTAACTATTACTTCTTTCAAAATGTATTGATATTATGTTATTTTTACTTTCCTGGAAAATAAAATAATAATAAAGTAAGAAATAAAGTCATCTCTCTACTCGTTACTTCAACATTACTCTGTACCAAATTACTCTCTTAAGCATATTTCTTAGAATAAGCAAAATTATCTGCCAATATAGTGAGAGTTAATTAAATACATACATAAAAGTTAAATAATCATCTTATATCTGCACTAATTACATTACAGTTATATTTTTACATCTCATATATATATATATATATATATATGATGAATTCACCTACCAAAATATCAATTTAGGTGGTTACACCACTGAGGATCCCAGAGCCTCAAATAATTAAAAAATAGAATGTGCAGTTTTGGAGATTCTACGCTGCACTGTACCCACCAGACCCACCAGAGAATTAGTTCTTCTGTGATGATCTTGATACTAACTTTCATGCTTCTGTCTAAAGCTGGTTCCCCTCTTTGAGCCTGTGGGTAAAGTTCTCACAGGATTTACTAACATTCAGTTTATTTGTAGTTGTAGGTCACTGAGGCCCAACATTCTAAATGTACTTTGTCTAATTTAATAATGAGACAAGCAAAGCTGGCAGTTTGGAAGTCCTTCAGCTTGATGTGTGAAGGGCAGGAATCATCATCATTCTTATGTGAACTCTTTACCTAATACAGCTTTCTTTCTTTCTCTCTCTGTCTCTTTCTTTCTCTCTCACTCTCAAGTTCCAAATAGCTTTATTGGAGTGACTGTATTAAGTACAGTATTGTCAAGTCATTATAACAATAATGACAGTAACAGCAACTACAGCAAATAATAATACATGTTTTAATAACTATAATTATAATAATCATAACAGAGTACACAAAATACAAATACTTTTTTATAATTTTTATACTTACTTTTCTATGGCCAGACTCTGGTTACTGAGCATTATTTGGTCAGGATCTTTTAATTCATATTCTGTTTTTAGCTCCAGATAACATTCAAGTCTACTTTCAGTTTAATTTTCATTTTCATAATCACTGTGTTTGATGAGCTGATTAATATTTAGTTGAGGCTAAAGAGTAAAGCAGTGCTGGAGTGAGGCTGCTGTGTGTTACTGTTACAGGGTTAATAATCCTCAGAACCAGTGAACTGAACAAACTCTTTTCAGGGTTCAGGTTTTGGCTCTGAAGTAGTGTTTCTCTGGGACTCGTCTTCAAGTGCACTCAAAAATATAGGAAACGTTTTGAGAAAATAAAAGAAAATTTGTTTTGTTAGTTTGAGAAAAAAAGATAAAAAATAAATAACTGTTAAGCTTAAAACATTGAAAAATTCTATCTATCTATCTATCTATCTATCTATCTATCTATCTATCTATCTATCTCTCTCCATACCTGAGTGTGTGTAGTGTACAGAGTGGATCAGAGAGCAGCTTCACGCCGGATTCTCCTGGGTGATTGTAGGTAAGATCCAGTTCTTTTCGTTTGGCGGGGTTTGATTTCAGAGCTGAAGCCAGAAAAGAACAGCCTTCATCTGTTACTAAACAACCAGACAATCTGCAGAAAAGAGGGAAAACAAGAAAATTATTTTAGAATTTGCTTTGTCATACTGATAAATATAATTACTAGCACTGTGAAATGATTAAAATAATTCACCAGGATTAATCACATTCTTTTGTGTAGTTAATTGTGATTTGTCTTATTTCTTCACATTTGAACCTAAAATAAGATTTATTCAATTTAACAGCAGGTCATCTTGTTATAGTTATATGATAAATTATCAGGAATAATGTATTAATTTTAACAATTCAATAATATTATATGTATTTATATATATTCTTCGTTTCTAATTTTCGTCACTGATGTGCATTGAGAACAAAACTTAGTGCACATTCCAACTCCTCTATGAATGTTGCATCATGTTTTGTCTTGTTTTCAAGGGTATATGTAGCATTGCACTTTGCAAGGGAGTTATGCAAGCTAAAATTCTGAGGGGAATGATGAAATTTTTGCAACTTGACATAATAGATATTTAAAGACTATTTTAAAACTCCAGTTTTTGTGCTTCAGTAATCTCCCACTTAACACTAAGGTAAATATTGTATATTTATTTGGAGATTTTCATGTCATACTACATTCTACACTAGATTACACTGCTGCCAACAGCTAAATATTCTCTGCTTCACCCAAAAAGGGGCTTAAACTAAGGCACATAAATTCACATAAAAAATACTTTATCTACAGTCAAAATTAATTTAGAGAAAACAGATAATAAAGTTACAGATAAAAGGAAACTGCCAACATGGTAACAGCTGTATTTTCAAATACAACACGTAGGAAGCAGCATAAGGACTGATGTGGCTGCTCACTGCCATAAAATTCACACAGCTCTCCTTAACCAATATTAACTAGGATGCTATTGTACTATATTGTGCTATTGTCACAATTCATGACTAGCTAGTGAGGCAGAAAACTAAGCAACAAGATTCAGGGAGGCTACTCATTTAGCTGGTACTAAACACAGCCAATATTTACCAAATTCACTTAAGTGTGTATAACTAATTGCATTTCATTTTCACATGTTTGAAAAAGAGATTAATGCTCCACTAACCACTTGAGCAACACACCATTCATCAAATATTCAGCATTAATGTGCACAGATTGCTGTGTGCACCTGTACTTGCTGCTGTGAACTGATTTCATCACAAAACTTTTGGATGAAACCAATACAATATGGAAAGGTGGTGTGTGCCTTGAGGTATGATCTATGATATAATAAGAAGAATAGGTTTGACTTATAAAATTATCTACACATTCTAAAAATATTAGTGTTAAAATAAAATAGAAAGATAAAACTACAAAACATATTATTTGAGGTATTAAGCACTAAGTACCAATAAAAAAAATTATCAGAGTCTATAATGATGTCAAATAAAGTCTTAATCAATACCTTATATTTTAATTATTGTTACAAAATAATCCAACAAAAATATATATTTATATGTTTTATATATAAGGACAAATATTAAAATTAAATCATTTTGTAACCATTAACAAAAATCTCATGTTAACATTTAGTAATAGTTTAAATATTAATTAATATGATGACTGAAATACTTGATAAACATGGCAGACTGTCAGATGATTATTGTCAACACTTCATTTAATATTTTGTGTAGCCTCCAAAGATCAGCTCTGAGCCTGCTCCTGTATTGCTTAATGTGACTGGAGAACACATGGCAATGGATCTGAGACCACTCTTCCATACAGAATCTCTTCAGATCCTTCATATTCCCAGGTCAACGCTTGTGGACTCTCCTCTTCAGCTCATCCCACAGGATTTTTATGGAGTTTAGCTCAGAAACAGTAGCCTTTCTGTGTCCATAAATCTCATATAAAAAACAAGAAAGTAATATTTACTTCAGTGATTCTTCAACTTATGTTTATAAGTCTGTGTGTGTTTGTTTTATTACTAACTATTATTATGTATATTTACTATAACAATTACTAACTACCTGTTCTAAACTATGTCTTAGTGCTGGGCCACAACATGATGTGGCATGTGTATAAGTGCATTTACAGGAGTGTGAAATGTGTGGTGAGTTTAACCCTTAGAACCTGAAGCTGAGAAAGCAAAGATGTAGTTACCTTCTAGCCTTCATAACTTTTGAATGGTATAAGCTACAGGCATGACACACATATCAGACCATTCAGCAAACTTGGCCCAAACTAACTAGCATGTCACTGAGCTGTGATGTCAGCATCAGTGAGTAATTCAGCTTGCAAAATCACCCAAAATCCTGATATTATTGCTCTGGTTTTCAGCCTTCATATTCCAAACAAAGGGTTAAAACATTTACATTATTCATACACCAGATCACTCATCAGACTCTGCCTTCACAACATAGAGTGACTTCTTCCACCTGTGACCATCCATCAGCCAGCAATCCAGCTCCAAATCACCCACAACCCACTCGCTACTGTTATATCTCTGCTTTTAGCTTTCATATTATAAAAAAGGGTTAAAAATAGTGATATGATTCACACATCAGATGACTCAGCACAACCTGTCATCACTTGCCAGAGGGAGAGAAACCTATGCTATGCAAACCTATGCTATGAAAACCTATGCAAACCTATGCATCTCACAAATCAGAAATACAACACAAAAACACAGCCAGATCTCTGTAAAACCTGCTATTAGCTCTCTGCTTTAGAATTTATTTGGCAACAAAAGGGTTAAAACAGTGATGCAATCCATACATTACAGCTCAGTAGGACTCACCCTGTGTGTCCAGGGTGACTTTGTGGAGATTTCAGTGATGATTGTCAATAATCCAGTTCAGAAAACCACCATTCAGATCTTGTATGTGCGTCCATTCAAATGCCCCATTTAAATGGCTGACTGCACATGTATGACCTAGAACTTTCCCTAATGCTTCAAGCAGTCCTCTGACTGACTCAGACTCTGATTTTAGTGCTGGTAATCAGAGATTTACAGCTAAATACACGTTAAAAAGTACTCAAAATTTAGTCACTCTTAAAATTGAGGCTAAATGCTAGCCATGCAGCGTGTGTATGCTGCGGAGCTCAGAGAGTTGGGGGAGGAGGGGAAAGGTGAAAACTGGCCTTGTCCTAATCCAGTGAGGGCACTTTCCCTCTTTCCCTCAAAATCGCACAAACAGGCCTTAAAACACATTTTAACAGATAACTAACAATAAATATGCCAAATATTATTATAAAATAAATAATATTTGGCTCTGTCTTTCAGTTTACATTGACTTTGTGTATTAAAAATATCTGGTATTAAATACGCAACCCAATTTGTAATTAAAAATAAAGCCTGTCTTGCTGTGTATCAGAGTTTTACCAAGCACTCAGCACGAATTCGAGATGACAGAAAATCAATAAAAAACATGTCTGCCTTAGGGTAATTGTTTATTTTTACTCATAATAACCAATAGAATGTATCACCATCAAAATTATTGCACTTTATACGATATTGCTATCTGTTTAGCCCAGGGTCTCCAGAAAATAACAACATATGGCATGTGTGACTGTCTCATGTAAATACTTTTAAATGCCATTGTAATTGTAATAGATTTAATATATATATATATATATATATATATATATATATATATATATATATATATATATATATGTAAAACAATAAATATATAAAAATAAATATATTTTTAAAAAATCAAAAAAATTATAGGATTCTAAATGAATGAATAAAATAAATAGCAAGAACTACATTAGAGTTGCATTTAGTCTTCAGTTTGAGTTCAGAATTCTCACAGGTCTCTACTTCTATTTTTCTGTTCTTTTTTCTTTATTTTAGTTGTTATTCATTGTTAAGCTGTATTTATGATGAATAGTCACTACAATGCTCATCTTGTGTTTTGATATATGTAGGAATATCAGAGAAGCACTGAATTTAACATGTGAACATTTACCTGAGTATCTCCAGTTTACAATGTGAACTCTTCAGTCCATCACAGAGCTTCTCCACGCCTGAGTCCTGTAGGTCATTCATACTAAGGTCCAGTTCTCTCAGAGAGGAGTTTTCTAATTTTAAAGCTGATGCCAGATTTTCACAAGATGTTTCCCCCAAATTACAAAGAACTAGTCTGGAAAGGGAGAGGAAATACAATGCATTGTGTCAGGTACTCAGTATTTTACCAGTATTGAATTATGTTGAGAATTGAGTTCAGACATCATAAATGTCTTCAAATTTATCTTTACATTGCAGAGGGTTTTTTTTTCTTTTTCTTTTTTATTTTTTTAAGGACATTTAATACTGATTATCCTAAAATTCCTAAGAAGAAATAACAGACAAAAAGGAGACATGAGATACTTCTGACTGAGATAAAATTATAATAATTACTCACAACTTTCAAACTGAGAAGACTTGGATACGGAATGGTTGAGTTAAGTTGCAGATAAACATGAGTATTATTGTTTTGGCAACTTTGAGCACAACATTAAACTTTACTGAAATTTCTATTAACACTCATTAGGAGATGACACTATTGGGCTTTTTTGCTCAGGAGAAAATTCTGTACAGCAAGGCATTCAATTTTGTCTTTCTTTGTAATCTCATTGTTGTCTAGGAGAAACTACAGAGATATTAATAGACCTCTTTTTAAATTTTACCTGTGGGATGTTTCCTTTTGACATAATGACAATTTATTCAGCTCCAGCTCCAGACATAATGTTTCCATTTTACATATGTGATGAATCAGTTTCAATGGAAAAACATCATGATAAGATGATAATGATGCATAACCATGAATAGTAATGTCCCTTCATTCTGTATCTATGAAGCTAATGTAACTAAGGAGTGGAAGCTTATACTTATACTCTGATTGACTGAATGTTTCCCACATCATTAAACAGTTATTTTAGTGATGTGGTAAAACATTTTAGTTTTAATGGCTCTGTCTCTCTAATTACTACTAATTAACTACTAATATTATTTTTTTTTTCATTTGCTTCAAGCGCTGGCATCTCTGCATCATCTTAGATAAGGCTATGCTTGTTATTCCTCATTATATTCTCATCATTTCTTTGCTGATGTTCAAATATTTTTGGCCACCTCCAGTCTCAGTTATATGTTTGTCATCACAGTGACTGCATTTTTCTGTAATGGATGCGATTTTCTGTACTATCACATTAAAGATGAGCATTATAGAGGATCAGCATTTTGTGAGGCTGATAATTTGCTAATTGTCAATTGTTTTTTTGCACAATCAGCCAATGCTAATTGAGATCATGGTGAGGACGAGACGCTGTGACACTTAACTACCCAGGAAAAACATCACGTGTAGTGAAAATTTCCATGCACTGAAGAAAACTTTACTATGACCTGCTAGGTATGCCTCAAAACCAGTGGAAGTATTCATGTTGTGCAGCTAAAATGTATTGTTATGGGATAATAGGCATTATTGTTCTGTATTAAAGCCATTGCTTTTGTTCCACTACGAGTGCCTGTTATCTGGCTAATTTAGTGAATTGACAGAAAAACTTTTCATCTTAGAGAGCAAACAAGAAAATGTGTAATTAATGTACACTAGCAGAACATGTTGTGATCAGTCTCAGGTCTCAGATTTTTCTCCTATAGTAATTAAAGAAAAATCAGACTGATCTTTGTTTAGCTATTTTATTGATATATGATATGATAAATTTGATATGATACAGCCAACTCATATTTTCAAATGGTGATATTATTTTCAAAAAAATGGTTTAACTATGAAGAGTAACACTTCATTGATTAGTAATTTGTTATGTTAGCATGATTTTACTTTATAATACTTCTTACAATCTTTATGCATGTTTTTCAGTGCTTCTTGTAAAGAACTCCAACAAGGCTGGTTGCATTTTCTGCTTCTCATGAACATTAAAATACACAAACATTCAATGATGTTGAGGTTTGAGTTCAGGGGTGGCCAGTCTATTATTCTGAGTATATCAACAGATTCTTTATCTAATAAGTATGTCTTGATCTCAACATTCTGTGTAGGCTAATGATCTTTCTGTGGAATATTTTTTCAAACATTGCCATGGGGGTATTGCATGATGTATTAAAATTTGTTTGTATTTGACAGCATTAAATGTGGCTTCAGATAAATACCAATGATAAATACACCATGCTTGACTGATGGTTGTACACATGGATCAAAAAGTCTGTGATTGCTTTAAAACTACAAACTCAGAGAGCTGTCTTCCCTCAGTGGAAGGACAGCAATGTGATTCTTTGGAGATCTGTAGCAAGAGTGAAGCTTGTTATCGCTAAAGAATCTTTACATACTGCTTATATGATGACAGTTTTGGTGGTCAACCAAGTCTTGCACGGTTGTTAGGAGTCCTATTTTCTCTGTAGAGTTTAATAATTCTCCTTTGAATGTTCTCTTTCTTATAGAAGTGGATTTTATCATTTTTGATTTCTTCAAAAATATGTCCTTTAGTAATTTTAGATGCATATGAAAAAGTAGTATACAAAGCAGTTAAGGTATGTTTGGGTAGTTGCTTGTATAATTGTTTGTGTCTCTTTGAAGAACGGAAGAGTAAAAGTAGCAATAGAATGCACAAAAGCAAAGACTGGACAAACTGAATACTGATATTGATATTATACTTTGTATTCAAGGCTTCTGTGTAATTTTCTGTTAAATATATGCTTCATTATTCTGATAATGAAAACAAATAACTTGTACTTAGCTGATGTTTTGAATGTAAATTAAATAAACAAAATGTGGCTCTCTGAGAATCCTATACATAAATAAAATGCATTTCACTCCATAGTAAATCAGACTCTCCCCCATTTAGTAAAGCAGTAATATGATTCATTTGTTATTGTACTGTTTTAGATAAAAAAAAAATATTGTGCAAAACGTTTACCTGAGTATCTCCAGTTTACAGTGTGAACTCTTGAGTCCGTCAGAAAGCACCTTCACACCTGAATTCGTCAGGTCATTGTGTGTGAGGTCCAGCTCTTTAAGGTGAGTGTTTTGTGTTTGTAAAGCTGGTGTGAGAAATTCACAGGACTTTTCAGTGAGATTACAGGCAGCTAATCTGCAAAAGAGGCAAAAAATACAGACAGATTTTAATTTTATCACGTCATACAGAGATTGTAATATTGTTAAAATCAAACTTGTCTTGTCAGTTTTTACTTTAGTCTGTATGGTTCAACTTTTTCATTTAATGATGAGATTTAAAAGTGGAAGCTTCACGGTTCATCTTTAGGGAAGTGCTTCACTTTGTTAGAGCTGAGTTTCTCTGGAACTTTGCAGTAAAGACAGACAGTTCATGGACTGATGAAAATGTAGTTTTCAGTTCTGAGGCTTACAGTACAGAATGTTCTCTGGTGATTACAGAAGCATAAGTTTTATACAGTTCTAGCAAAAGCACTGTGATTAGATATGAAGTGAAGCACCAGACCATTCAACAGTGAATGTGAATTGGCTGTAGACAAGAAGCTGTGCTGTGAGGATAGAGACTTCCAAATGGTTAATGAGGCTATTAGAATTACAATAAAGCACAATTCCTGATGTCCTGTATAAATATCATATATCTAAATGAAATAGAGCAAAAAGTCTGATTAAGCCGAAAAATATAAAATCTAACAACTTCAGCAGAACTTTTTTGTCCCACTCCCTCTCTGAATACAAATCTACAGAGTGTTTGTGTGTATCTGAATTATAAATGAAATGCTCAGGTAATGCTATGCTTCAAAGGTCCTGCTGAAGAGTATTATTATAAATTTTGGACACGTTTTATTGATTTTCTAATTGAGAAGAAGTAAAAACAGCTTATGTTGTTGTACGCCTTCTGGTGTTGCAGCAATAGAATCTGCCTAGAATCTGTAACTGTAATTATACAGAATATTAGATGGTAGATACATCTGACAAATTTGAGTATGTACAATGTATACTGGCAATTCAATATAAAGTTCTTACACAATGTTGTGTCATGACTTTGGTAGAAGTCATGTTTAGGGTTTCACTGTTATTGAAACATTTCACAATATTTCAGTTTTTTCTATAGCTTTATTTATCTGTTTAGACAAATGATTGCATTAATTTACATGACTATTTATATGAAGAGTTGCCTCACAGCCTTTTTTTAAAAGGCATGAATTTCCTTGTGAAATATTGTGGTTACAACAACTGGTCAGACAGTGGCACTGGACTTAATACAGGGAGTGGACATTGCACAAGAAAAAAACAGTCAAGTTCAGGCTCTGAATAGCAGATAACTGAGATATGGCTCTTTTTTGCAAAATACACCACATGCACTGTGGATCAGAGCACAGTGCAAATCCACAGATATGTTCTCCTCTGAAAGTATTGGAACTGCAAGGCCAGTTCTTTTGCTTATGCTGTACACTGAAGACATTTGAGTTTGAGAACAATATGAGACGATAGATCAGACTTTCGGATCTTATTTCCTTACATTTATATCTAGATGTGTTAAACAACTTAAAACATGGCACCTTTGATGTAAATTAAATAACACAGTTATAATGACTTTCAGTCATTGTTTCTTGTGAAAACTGGGTTAAGGTCTGGTGATTAACTTGGTCAGTCTAAAACCTTCCCCTCTTTCCCCTGATGAAGGCCTTTGTTGTTTTGGCTGTCTGCTGTGGGTCGTTTTCTTACTGCATGATGAAGTCCCTCTCAATTGGATGCATTTCTCTGAAAACTGGCAGACCGAATGTTTCTGTAGATTTCGGAATTCATTCAGCTGCTACCAGCATGAGTTACATCACTAATAAAGATAAATGTGCCCATTCCAGAAGCAGGCATGCTTGACCAATGAACTTATACATTTTAGATCATGAGCAGATTCTTTCTTTCTCCATACTTTGGCCTTTCCATCCCTTTGGCAGAGGTTAATCTTGGCCTTATCAGTCCATAAAACTGTTACAGAACTTTCGTGGCATATCTCTGTATTATTCCAACTCTGCTTATTCTAATCTGGCCTTCTGATTCTAACTGCTGACCAATGTTCTGTATCCAGTGGTATGACCTGCATATTTCTGCTCTCGAAGGCATCTTCTAATGGTGGATTGTGAAATGCCATGTGGAGGTTGTTGATGATGCAAACTATTGTTGTTGGGATTTTCTTCACAGCTCTCACAATGTTTCTGTCATCAACTGCTGTTATTTTCCTTGGCCAGCCTGTTCGATACCTGGCTGTTAGTACATCTATTTCTTTTTCAGGACATTTCTAATTGTTGTATGGGCTATGACCAATGCTTATGTAACAGCTCTGATAAATTTTCCCTCTTTTCTCAGCTTCAAATTGGCCGGTTGCTGCAGACAGCTCGCTGGTCTTCAAGTTTATGGTTTCTAACAACAAAAGCAGTCTCCACAGGTGAAACATGGGGCTCAAACCAAGATTACACATTCAGAGCTATTAATTCTATTAATTAAATCAATCTAACAAAGCACACCTGCAACAAGAAAAACACAGATTTGTTTTGTTGCAGGTGTGCTTTGTTAGATTGATTTGTTTGTAATTTAGTCCATGGGTGTAAGTTTTCTCAGAGAGACATATTTACTCTTCAGAGACAGAAAGAGAGCAGAGTTATGGTTCCAATTCATACAACTTGATGTATCCTTGATTATAGCAAAGGGGCTGAGGTCAGCTTAAGACAGCTTAGTTAGCATAAATTTCATCTCTGTAACTCAGGAATAAATTCACAGAACACTTACCTGAGTACCTCCAGTTTACAGTGTGAACTCTTCAGTCCAGTAGAGAGCTGATTCATGCCTGGATCCCCCAAGTCATTTTTACTGAGGTCTAGTTCTTTCAGAGAGGACTTCTCTGATTCTAAAACTGACCTCAGTGTATAACAGGATTGATTGCAAAGTTTACATAAAGCAAGTCTGCAAAAGGAGAGTAATTGCAATAAATATTACTAAACACCCAAAAAAGATGTATTACGTAAATTTAATGTATGTTTTTTTTTACATGTTTCTATAGTGTAAGTATAATATTCAAAAATTAGGTCAAATAAACATTAATACTAGCCTGAGTATGTCCAGTTTACAGTGTGAACTCTTCAGTCCATCTGAGAGCTTCTCCAGTCCTGAGTCCTGCAGGTCATTATAACTGAGGTCTAGTTCTCTCAGGGAGGAGTTTTCTGATTGCAGAGCAGCACTAAGAGTTACGATGGACAGTTCAGAGAGATTACAGCTGGCAAATCTACAAAAAGGGAAGAAAGAAGACAATCAAAACTACCTTTCAGTTATGCACTCCACTGGCTTATTTTCAAAGGATTAGTTTTGCTCCTGAAAAATGAAAATATGTATTTTTTCCAACTCCATGTGCAGCTAATTCACAGTGATTAACTGATAATGTCTGAGGATTTCAAAGGATTTGTAAAACAACTTCAACATTTCTTGTAATTCACTAGTTCGATTTGGCTTTTATATCAGCACATATTTTATTCCTTGGAAATCTTGGGTATTTGAGTCTGTTGGTATTTTAGAATTTTGAGGAAAAACACATTTTGAATATAATGAATTTTTTTGGCATTTTACATTCAATTCTTAAAATACCTCACAAACTCATATTGGGCATTTTATTGTTGGTTGTTGGATTGCCCTCCAGAGTTACCAGATCCTGGCAAAATTTCTCACCCAGAATTTCTAAGCCAAAATGATGTAATGATATTTAATTATTGTTAATATTTATTTTTAATTAGATTTTATTTAATTATGTATTTTTGCAGAATTATACCTAATTTATTGAAAATGGAGAATATCTGCAACAACAATTTCAGACAGAATTATGTTCATCATGACCTGAATTTGTGAAGTGATAGTTTAGCATAACTTAACTATGAAATAGAGCTTTAGACTAGCGATGGGTCGGTCGCGAACGATCCAGCTCTAAGAACCGGTTCTTTGAAGTGAACGACAGGAGCCGGCTGCTGATTGTGAGCCGAATTTTTTTTTCTGTTAAAGTGTGATTGGTCAACATGTGTGGTGGCATCTGAGAGTCTTCACTGAGCAGGAGGGGGGAGGGGAGGGGTTACAAGCACACACAGAGTACAGTGAGCACACGAACAGGAGGGAGAGTCTCCCACAAAGTTCTCTCGGGAGACAAGAGAGAATGAGAGAACTTCGCGTTTTACATAGTCAGACAGACTACATGCTGGAAAGGTGAGGAAAATGACTGACAGGAAACGTAGTAAAGTTTGGACACATTTTAATGTGATAGACAGTTCAAAGGCAGAGTGTAGAAGAGAAAAGACAAGCAAGGGAACCTGCTATTAATGAAGGTGCCAGTGTGTCTGCTGCAACTGTTGCTGCTCCTACAACATCTGCAGCGTCATCCAGTACACCACCACAACTGCCTAGACCTACAACCCAGAGCTCTATGACCCATTTTTTGCAAAAGGCTATGACCCCAGCAAAACAAAACACAATTGATGAGCAACTGGAAGACAAAGGATTCAGAAGCTATACTTATGCTTATTGTATAGTTATGCTCATACTTATGCTTATACTTATACTTATGCTCTCAAACCAATGTATGCACTTCCAAGCAGGAAAACACTTTCCCAAAAAATCATCCCAGGCCTATATGACAAAGAACGTGCTTCACACCTAGAAAGGGTCAAAAAAGCCACAGCTGTTTGTCTAACAACTGACTGCAGGACATCCCGAACCACCACATCCTATATGTCAGTTAAATGCCACTTTGTTGAAAATTACAAAATGGTGTCCTGTTTACTGGATTGTTTTGAGTTCAGTGACAGACACACTTCTGAGAACTTAGCAAAGGAGCTGGTCAAAGTGGCAAAAGAGTGGGACGTGGAAAACAAAGTTGTTTGCTGGGTTAGTGACAATGCAGCTAACATAACAAAAGCATTTAAAACCCTGAAATGGACCCACCACCCATGTCTTGCACACACAATTAACTTGTTTGTAAGAGATGCTCTGAAGGTGATGAAGCCTACTGTGGACAAAGTAAAGGCGATAGTGGAATTCTTCCACAGGATCACAACAGCCACAGAGAAGCTCAAATCTACCCAACGACAGATGGGCATGCCTGAGCTAAAGCTAAAACAAGAGTGTGTTACTAGGTGGAACTCCACCATCCATATGCTAAAACAGATTCTGGACTCCAAGGATGCAGTCATCTCCACCCTGGCTGTTATCAATGCACTTGTTGATCCTCTGTGCCAAGAGGAATGGGAGGTACTGCAGGAGGCTTGCACTGTTCTGGAGCCATTTGAGCAGGTCACTGTGGAGATCAGTGCAGACAGGTACAGTTTACAAATGTTATCATGTTATTATTCTTCCTATTATTATTTTTCAGTTATCATGTTTATTAGTTGTTGTTGTTGTTGTTGTTGTTGTTGTTGCATTATTAGTATGAAAAGCAGATTGGACATGACTGGATATATAATAATATATACTGCTAATTAAAACAAAGCATAATTTTAACACTTATTGTTTACTCTTTTTTCAGCTATGTTACAGACTCTAAAATGTTAATCCTGTGCAAGGGTCTGCGGAGAGTGACAGCTGAGCACCAGACCAGACCCAGACAGCAAGCATGTTCGGGCCAGATTACCTTGGCCGTCACAAAGTCCTCCTAGCAGTCGCATCTGCATTGCTGACTTGTGCCACATTTGGGCCAAGTAACTGTTAACAGCACTGGACACACTGCCGGTAAGCGGACTCAGAGCGCATTGGGGCCGGATCTTTAAAACAGACGCGCCTCATTTAAAAATTGCCCCTCCCTTTTTCCCCCCGCTCAGTTCTCTGCAGTTGTCAGTTGACTTTGACTGTAAAACTCGCTGCTGCATTTGAGGTAAGGTGTATTTTGTATTTTAAATAATTGCACATTTATTTAATATTACGATCAGGTATCTTGGATTTTATGTTTTACCTTTTAATATGTTATTCAGTTTGACAAGCAAATAAGCTGAGTGGTGGAGTTCCTAGAGGGGAGGACGTCAGTGCTAGCTAACCTAGTTATGTTAGCTGAGGTAGTGAGTCAAAATGTCTGATTCCAACCTAAATTAACATTCGAGATTTCTCTTTAATTATGTTTAATAAGCAGCTTTAATATCTATTAGCTAGAATCTAAAGTTACCCTATATTGTGGTGTGTGGAGTTAGCCAGCTAACGTTAGCTAACTAGCTAAGCTGTATTAGCCAGTGCAAGCAGTAACGTTAGTTTAACCTTCTTATTTTTATCTGCTTTTTTGTAGTGTCGGATTTTACTATTTTTTACTTAAAGAAATGGTAGGTTAACGTTACTTTTAATTATTTTATCTTGAAACTGCTGAAATAACATAAACCAGTAACAGAATCCTCTTATTTGGTTAAAAGTGTGTAAAATAACCCTCAGAAAGAGAACGGGTTTCCCTTTGCTTAATCTTTTATTAGACGAAGCTTCAACTCTCACACTGCTGCTCCCGCGGCCGCTTCGGACTCAGGGTCAGTCTCAAAATTACGAAAAGAAAGTGTTTCTGCTATCATTACTAGCATTATTATTATTGTCTTTGTATATACATCTGCTGATATGTTCAGAAGCCTCAGCAGAGCTATTTACGGAGATACTAAAGCTACTACTACTAGTAATAATAATAATAATAATAGCTTCACTTGTTTCATCTTGTAATTTTGAGACGATCTCTGACTCTGAAGCAGACACGGACAAGCACAGCGATAGCGTGAGTTGAACCTTTTGGCAAAAATAAAAGAATAGAAAAAAGAACAAGAAAAGAACAGCGCAGTTAAGTACAACAGGTTTGTTGTGTTTGTTATCTTTAAAATGGCCATGAAAGTGTAATTAATCTAATAACACAGAACGTAATTACGAATGCCACACAAACTTTACCGTCCGGTGTGGTGTGTGTAGCCTGATTGTGTGAAAGCTGAGACATGGCCATGGTGGTCTGAGGCGGTCCTAAAACGGTCACAGTAACGCAGCCGTTTTTAAACATACATGCAGCTGCCTGCAGCACCGAGCGCGTTTAACTATCGCAGCTCAGTCATGTTGACGTGTCGGAATACTGTTTCACGCTATGGTTTGCATTAAATAAACCAATAAAAGAACGTGTTTTACCGTCATTATGGTAAAGTCTCCTACACCTCCCCACCAGGGCCAGCCTCCTACACCTCTCCCCGCCAGAGCCAGCCTCCTACACCTCTCCCCGCCAGGGCCAGCCCCCTACACCTCTCTGCCAGGGCCAGCCTCCAACACCTCTCTGCCAGGGCCAGCCCCCGACACCTCTCCGCCAGGACCAGCTTCCGACACCCCTCCGCCAGGGCCAGCCTCCGACACCCCTCTGCCAGGGCCAGCCTCCGACACCTCTCCGCCAGGACCAGCTTCCGACACCTCTCCGCCAGGGCCAGCCCCCGACACCTCTCCGCCAGGACCAGCTTCCGACACCCCTCCGCCAGGGCCAGCCTCCGACACCTCTCCGCCAGGACCAGCCTCCGACACCTCTCCACCAGGGCCAGTCTCTAACACCTCTCCGCCAGGGCCAGTCTCCTACACCTCTCCGCCAGGGCCAGTCTCCTACACCTCTCCGCCAGGGCCAGCCTCCTACACCTCTCCCCGCCAGAGCCAGCCTCCTACACCTCTCCCCGCCAGGGCCAGCCCCCTACACCTCTCTGCCAGGGCCAGCCTCCAACACCTCTCTGCCAGGGCCAGCCCCCGACACCTCTCCGCCAGGACCAGCTTCCGACACCCCTCCGCCAGGGCCAGCCTCCGACACCCCTCCGCCAGGGCCAGCCTCCGACACCTCTCCGCCAGGACCAGCTTCCGACACCCCTCCGCCAGGGCCAGCCCCCGACACCTCTCCGCCAGGACCAGCTTCCGACACCCCTCCGCCAGGACCAGCCTCCGACACCTCTCCGCCAGGACCAGCCTCCGACACCTCTCCACCAGGGCCAGTCTCTAACACCTCTCCGCCAGGGCCAGTCTCCTACACCTCTCCGCCAGGGCCAGTCTCCTACACCTCTCCGCCAGGGCCAGCCTCCTACACCTCTCAGCCAGGGCCAGCTTCCTACACCTGTCCACAAGGGTCAGCCTCCTACACCTCTCTGCCAGGGCAAGCCTCCTACACCTGTCTGCAAGGGTCAGCCTTCTACATCTCTCTGCCAGGGCCAACCTCTTTTACGCCCTTTTTTTAGCCACTTTATCTAGACTGGCCTCTGTTGTTTTCCTCTGTAACCAACCTCTTTCACCACTTCTTTATATCCAACTTCCTCCATATCTGCTATAGGAAGAAGAAGGTTCTTCTTCTAAGGTTTCACCCACCCTTTGAAAGTTCATGACCCCAATAAAACTGTGGGCGGCCAACCAATGACTTGGTCAGACTCTTAATTGGACAGTAGTGCCAGTACTCCTCTGGCAGCGGACTCATTCTTATCATGTATTTTCAGTGTTGTAATTGTAATGGCTATTACAATTTCAGTGTACATCAAAAAATCTAGATTTAATCTAGGAGAAATCGCTAGATTATTCAATTACTAAAATAATCAAGAGTGACAGCCCTGTTTTAAATAAAGTTATTAATATGTTGGATAGACGAAAACAGTTAAGAACATTGTGTTCCTGCTTTCTTGCTGCAGCACCAGTTATTGCATGGATTTGTTCAATTTCATCAGCAGCACACTTGGTTCAGTTTAATGTAGGGTTGGCTGAAGCAGGTACTGGATGGTAACTGTAAATAATGGGCTTCCCCAATGAGAGCTTGAAAAAAAGGTTGTAAAGATCGTTACCATTCAGTTCACCTTTCAGCTGTTGACCACAGCTGTGATGAACTGTAAGAATTTTAAGTGATTTGAATTCCAGAACATGGATTAGAGCCCAACCAATATGAAAACTGTGACTGATACCAGTAATCATTGTTAACAGGCTGGAAATTATGTTAACACTTAACAATATTGGCTGGTATTACTTTATATTGTAGTATTTTATATTGTATTGTTTTATACTCCATTTTAGTTGAACTGTGCTTCACTGATACAATTGTCACTTCTCAATGGTCACACTTCTTAATTTGACATTGTAAAACTCAGCATGGTAGTATTTTGTGTTTAAATTGCCAGTTAACCTGTATTATTGTGATGACATGAGCAGAGTTTAGCAATCTCTATCAGTGTTAAAGTCTGTTTTTTATGTCAGTTTATTACAATTGAAAACAAAGCAGCTAATTATCGCTTCTTTAATGGCAGGACTTTTTGCTGATAAGTCTACACCTCAGTACTGGCATTGTATTTCTTCTTGTTTGAATTCATTTTTCAAAAAAATGCTGTGTTGAAAACATAATGACATTCAATAAACCTTTTTTGAGGTATTTGGTTTTATGTTTCCCTTTTTGAATTTACCATTTTTTGAAAACATTCATTATTAATGATTTGTGAATAATTATGTGGGATATGTAGCAGTTGCTGACTCTGGAACGGATCTGGTGCAGATGCAACAAGTCAGGGCCGGATCCGTTCCAGAGACAGCTGCTTATATCAACTTGAGCTTGGACCTCTTCTGAACTGGGTCTGTGCCACATTTGGGCCAGATATGAAGATAATATTCAGACCTGCACCAATTCAGGGCCAGATGTAACGCTGTTCTTTGCTCATCTGGGCCGGTTTTTAATCTGTTTTGGCGCAGATCCGTAAAACAGATCAGTTCCGGTATTGGGCCGTTGTGCAAAAAGACACCGGGCCAGCTCTGCTTTGCGGATCCGGACCGGATGCAGCGCTACATTTGGCCCTAATCAGGCGCAGTGTTCATTTGTTGTCTGGGGAGTAACCAAAGGGAAAGTGAAGGAGTTAGTGGATGCTCTGTGTGCATCCATGGAAAGAAAATTCCACAGAATGGAATATAACACTGTTCTCTCAGAAACCACCATTCTTGACCCAAGATCTAAAAAGCTGGCTTTCAATGAAAACAGAGCAGTTGATGAAGCTCTTCAGAGAATAACTGCAGCAGCAGCAAGATCCAGCCCGTCAAGTCCGCTGCCAGGGGCCAAGAGGGAGAAGAGGCAGCAGAGCACGAGCAAGAGGAACCACAAGCATGTGCTGTTTGGAGGTTCTTTGGAGAACGAGCAACTGGTGAAACTACAAGGAATCCATCAGCAGATGCAATGGTGGAACTGAGATCATATCTCGAGGAGCACCTTTTACAGAGAAGTGCAGACCCACTGAGCTGGTGGGACACTAAGTGTTCAGTCTACCCACGTCTTACACATGTGATGGCATATAGACTGTGTATTGTAGCAACATCTGTCCCCTCAGAGAGAATCTTCTCCAAAACAGGGCAGATCATAACAGAAAGGATTAACAGGATCAACCCCTCAAAGATGAGGTCCTTGGTTTTTCTGAATCTTTGCTAAAGGATGCTGCCTTTTCTTATTGTTTTGTGCATTTTAATTCATATTTTGTTAAATGATGTTTTGTTGATGTTGTGTTGTTTCACTGTACAAATTTACAAATAATACACACAATCAGAGATTGGACCTTTTTGTCTAATTTAGATGGGTCTTTGATTTTTGTATTTTATAATTTATTTTTGTAGCACTCTGTTCCATGTTGAGTATATAAATAAAGCCATATAAATAATAAACATTTGGTAATAAATTAAAGCAATTTAAGCAACAAAAAATCTGAGGAGCCACTTGGGAGCCAAAAGAGGTGGCTCTTTTTAGTGAGCCGAGCCAAAAGAACCAGCTCTCTAAAAAGAGCTGGAATTCCCATCACTACTTTAGACTACTGGTTGATTGTTTTGTTCAGTGTACTGATCATTAAATCTCCATGTACATAATCCAGGTAGAATATGCTTTCTGAGACAGATGATCTGTTTAGACAGGACTCTGAACAAAGCCATACTGACAGTTTAGCCTACTAAGGATTTCATGCATTAAAATAAAAACAATGAGAAGTTCAATATCATGAGTTTCTGTTTTTTCTTTTCTTTTAATGTCCAAAGTCAGAGGTAAAGTAAAAGATATTTACTTGTCTTGCAAGTTTTAATGATATAATATGCTCATGGTTATTCTTCCATCCATCTGTTTAATAATCTTCAGATGAAATACTCACTGAGCCTTTCTGCAGTTTGTGATGGCTGGGATTAGTCTCTTGTAACCCTCTTCTGATGTGTTGTATTTCTTCAGGTTTAGTTCTTTCCTCACCTTCTCTGAATGGAGACGCATGTAGGCTATGGCCGAGCACTGTGCAGGAGTGAGATCCTTTTTAGAGAATTTATCTGGAATTAGAGAGAAACAGTGAAAGTTGAAGGTCCTTTACTGAAAGTGCTGTTACAGCTTATTTCACTAAAATTCAGATGTGTCTAACAGTGATTAACAGAGAGTGTAGAATGTGACCTGCACTTACAATTGTATTTTACCTGTCAGAACATTGTTCACAGCTCTGGATTGTGCTGAGTGCACACTTGTGGAACAATCAACCTGAACAATGTTTAATGTCATAAAAACCTAAATGCTTTTGAAAATTAAAGCTTGCAAAAAAAAAAAAACTTAATTAGCTAGGTATGCTATTTAGAAATAGTCTATATTCCATGTACAGACTGCAGGGATCACTGTTGTTCTCAGTAAACCATTGTATAGACTGTGCTTTAAAAGGTAAAGTCTTGACAAATTTCATACACAAGCTATTCTGAATTTGAAATTGTGCTGTAAAGGTTGCAGAGGATCCAGGTACTTATTAAAGTAGTCTTAAAGGGGAACTCCACCAATTTGTGAAAAATTATGCATCCAGTTTGTGGTGTATGAAATTCTCAATACTAGATTTAAATTCTAAATTTAAAATGATACATTTCCTGACTCAGATAAATTCATTTTATTTACTGTCCAGAACCAGCAATGAACCTACACATCTTCTGAGTGTTTATAAGTACTGTTGGTAATGGTATAATAGTAGTAAATCTTAAGTAGTTTTTTTGGGGGGGTACTAATTTTGCCTTACAATGCCCTGCATGTAGCTCTCCATGGGGGTGCTTTACCTGCTCGTGGGCCCTGAAGCTACAGGTAGGGTAATAGGTATAGCTTGATTTCACGAATACAAGAAAATCACCAGCAATTTCCTTTTTCTAGAATTGATAATCTGACATTAATGCAGTGAATGTATTCCTCCTGTGTGTGTTAACTCCTACACCTCCAGAGCTGAAAAAACTGACATTTTACTGTAGTTGTTTTCACAAAAACACAACACCAAAAACACATATACAGCTTGACTTGATGGAGTGAAGCCACAGGTAAACATGGCTGTAGGTCAGTCATCTAAATTAATGGAAACACCTGCAGTTCCCACAAATTCACAGATTTTTAAATGGGTTCACAGAAAAAAATCCTAAGAAATTACAATCATACGTTTTTGGAAAATGAAAGGAGGAGCTTGCTTTTAAAAACAAATGTGTTTATTCCCTGAGTAATTCTCTAAAGCGGTATTCTCTGTGTTTATTCTCTGAGTAATTCTCTAAAGCAGTATTCTCTGTGTTTATTCTCTGAGTAATTCTCTAAAGCAGTATTCTCTGTGTTTATTCTCTGAATAATTCTCTAAAGTAGTGTTCTCTGTGTTTATTCTCTGAGTAATTCTCTAAACCAGTATTCTCTGTGTTTTTTGTGTTCCTACATGCATTCAGTGCAGCAGCCATTTTCAAAGTAATTGCCTTTTTTTCTTTGGTCTTAAAAACACACAGTCTTTTCATAAATTCACATTAGTAAACTGCATAATGATCACATAATCACAATAATCACATGCCTTGGAACCTACAACTCATTTTTGATCTGTGTGAATGGATCAGCTATGAATTGTGGATTGAGCTGTGAGTGCATCTGCATGTGCAAACTGCATTAGTGCCACTGCACACTTTTGGTAAATCTGGCTCGAAATTTGTCTCACAGAAAGCTGGAAAGCATCATCACAGAAAACACAGAGCTCAGCTCCTTACTGCACCACCAGCTCTACTGGCCAGCACAGACCCTCAGATTAAAGCCCACTGACATACAGTTTAATCAATCTAATAAATAATAGTGTTGTAGTACTTGAGACCATAAACTTGAGACCATAAACTAGCAGTTTCGGTGTCTTCTTCATCTCAACTTCATTTGGACTCAGTCTTGTCTCAGTCTTAGTGTAAGGTGGACTCTGAGGATGATGCTTCCATCTGAGTTAACTGGAAGCTGAATTATTATTTAATATCAACAAAACTAGAATAAACAGAATAAAATAGTCCTCTCTCTGCATCAGGGGTTCCCGTTTGCAACTCATGGCGCAAATAAATGTTTTCTTCTGACTCAAAAAGGCTGATTTGTCAGCTACAGTGCTGGATGTCAGGATAAACAGATTACTTGGTAATTTATGACATAATTTCCATTATGACTTAACTGAGTATTATTTGTTTGTTGATGTTTATTGGTTCCAAAATTAAGGCCTCCCCTGAGAACAGAAAGGAATGGTAATATTACTATATATATATTAAATGGATGCAATTTATGTGTATTTGAGTTTAGGTGGTGATGCCGTACGTTTTATAGATGAAGGGAACAAAAAAATTACCTCACCACTACTTTCAGTTACAGTGCAAAGTTTTAGTAGTCCTGTTCTTGACTCGGACTTGATGTATCTTGGTCTCTGTCTTCAGTCTGACTCAGCTCTAGCTGTCTTGACTACAACGCTACTAAATAAGCAAGTGCAACTGGCAGCTCAACATCCCACAGAGACACATTTTCTCTGTAATGGAGAGCTAATTCAGTCTCATTGCACTTAATCAAAACTACGGTGATGCAGTGTGTAAAGTGTTTAGCATCAGGGGTTTGTGATATCTTGGCTAAAAGCTGGTTTCTGATCATTTTACATGATTATTTAGACTATTATTTGATGCTTCAATGTTTATCAAAAGCTGTTAGCCCCATTTTCTGACAACAATGACAGTAGTAAAAAAGAAAACTCAGCATCACAAGAAAGCTGAATAAATAAATTATGTGAATCCACTGACTTGTTTCAGAGGAACTAAGGTGCAAAATTAACTGTAGTCTCACAAAAGTCATGAATTTATCTCACATAATTTATTTAGGAAAGTACAATACAGTATATGCAATGTTTTTTTTGTTTTTTTATATTTAAAGGTGATTCCTGACAATTAGTAATTAAAATGTACCTTTTAAGATCCAAGCTGTAAATGCTATTATTACAATAGCAAACACTGAAATGCAGATGACGGCAATCTTCCAGGCATGGAAACCTTTTCCTGAAATACAATCCAGACAAACTTTTATAGCAGGTGAAACACTGATTTACTTTAAGCTTAACTCAATAATTATGAAATTAGTCCCTTATGCATCATCCTTTATTTATAGTATTTATAATAATATATTTGCCTGTTATATTTAAAGGAATTTAGCACAGTATATATAAGACTGTTACTGTAAGCTAATGCTGGTTTTGTAAATGAGCAGGTTTCAAAGCTATGCCCAGTCCACGTGTTTTAATGCCTAAAAAACACAAGGTATTTTTCATCTTTACAGCAGAGGCTCTCTGGAATTCATCTACAATTATATGCAAAAGTTTGGGCACCCTGGTCAAATTGCAAATGTTGTAGACTTTCTAAGTGAAAATATGTACACATACACATGTAAACAAACTTAAATCTTCTGTACATGTTAGTGTACAATCTATTTATTTACTGAATGTGTAACTGTGTATTACAAAGTGCAGAAGTGTGTTCTCTGGAGAGGATGTGAACTTATTTTCACTCAGAAAATCAACAAAACACAATTTGACCAGGGTGCCCAAACATATGCATACAACTGTATCGATGCCTGTGGGAAAACATGAAGTATTACATTTTCATCAGGTCACTTAAGCTGTATGGAAAATGCTGAGAATTTCTCCAGCATATTTCTACTTTGTGTACCATAGTATTCACAGTTATTCCTTCAGTAAATATTTAAAGTGTGATTCTGAATATTACTGGATTAGCCTGTTAGCCAGTTAACATCTCCTCAGCTGGTTGTTAAATAAGCTGTGCTCCTGGAGTATCTTACTTACAGTGGCAGCAGCTCTTTATTGAGTGTCAACTTTTATGACCCAAACTGAAGGCCTAGGCTTAATCAGTAGTGTTGGGGGGGCCTCTGTGGTTGGTGTTAAAGGTTAGTATTTTTGGGATTTTTACTTCATAAACTCAAAACTTGTGACTAATTTCTGACTGCAAACATGTGCATCAACTTCCTCCAAGCCATGCTGTGCTGGAGTATCTTACTTTATTATGTCTCTGGGTGTTTATTTTACAGAGAACATGCAGAGCTTATATAAAACCTTGATCATGATGTTTTGTGAATTTTAATTTTCTAGACAGAACAGTGATGCATCTAAGAATCAATGATTTGATAAATTATAATAAATATGTTATTACGATAGTGCTTACCTTTGACTTCTACATAAATAATTACATCATCATTCCAAGGATATGACTGAATGAAACATTTGTAAACTCCCTCATCGGAAGGTTGAACTGCTGAGAGTTTCAGTGAGGCGTTTCCTTTCTGCAGCTCTTCTTTAAACAGACGTGTTCTGCCTCTGTAAGACTCTATCTGCTGCTCATTGCTGTCTTCATTATATTCATACAGATGCACTAGTGTGTTAAATTGGTCCAGTTCCACTCTAATCCACTCTACTCTCATTCCCTCAGCACTGACTTTGGGTTGGACAGAACAGGGAAGAACCAGATCTTTACCAGCTTCAGCAACAAGAGGAGCTTCTGGACCAACTACTTTTAAACGCACTGGAATAAGAAAGAATGGCCAGTAAGTGTATATATCAGTGCATAATATATATCAATTAATAACAACAACAACAAAACAACAGCAACAACAACAACAACAACAATAATAATAATAATAATAATAATAATAAGTTATTATTCTTATTATTATTATTATTAACAATAATTAGAAAAAGACTGATGGCTCTCACCATTGACTTCTACATAAAGAGTGACATCATCGTACCAGGATGTCGATTTGTCCTGAACAAAACACTTATAATCTCCCTGATCAGAAGGTTGGACTGCTGAGAGTTTCAGTGAGGTGTTTCCTTTCTGCAGCTCCTCTTTAAACAGTCGTGTTCTTCCTCTGTAAGATTTTACCTGCTCCTCATTTTTGTCCTCATGATCTTCATAAAGATGCACTAGTCTGTCAGTTTCACTCAGATCTGGTCTGAGCCATTCCACTGTCATATCCACAGCACTGATGTTGGGCTGGACAGAACAGGGCAGAATCAGGTCTTCACCAGCTTCAACAATAAGAGGAGCATCTGGACCAACTACCTTCAAGCTTTCTGCAACGAAAAAGAAAACACAATATAATGACATGATAATTCATTTAAAATTATCATGTCAAATGTGTTTCAGTAAATACAATTCTTCAAATATGTTTCAGTAAATACAATTCTTAATATTACACACTGATTTTCAGACTTTGCAAAATTTACTGCTCACCAATAGAATCTAACTGCTCACCATGTGGCCATGAGGAACAAGCATGCAATCGCACTTCCTGCTCTAAAATGCAGGGGTGTGGCTAAAATGATGCTCTGACTATGAACTAAAACTCTTTGTGTTTTGGAAGAAAAACACAAAATAGGACAGTATTTTTAATAAAGTTTTTATTTAAAAAATAAAGCTCATCTAAATCTTTCAACTTTACTTTTAAAAATATATTTAAAAACAAAATTGGAAAAAAATGCTTTTTTTGTATCATTTTCACACACTGAAATTTTGTGGTTAGGTTTTGGGATCGCCACCTCCCAGGAGAGAGTACCCTATAACTGATAATTATATGTATATTTAGCTTGTTAAATATTGTTAGGTTTAATTAGGTTTAATTAGGGGGCAGATTTAGTGATTCTGGGACTCTAGACAATAGACAAGAATGGAGCCCCCTGAATACACATCTTTAAGATAGTGACACAACCATCTACACTGGAAAAAATATATTTTTGCGAAATCATCTTAAATCTGGTTATTATGTCTAATATTTCTCATTTTCAGATTGTTGAAAAAACAACAGATTACAAGATCATTATTAGATTATTATATTGATATTATATTGACATTATATTATTTTTTACTTATTTATTTTTTGTGAAATTAACATTTATTGACAGATAAATTTGTTTGTTTCAAGAAATAATGTTTGAAGCAAGCAAAAGTATCTATCAGTATAGTGATATAATTGGTGTGCAGTAAGGTAAAAGTAAAGAGTAGAAATTACTTTGTCCAAGAAGTAATTAGTAATGTAATTCCATAGTAGTGTGAGAGAAGTAATTAGTAACTTGTAATGAATAATTACCCCAAAGCTGGAGCTAACTATATTAACATTAATGCTATCATTATGTACTGTCAGCAGAGTCGGTGCTGCGCTCTGTTCTGACTGGAAAAACAAAGTTAGCTTTGGGAGTGCAGCGACAAACCTTTTGCTTTCCTCCCTAGTTTTGCATTTCTCTGCTGCACTTGGATAACTTTGATTTGACTTTGATCAACTACCAGAAAATCACACCAAAGAACCTTCTCTCCATAATGTAGATTATTGCTTATTTAATGTTTCTATTGCTTATTTTACTTTTCTATTCTCTTTTTCACTCTCTCTCTCTCTCTCACACACACACACACACACATGGACTGCGGACACGTACCTGCTGTAGTCTTCAGAAAAGCAGAGAAAATAAGGAGTGTCACACTGAGAACCTCCATCTCTGTAAGAAAATAGAACCATGTCTGATCAGCTGAGCCTCAGATAAGCTGAACACACCCTAAACTCCAGTCCTGGACATCTAGCATCCTGCAGGGTTTAGTTTCAGTACTCCTGACTGTAATATTCTGAGGTTTCTGAAAGCTTTTATTAACTAGATCCAGTGTGTTAGATCAGGCTTGGAGGTAAACTCTGCAGAGCAGATCTCCAGCACTTCTGTCTTACTGAAAGTGTAGGAACTACAATCATATTATTCATAACTCTGTTATATTAAACTCACATTGTTAAAACCTCTAAATTAAAAGTAGTAATTCTGTTCTTTAGTCTTAACTGTTTAAGTGCACTCTTGCAGTAATTGTGGAAGCCACTGTGTGTTGAGTGATTGATTTACTCTAAATTGAAATGAATATAAAATAGATTAGACCTGATGTGGACTGTGTCAGTAAAGGGCTGTGAGCAGTAAATGCATTATTTATGAATATCTCCATAAGAGGAGGTGAACTAGATGAAGAACCATAGACCAAATATACAAATCACATGCAAAAGTTTTTCTTAGTTAAAAATATTTAGCACATCCTCTACATGTAACAAACTTAAATATTATTTGTTTCCCTGTAGATTTGTGTACAGTTTTTTATTTATTTGCTGAGTTTAACACATTGGAAAAAGTGTGAAATATGAAATATCATTTGACCCTAAACTTTTGCATACAACTGTATTAAAGGATGGCAAATTAGTACAATTTCACAAACTTATTAATACTTATTAATACTTATTGATACTACTAATAATAAAAAGATAGAAACCAAAACAAAGACAAAGCAATTCACTTTACAAGTTAGAGGTCCTTCTGTGGCTGGCTAAGAATCTGCCTCTGATATCAGATTTAATATGGTGAGAAAGAGGAAAAGCGAGCTAAACGAAGTATATTAGTATATATAAGTACAGATTTTAAAACTAACATTATTTAATAAGCTACTAGTATTTTTTTATAGTACCCAGGGCTGCCGGAACCAGGGTGGCAAGCAAGCATTCGCCCCACCACTTTTCATAGTACTGTGGCGATGCCCCTCTACTGTCTGAGTTCAGGACGCGACATAAAACCTCTGCTTTCCCTAAACTGCATGAATTGCTGACCAGCATGAACAGACAGAGTAAAACTCAGCCTAACCAATCAGAATCTCCATTTCAGCTAGG
The DNA here is from genome assembly GCF_904425465.1 of Colossoma macropomum. Classification (NCBI taxonomy): domain Eukaryota; kingdom Metazoa; phylum Chordata; class Actinopteri; order Characiformes; family Serrasalmidae; genus Colossoma; species Colossoma macropomum. Next base: position 992,640 of record NW_023496050.1, read on the forward strand.
AGCTGCTTTCAGACCTGCCTTAGATGGTGTGAACAGGTTGAACTTTTTCTTTAGTTGGGGTTTGACATGCGACTCCACCTGCATTCAGGCACCACCAGACAACTGAACCGCACTAATTCATGAGGGAATCAACACCAGAGCACGATTTTTTCCACTGCACATTTTCTCTGTAATGTCTGCACACACAAGCAATAAAATAATGGTATGTGTTTGATTATGGATTGTGGAGTAAATTTTGGGCAAAGCATCAGCAACGTGATCGGTTAAACTTAATTTGGTATTCATACAGATGATAAGCATCCCTATTTTTTGTTTTTCTGCTTTCATGGTGGTGAATGTGAGAGTAACTGAGCACTTGCATCCCTGCAAAACCACTTATCAATAAATACACACCCACGTGTGTAATTGAGTCCACTTTAGCCCTTGCAGTCCACCATCAGAACCAAAGAAAAAAGATAAAACATCACAAAATCAAACTGTGCTGAGGTCTTTAAAAAATGAATTGGGAATGAAAACAGCCTGATGTTCTTCAGAGATGTTAGCTAACAAATACTGCTATCTGAGGCTGCAGTTACTGAAGCAGCATCAAAACAAACACTGACACTGTTCATGATCAGGTTTAGAGGAGGATAGAGGACCCTAAATCAATAAATAAAAGTATATTCCTGAAAAAAACTTGAGCAGAAATACAAAAGATGCAGGTTAAAAATCTACTCAAGTACTGAGCACTGTGGTGGAACTTCTTATTACATCCAGCATTTATCAACATAGGAACTGGAGACTGTGCAGCTCTGTTTTTTATTTAAACTACAAAGCTCCAAAATCAGAGATGTAACCAATAACACAGCAGCACACATATTACCACCATCAAAACATTTTGAAATTAAACACAAAAAAGGAATTAGTAACTAAATATGAATGGCTAAAATGTAACAGTAAAAAGATTCCTTTACTCACCTTAGCAGAAGTAATATGATTTGAAAATACTCAGGAGAGTAAAAATCAATCAATATGGGGGGGTGAATAAAAATGAAGCAGTAACTGTGACATGTATTTTTGATATACTCGGTCAATCAAAAATTAACTGTTTGTGGTGTGAGCTTCTTTACGATTGATTGGTCCAGTTCTTTACTAATTAAAGAAGGAATCATTGACTCTTCTGAGTCTGGACAGCCATTGACCCTTCTGAGCCTGAGGAGCATTTGGCCTAACTGAATCTGAGGAGCCACTGAACATACAAAGCCTGAGGAGCCAGTGACTTTACTGAGTCGAAGAAGCCACTAAGCCAGTTAAATTTAAAGAGCACTTGATCCTACTGAGTCTGAGGACCCACTGAATCTACTACATCTGGGAAACCATTGATTAGTCTTAGAATGAACAACTGACCCTACTGACTCTGACAAGCCGGTGGCTCTTCTGAGTTGGAGGAACTACTGACTCATGAATCTACAGATTAATTTACAATACTGAATCTAAAGAGCAGAGTTTGGTAGAATACTTTGAAATAATAGTGATTATTATTATTATTAGTAGTAGTAGTGGTAGTAATGTTTTTAATGAAACAATATGCTACAAGGTAATGAAAAAACATCACAAATAAATAATTATTGTGATAGCACAGGTTGCCAGATTGTGGAACACACTTATATTTTAAATGTGGTTTTTACTGCATAACATGAACTAACGTGTGTGTGTGTGTGTGTCGGTCGGTGTTAGTTCATGTTTTGCAGTAAAAAACATGTGCTGCCACCTCTGCTAACATCTCTCATCAGATGTAGCAAATTTAGGTCCAGAAAGTAAAACTCCTCTCCAGAATGTTGTTCCAACTGTCTGGACATTTCTGCTGCTGGTTTTTGAGCTGTAGAAGCCGGTCAGTTTGAGCCCTTATACATAGATATACATTGTATACATTGTACATAGACAGCTAGATGGACAAATGATCACATGATTCACTGAGCTGAAAACTCCCCTCTTTCAGTCTGAGAGTGTGTTGAATATTCAGAAGCAGTAAAGCAATAAGAATGTAAGAGCTGAGAGCAGCGTTACCTGTTTCTGCAGTCAGTCTTCAGTTAGAAAAGTTCAGATTCAGTTTAATCAGGAGATCCAGAGCTGCAGCACAGAACACACACATCAGCTCATACACACTCACATCATCTCTATTTCAGCACTGCAGCTTCTCACAGTCCACCACTTTACTGTGTTACACACCTGTACACACACTCTGCTTCTCCACTGCAGTCGAGACTGAATGATCATCTGCTGCACTTTCCTTTTCTTTACAAACACAAAACCAGCCTAAACTAGTTTACCTCACTTTATATCACAAGTGTATCTGAAGCCATATCAGATTACCTTTGTGTGTGTGTGTGTGTGTGTGGGAGTGAGAGAGCGAGAGAGAGAGAGAAAGAGAGAGAGAGAGTTCAAGTCTAAACCTGTTTGTGTGTCTGAAGCTGAACTACGTTTCATCAGAAAAACATCAGATTCCACAGAACAGCAAACCACATTCCACACACAGGAGTGTCTGAGCTCATTATTACTGAGAGTGTATTATACACAGATCAGAGTATAAACACAGTGGAGTCTGAAAGAATGAATGAATGTTGTTTATACATAAAATGTATTAGCTGAATCTCACACTGAAAAAACAGGAAAATTAATGAATTAAACTGTTTTTTAAGATTTTTTTTTTACAAAACCACATGTGCCAGAATTATTGGCGCAACTGCCAATTCAGTACTTTGGTTGACCTCCTTTAGCCAGTAAAACAGCACTTAGTCTTCTTATATCTTGCACGACTGAAGAACACAGAGCAGGGAATTTGAGACCATTCCGCTTCACAGATCCTCAAACAAATAATACTTAGCTAAGCCATCCTTGAAAGGGTCAATCAGATACTCAACCAACAGATTTTATTTAAACATATACAACAGTGTTCTTCAGCCTGTGAGCTGTGGCCCTTTTTAGTGCAAAAAATTGGCATAATACAAATGTAACTAAATGGAATTTTAAATATGACAAATATTGTTAATTATTTGCAAGAAATGAGGCTATGAAACCGAATAATTTACACCATCACTCAGAGACTGAACACAGTGAATATCTCAGAGATTATCCCTCGTGAAAAAGCTGTATACTTATACTTATACTGTATACGTATACTAATATGATATTAAGTCTACTAAAACTATAGAAAGAATGCTCCAATTTATACTTTCACATTTTACGTATTGCATCTATATTGTAGTATACTTTGAAAAAGTATACTTTATTTGGGTGTGCTAATCTGACACTGATTATATACTTCATAATAATATATACAGTTGCTTATTTTATGATAAAACTACACTTTTGCTAAGTGTGTCCTAGGTGTATGTGTTACTGCTGTGTTAAAACTTCAATGAAGTATGCTTAAAAACACATTGTAATTTTGGAAACACTTTATTTCGAGTGGTCCTTTGTAGATGATTAATAAACTCTTAACAGATTATCAGTAACACATCAACAACATACCAGTGAAGTAGCAGTAGTGCAGCATCTGAACACATATAAGCAAATAACTTGAAGTTGTACTGTTGATACAGATGTGCTGTTGATAGGTTACATAAAATAGACTTAATATGTTACCTCCATTACGCAAAACCTAACCTTACCCAGTCTTACCCAAAACCTAACCCTGTCCCTAATCCTAACCCTCACCTTCACCTCAGTCCAAAATCTAATCCTAACCATCACCCTGGCCTTAATTCTAACCTTAACATCAACCTAAAACCTAATTCTAACCCTCACCCTGACCCTATTCCTAACCCTAACCTTAGCCAAAACCTAATCCAGTTAAGATCCAGTTACAGAATGGTGTCAGCAGCATCTCTATAACAGCTTGTTCGGGATCAATGAAGTTCTATCTATCCATCTATCCATCCATCCATCTATCTGTCCACAGATATGAACTCAGAAACTCTAAATGAAGTGAAAAACAACTGAAACAATTTTTGTTTGCACAGTTAATCTAAGGTATCCTGATAATCTACTGAATGTTTTCACTGCTGCTAAATCATTTATAACGTTGTTGATGTTACTGAGAGTCTGTTGAGTGTTTATTTCATCTTAAAAAGAACGACTCAAAATGAAGTGTCACAGTTAATTTTGTGTTAAAATAGCGCTTCATCAAATTATGTTTACAATGAACTATGCTTTTATGCTTAAACTACACTTCCACAAAAAGAACATTTATTTTTGATGTAAATATGTGCTTCAATAAAATATATTTAAAAAAGATAAATTTAGTGTTGTAAAAAATGATCCATCAAATTACACTTACAATGAACTGCTTATTTTGTGCTGAAACTGTAACAAAAACAGTATTTATTTCTGTGTTAAAATTGTATTTTATTGAAGTCTACTTCAAAAAGATTCATTTTATGTTGAGAATGTGCTTAAAGTGAACTGTACTTTTTTATGTTAAAACTACTTTAATAAAGCATTTCTAAACTATGTGTTATTTGTGTGTTAAAGCTATACTTCAATGAAGTGTGCTAGAAACAATGCTCATGATAAAATATTCTGTCTTATGTTGTTATGAGCAGTATTATATTATTAATGATATATGTGTGGCCATATTGAATGTGTAAATATAAAGTACAAGTACATTTCAAAACAGCTTAAAATTGTCTTTGGAAAAGAAATTTGATAAAGGATTTTTTACTGGAAATGTTTTAGTGTTCCATAAAATTTGGTAAAAAAAAAATACATGGGACTCAGAAAAATGCATAAAATGAAAGAATAATGGTGAGTGATCCCAAAAACCAGCTATATTTAAGTAAACGTCACACAGTGTTTTAGGTGAACTGTATCTGGTGCAGTGTGCAGTGATATAGTGAGATAACGCTGCTGTGAGAGAGTTTAGTGTAACTCTGTACTGACTGTCTATCCAGCTGTTTTTCATGTCTTTTATTCTATAATCTGTTTTACCATTTTCTGATGCAACTGTGGTTGATGCCAATGCTTCTGGAGCTGGGGCTGTACTCCTGCAAGAAGACTCTGGAGGGGTGGAGCATCCTGTTTGTTATTTTTCCAAGAAGTTCAACAAACATCAGATTGCATACAGTACCATAGAGAAAAAAGCATTAGCTCTCCTGTTGGCCTTGCAGCATTTTGAAGTGTATTTGGGATCTAGCAATTTGCCTGTGGTGGTCTATACTGACCATAACCCTTTGTTTTTTTTATATTGAATGCATAATGCCAACAAGAGGTTAATGAGATGGTTTTTAATGATTCAAGATTTCAATCTTGAGATCCAGCATAAGAAAGGCAGTGAAAATGCTGTAGCAGATGCTCTATCAAGACTGTAGAACAATGTTGTCTCTTTTTTTTTAGGTGTGGAGGTGTTATGACCCTATGGGTCATTGTGTATGTAGCGTGTCTTCTGTATTTATTACACAGCCGAGGGAAGATACACTGAGCCACCACCAGGGGGAGCCGCCTATAAAAGAGAGATGCCCGGGAGGAAGTGCGGTGCTTTGCTTCTGGTATGGCTTCTGTTGTGTTTCCGGTTCCCTGCAGTCACTTGAGAGACACTACTGTTACAGAGCTGTGTTGGTGTGAGAGCTTGGCTAGTGGTGTATGGTTTATTGGTGCTTTGTTGTTTGTCACTGAGGTTTCTGTAAAGCTAGCTCATATTGTTACACTTTCATTGAAGTAATCTGTAAACACTCAGCTAACGTGGCTGCCCAGACATAGCTCTTGTATATAATCTCTCATTGGGGAAAAGGGAGTTATTTTTTGTTATCTTTTTCTCCTGGTTTGCTTTAGTTAGGAAGTTAGGTTAGAAATCGTATTTGGTTTTCCTTTTGTTTGTTAAGTAAGTTATATTTTTCTAAACCTAAGTTAGCTTTGTTTTGTCTGTTATTTTACCCTTCCCTCCCCTAATGTTTCATAAATGTCTAAAGCCTTGAACTCTTGAAAATAAAGCCAATTTGTTATTATCGTAAAACTGATTGTATGTGTGACTTGGGGAACCGGGAGGGCACGGAGGTCTCTTTATTTTTATGTTGCGGCCCGACCTAGACCGGGTCGTAACAATACAGAAATACAGTTCAGAGGACAGTATTTATAGACTTGAACCATTTGAATATCATGATCATCTTGTATTACAAATTACAAAGTATAAAATAAATGGTCATTTAATAGCAGTGGTTGTACACTTGAAATATATGTGCCAGTAAACTTAAGTAGTGTTGGAAGGTTACATATACAGTGCTGTGAAAAAGTGTTTGCCCCTTTCCCAATTTAATCAATCTTTGCATATTTGTCACACATGGATGTTTTAGATTATCAAACTACTTTTACTATAAGCATTAATGCAAGATAATACAAGTAAAAACAAAATGCTGTTTTTCAATGATGATTTCATTTACTGAAGGAAGAATGCTGTTCAACCTCGCCCTATGTGAAAAAGTTATTATCCCTTAGCTACTAAGTTAACCAGTTAACCAAATTCAATTGACTACTGGGTTTTACTAGCCACATCCAGGCATGATTACTGCCAGACCTGTTGAATCTAAACATCACTAAAACGAACCTGTCTGGCAATGTGAAACAGGCTATAAGGTCTCAAAAAGCAGCACATGACACCACGTTCTAAAGAGATTCAAATACAGCAAAATAAAGTCATTATAGTCTACCAGCCTGGAAAGGATTACAAAGCCCTTGCTAAGGCTCTGGGACTCCAGCAAACCACAGTGAATTCCATTATCTACAAATGGAGAAAACTTGGAACAATGGTGAACCTTCCCAGGAGTGGCCGGCCTACCAAAATTTCACCAAGAGCGCATGACTCATTCAGGAGGTCACAAAAGAACTGACAAATGATGCGATACTCAGAGTACTGGACCCATGAATCGTCTGCAAGCTGTCTTTCCAACTCTATCACACAAGGGAAGACTGAACCAGTAGCGAAATTTGTGGAATGTTTTCGTGTCGCTATGAGCAATTACAGTGACATGCAGCCTGGTGCAGTTTGGGACAATATGCTCAGTTGCTACATTTGCCAATGGTTTGGACAAGCACACTGGTCAAATGGCAACTACATCATGTATTTACTGGGAGAACAGAATGTACACTGAATTGGTCACTCATGCCAAACACACTGAGTGAATCTTAAAGCTTCTGTACTTCAATGCACTCAGATTGCATATTATTAGGGGAATCCTCAGTGAAGGGGACCTGGTTTCAGGAGTGGCTTGAATGCTAGTGGAAAATTTGCTTGTTACAACTGTAATGAAGTCATTAATTTTGCAAGAGAATGTCTGCATTAACCTTCAGAAGGGATGGGACCTCAGTCACCACATCAATTCATAGTCTAAAACCCTAGAGAACAGCAGCTGCAGGGCCAATTCTCAACATGAAACACAGCAGGAGAGGTAGGATGTAGTTGAGGAGAAAAAAAAAAGAGCCACACATTCAGTAATTATCACTCAGTCTGGTTTGAATTTGAAATCAACCACAGACTCTACAGTGGGTTCATCAGGCCTCCCTTTTTTATAGTCAGTACCAGTTAAATTAGCACTAAAACTATCATGCATCATTTTTTGCTTTCTCAAGCATGTGCAGTCAATCTACTTGGTAGAGACCTGTTAAGACATCTGAATCTATCAACTGACATCTCTGAAACTGAATTTGACATTACCCCAAGTTTGTATCCTTTGACAGGAAGTGATTATTTTTATTCAAGGGATGTCACAGATGAGAAAGTGTATGAAGAAGCCAATTTCGTTAATCAGTTTGTAAATTGAAATAAGCCTCATTTTTTCCAAAGGACATTAAGACCTAGCACAACCTATACAGCCTTCAAAATTATTTAAATTTTTTATTAATATTATCCTGTTTCACAATGCACTATAATCCCCAGCATGCACTGCAACGAACGTAATGTGTCTCCCCCAGCAACAATTTATGGGACATTGGTTACACCACAATTCTACCACATCAGTCATATAACCAAACACAATAGCTGCGTTTCAGCAGCAGTCCAATCAATATAAACAGCTAGCTAGCTAAAAAAGGCCAAAAGAAAAGTCAACAGACAGGCAGGAGCTTGAACATCTTTGTACTTCCAATAAGGGAAAACCTGTCTCATTTGTGGAGATACTGTAGCTGAAATGAAAGAACACAACATTAGGCACCGTTATTAGCCAAAACACCATGACAAACATGGAGAGATGGATAAACAGCAGAGGCAACAGACAGTGGTAGAGATGATGAAGGGCCTTGAAACACAGCAGGCTATGTTCACAAAGGCAAAAATATCAGAGCAATAATGGAGTAAAAGCCAATTTTATAGTGACAGAAGAAATAGCTGAATCAGGCCGATCTTTTACTGATGGTGCCCAGAAAAAAGGTGAGTTAGCCACCAATTTTGAACATTTCTAGCATTCATGTAACATTTCAAGGTCTACACTATGGCCAGTTCTGGTTATAGCAATATGTTATTTTAAAATGAAATAAAACCACAGATGTTCTCTGACTCATGGATTTGATGAGATTATTTTGAGGCTACTGAAAGTAACAAACTTCTCTTTTTTTTCTAATGTAAGCCTGTATTTTTTGCTGTCCGTAAATGCAAGGCTCACACGACTAATTCTGACCCTATTTCACTAAGGAATGCACGTGCTGCCTCTGTGGCCAAGCACACTACACTGCTCTTTGTCTCCGCCACTCCAGTTTTTGTCATCCAGTGATGCTGAACAGACTGACTGCTCTGATTTCTCTCCCTCTCTCTCTCTCTCTCTCTATTGAGCTTAAGTTCATTGGAGCAGGACTGCAGACTACAAAGATCTTCTTGTACTAAGGACCCGTCTACATGACTGCAGTGTGATTCTGATGGGCGCACAGCTTTTCTGGCTGTGTTCTTTCCCTTTTTGGCAAAACTGACACATAGTTCTGACCATGTCTCAAAGGGGGGTGTGTTAACAGCAGTAAACAAACATTGCGTTACTTTTATGCAACACAACATTGGCAAAAATTCACAGACCTGAATTTCAGCTGATCCAACTCCAAGTTTCCCATTAAAGCATATTATGATTGATTTTACTGAATTGACATTGTGCCAAAACTACTGGTACTAACTGTGATTGACATGTTCAGTAAATATCCAGAATGTTTTGCATGCAGATAACAGGATGCTCAGGCAGGGGCAAAATGTTTACTCAGGGAACGAATTCCTAGGTTTGGAGTACCGGTGAAAATTTCATCAGATAATGCCGCACATTTTGTAAACGAACTGATTCAGCATCTTTCTCATACCTTGAATCCATACTTTGAAGTCTGCAGGGGCTGTGGAACATCAATAGGACCATTAAGGAAAACATGTTGAAGGTAATGGCTGACAAAGGTCTAAATTGGGTGCAAGCTTTACCAATTGTTCTGGTGTATATTAGGGCACGACAGAGCACTAACCTCACTGGACTTGGCCATGGCAGATGATGCTGACCACTACTTCTGGAGTTGCTGAGAGAGACATTTGGATTCACTGCTCACATTGCAGGAAAGTTTCAGACAACTTTGTGTCAACGATGGAATCAACTGTACCTGACATGCGCGCACACTGACAATCTCGCGAGACTACGGGTGTGATCCAACATGGCGGCCCACTGCTGCTAGAACTAACAGCAACAGCAACAGCAACAAAAACAGCAAACAAGCGCTGTCCTGCAGCATATCTATTTCAGAGGAACACGGTAAAACATTTCAAGAGAAAACTGGAGGAACTGGAATTATTCATCGACGATTGCTTTTACAATTTGACAAGGATAGCGGAAAAACCGGAAAAGAAGCGACTTCGCACTCACGATTCCTCCACAGACACAGAGGACCTGGACACAGATAGTAAAGTTGAGGTTGGTGTATTAAGTCAATCAATACCAAACTACTGCGTCTGGAAACCCAACTGTCTGTGATTGACGTCCTTCGTAAAGACGTACGAGACTTAAAAACAAGTTTAGAATTCAGCTTTGAACAGATTAAGGACCTTCAACATGACACAAACAATATGAAGTTTACTGTTAACTCACTAACGATGGAGCTGGACAAAATAAATAAAGAAAACAAAACACTGAGAGAACCACTACTCGACATTCAGTGCCGTAGTATGCGCAATAACTTAATATTCACAGGAATACCCGAAAAAACAGAAGAAGATCCAGAAAAAACTGTTAAAAACTTCATGTGTGAGCACTTAAAGATACCAGAGAATACAGTCAACGAGATCTCCTTTCACCGCATTCACCGCATTGGTCATAACTTAACGCATATCCACGGCCTATCGTCGCCAAATTCGAACGATATAAACAAAAAGAGCTTGTTCGAAGCAGAGGAAGAGAGCTTAAAGACACTAAATTTGGCCTTAGTGACCAGTTTCCAAAGAAGATTCAAGAAAGAAGAAAAGTCCTGTTCCAGATTAAAAAAGAATACAGAAAAAAAGGAATATGTGCGATAGTCTCAGTAGACAGACTATATCTCGATGGGAAACTATATAGAGAAGTTACACCATGGCTGTTCTAAAAGAAAAAATTGGTGCTCAGAAACCACAAACTGAATCACTAATCACCCAGTAGTCAATCCTTTCTTCTCTTTCCTACAGTATACATATCACTGATGCTTTTCTGTTTGTTTCTGTGTGCTTGTGTATATGTGTTTGTCTTTATAACTGTTCTACCTGTAATTATTTGTTATCTCACCTTTACAAAGTTGCTATATTTGAAATTAACATACTACTCATCTGGCAATTTTGATAAATATGAGGGCCTCTTAGAATTATGTCTATGGCCTAATATAATGCTAATTGGGATCTGCTGGTGCTTTATTTTAAGTCAATATAATACATTAATATCCAGTCAACCATTATTCACTTTACATGTATATATTAGAACTGGTTATCAGGATCACCCTTTTCATCAGCACATTAATAATCATATATACAAAAAAGATATTTGGTAATGTTCATTGATTATAAAAATTACATTGTGCATCTCTCATTACAATGTCTACCGCAAACATTAAGTTTCTGAGCTGGAACGTACGAGGCATTCATGCACCAATAAAAAGAACTAAAATCATCAACCACCTTCACAAGTTACAAGCAGACATTTGTCTCCTACAAGAAACTTATCTTTTAGAAACTGAACGTAAGAAACTATTAGGGAAATATTTTAACCATATATATTAATCCTCATTCAATTCTAAAAAAAAAGAGGAGTTGCTATCTTGGTACACAAAAATGTTCAGTTGATCCACAAAAAAACAATATCTGACATATAAGGACGCTATATCATAATACAAATCACAATTAATAACAAGGAGATCACTATTGCAAATATATATGGACCAAACACAGATGATCCAGCATTTTATCATGACTTATTTACAATATTATCAGACTTTTCAAATTCATCTTTGGTAATAGGAGGAGACTTTAACACAGTGTTAAATTTAGAGCAGGACAGATCAAACTCCAATGCAAAGATTTGGCACACTACTAAAATACTACAACAATACATGGAGGACTTTGGACTAGGAGACATTTGGAGACTGCAACACCCATCAGTTAAAGAATATACTTATTTTTCCCAGGTTCATCATTCATTCTCTCGCATTGATTTATTTCTTGCCAGTAACTCTATCATACCACATATATCACAATCAACAATCCATCCAATAGTAATCTCTGATCATGCCCCTATTACTTTTAATTTTAAGGACATAGGAAAAAAAAACTGCAACAAGGCCAAGATGGCGATTTAATACATCGCTCATCACAGACAAAGAATTTGATACCTACTTTAAAAGAGAGTGGACATCTTTTATGGAAACCAATGATCTACAGGAAACTTCTCCCATACTATTATGGGAAACATCAAAAGCAGTGATGAGAGGGAAAATCGTATCATATTCAGTACACAAGAAAAAGAAGGATCAGGAAAAGCAAAGCAGCCTAGAACAACATTTAAAGCAACTCCAGAGCTCATATGCAGAAAATCCCCCAGAAAAAAATTCTTAAAAACATTAACAAAATTAAAGCCCAGCTAGATACTCTTATAGATCAAAAAACACAATTTTTACTCTCACGACTTGACAAATCAGGAAAATTCTTAGCAAGCCAACTAAAACAAAACAAAGAAAAACACACAATAACCACTATACAAGCCTCATCAGGGAACAGTACTCAAAACCTGAAAGTAATAAATTAAACTTTTAAAAATTACTACAAAACCTTATACTCAAAAAATACAGTTATAAAACAATCTGATATTGACGCCTTTCTTGATGATATCACCCTTCCTAGGTTGAATAATGACCAAAGACACTCCTTAGAAGCACCATTAACCGAAGAAGAATTTAGGAAAGCAGTTCTATCAATGCCGAACAATAAATCACCAGGTATGGATGGATTCCCTGCTGAATTCTATAAACATTTCTGGCCAACCGTCTCCCTCCTGTTTATAAAGATGGTCAATGAAATAAAAAGAACTTTGTCTATTCCATCCCAAATGAATACGGCACTAATTTCAGTATTACTCAAACCAAATAAAGATTCAACATTATTCTCAAGCTACTGTCCAATATTACTAATTAACACAGACTTAAAAATTATAAGTAAGGCACTTTCAACAAGACTGGAAAAAGTTATTTCCAATCTCATCCATCCAGATCAAACAGGCTTTATAAAAGGGAGACAATCATCACATAACACACATCGTCTTATCAACCTTATTAACTTTACAAAGAAAAGTAATAGGAAAACAATTATCTTTAGATGCGGAAAAAGCTTTTGATAAAGTAAACTGGGATTTTCTTTTTAGTACATTACATAAATTTGGCTTTGGTACATCATTTATACATTGGATCCAAATATTATATTCATCACCAGCCTCTGTTATAACTAATGACATCACCTCATCAAGCTTTACACTTTCTCGTGGTACTCAACAAGGATGTCCACTCTCACCACTGTTATTCACAATATTCATTGAACCACTAGCCGCAGCAATACGTCAGAATGATAAAATCACAGGCATTTCAACTCATAGTATTGCTCATAAAATAAGCCTCTATGCAGATGATGTGCTACTATTTCTCCAAGATCCCACTTCATCAATAAAGGAAACCATTAAACTGATTAATAGTTTCTCACTTATATCATATTACTCTGTTAACTGGAACAAATCAACAACGCTATCAATAGGTGACTGGAACTGGAATGCTGCACTCCAAAATTACCCTTTACAAATTACCACAGGAACTATTACATATCTAGGTATAAAAGTAACCACCAAGCTTTCAGAGTTATTCAACCTTAATTTTACACCACTATTAAAAACAATAGAAGATGATCTAAATCGCTGGATGAATTTACCAATTTCTCTTATAGGCTGTATTGCAACAATCAAAATGACAGTCTTACCAAAAGTCAATTACCTGTTTGCAATGTTGCCAACTGAACCAACTAAAAAATCGTTCCACAATTTAGACCTGTTAACATCAAAATTCTATTGGAGAAATAAGAAACCTAGGATAAAACTCACAATTTTACAAAAACACAAAAATAAGGGGGGACTAGGTGCACCGAATTTTCAGTTTTATTACTTAGCAAATCAGCTTCATTATTTAGTAAAATGGAGACATACAGATGATTACTGTAACCCCTGGCTTGATGTTGAACGGTCATACTGCAACGAAATATCCATTGCAGATTTACCTTTTCTTAGCAAATCCATAAAATATCATGAATGTTTTAAAAGCATGACAATCTCAACAACATTAAAAGCATGGTGGAAAATTTAATAAACTAACAAATTTTGAAATGACACCTAACATATACACACCCACATGGCACAATCCAGATTTTACAATTAACAGACAACCCCTTATATACAAGAAGTGGAAAGACAAAGGCATAACACATTTAAAACACCTCTTTACGAATAACACATTTAAAAGCTTTCACGAACTAACAAACATTTGACTTAGAGGAAAATCAATATTTAAAATATTATCAGTTAAAAAGTATACTAAAAACCAAAATTACTATTTTTCACAACAGTCTCAGTCCACCCCCCATTACTGAAAATTTAAACCAAATCATCAGCCCGAAGAAAGTTTTATCAAAGTTATATGCTCTCATAGGTACTTTAAATTCAACTTTATCAATACCAACTAATAAATGGGAAAAGGATTTAGATATTAGCACTGATACACAATTCTGGACACAAATCTGTAAAAATATCTTCATTATGAGTAAAAACACAAACATACAATTAATTCAATGTAAAACTATTCATAGGACACACATTACGCAATACAAATTGTTTAAAATGGGATTCACCAATTCAAGCATATGTACACAATGTATAACTAACAAAACAGATGACTATTTTCATGCATTCTGGATTTGCACACCAATTCACCGTTTTTGGGAAAATATAACCTCAAAATTATCTTTATATTTGGGGAGCAGCATTCCAATGTCACCCTCCCTATGCCTCCTAGGAGACCTCTCAGAAGTAGAATCATCAGTCAAAGATACAGTCCCATTACTTATAGCATTAACTATAGCAAAAAAAAACAATACTGCTAAATTGGAAAGATAAAAAAAAATATTTCTGTAACACAGTGGACTAATCTATTAACAAAACACCTATCTTGTGAACAAGCATCAGCTGCAAGCCACAACAAAATAGATGCATTTAATCTAAACTTTTCAAACTTACTAAAACTATGTAACATGACATAAGTAGTAGTACCCCGATATCGAAAGACTTTTTTTTTCCCCTTTACATATTTGAGAGTGTGTGAATGTATGCATATATGTATATGTATGTACATACATATATACACATATTTTATAAGGACATCTTGTATAATGCAACACACCATGAGTGAGTGGTGCTGTGCAGGGGCATGGGATGCTGTGGGGTCCTTAGGGGGCTTCCCCTCCAGCTTTTAAATAAGACCCAGAAAGTGGCTCTGAAGCGATGTTCAGCCTGCGCTGGGAAGCAGGTTGGGGCTAGAGGGGTGGGGGAGAGAGACGAAGAGTACGGAGGGGACAGAAAACGGTTGGTGGGGGGTCCTCAGGGGCACCCTGGCTCTCCCTTTCTTCTGCACAGCAAAGCAATATTGCCTGCTTATTATTGCTGTAATAGACTATTGTATATTATGTACAAAGATGTTGAATGGGTGTGTGTGTATATGTGTATACATATATCTTACTACTTTATTTACTTCGTATACTGCCTGTCATTATTACTATTATTATTATTATTATTATTATTATTATTATTACTACACCTCCTTTTTTTTTTATTTTTTTTTTGGTTTGTCCCATCTCACTTTGTTAGTTTGCCTTATGTACTGTCTGTCTGGTATGGGAATAATTTATTTTTTTCTTTCCTTTTGACTGTGTTTTTTTTTTTTGTGGCTTGTCTTGTCTTAACGTACTTGTCTGTTTCTTGTACAATATATTTGTTGCTAATAAGGAATCAACTGTACCTACATATCTGTAGCAGTGGAATAGTTCCCCATTGTAACTAACTACAGCAAGCAGAATTTGAACTAAATGCTGTGTTGAATTATAATTTATATTTTATTAACAAAAAATTCAATAGCTTCTTTATTGAAGGGCCCACCTTTGTCGAACCACATGCATTGAATAGCATTACTGCATGGTGAAAATTCATCAAATTAAGTGCATTAAAGTCCATCCTATCATTGCTTTGTAGTACTACAAGCAAACTGTGGATAAATCTCTTTTTTTATTTTTATTCATTTTCATAACACAAATAATTCAATAGCTGCTGTTCTAGAGGGCCTAAAATTATGAAAATAAAGGCATTAAATCTTTTATATTCTTGAAACACACTACAGCAATAATTTCAGTAAATCCTTTTGGTTAATACTAATTAATTGTCTAACCATAATTCCAAACATTTCTGTATTTTAAAGTTTGACATTATGATGCCAAGTGCATGAAAGTTTATAGTATTTTTGCAACATACACACACACACACACACACACACACACACACACACACACACACACATACATCCTCTAAGCCGCTTATCCTTCTGGGTCGCGGGGGAGCTGGAGCCTATCCCAGCCATCATTTGGCGGAAGGCAGGAAACACCCTGGACAGGTTGCCTGTCCATTGCAGGGCAGACAGACAGATATATACATTCACACCCACATTCACACCTAGGGGCAATTTAGCGTGTCCAACTGGCCTGACTGCAGGTCTTTGGACTGTGGGAGGAAACCCATGCAGACACAGGGAGAACATGTAAACTACACACAGAAAGGACCCAGGTCGCCCAGCCGGGAATCAAACCCAGGACCTTCTTGCTGTGAGGTGACAGAAATAATCCAATTGCTTCTGTACTGAAGGGGCAAAAAATTATTTTTAAAAACGCATTAAAGACTATCCTGTTATCGGATTTGAATAATGTGTTATGTCTAACTTTAATTAATTTTCCCATCCACAAACAATTCAGTACCTTTTTTGTTATATAGCCTGTAATTTTAAAACTATTTTGAATACAGATTGTTTCATTTTTTTAAACTTACTGCAGCCTGTATCATATGAAATCTTGTGCTGAATTTCAATTCATTTTTCATCCTCAGAAAAATTAAATAGCTTGATTGTTTTATATACAAATTTAAAACCAAATCCTTTATAGAATTTCTTTCTGATACATCTTACTACAGCAATACTTGTTTGAAATCGTTTTGCCCATATTTAATTAATTGTTACCATCAAATATTCCTTAGCTATTTCATACAAACCAATACAAACCACAGAGCTGTATAGACTCTTCTAGTATTATAACATGTTATATTATATTATAACCACAATCAGTGAAATATGAAAAATGTTTTAATTACATTGTTATTGACCAAAAGTCAATATCTTGTAAACTATAGCAATTTGAAAACTAATTGTTTTGCAGACTGTATTTATATTACAGCCTACTATAACAAGCAGAATTTCCAAAAAGATTGTTGTTTGGATTTTCGAAAAAAAAAAAATAAAAATCAGACTAAGCTATGTTGAATTAATTTTTATTTCAATTAATTATCTTCACACCTGCACCACCTCTCCAAACAAAGAAGAAAATTTTAAATCCAAATTCATTACGGAGTCCCTTTTATTCCAAAATAAGACAAAACAAGTCTTATGCAAAAGTTTGGGCACCCCTGGTCAAATTCCATGTTTTATTGATTTTTTATAAGTGAAAAGAAGTTAACACATTCTCTACAAGGAACAAACTTCTGCACATTTCAATGAACAGTTACTGTTGATTTACTGAATTTAACATATTTGAAAAATAAACCATAAAATCATGGCCTCTACATAAGTTGTGTTTCTTACACACACATGTATAATATATTTATATTTATTTTCTGGTACGATCAGCCTGTTATGTTTGTACCTGTGCAATGAACAAATTCTGATTCAGAACTACCCTTATCTTTCTTATTTATTGTATTACATATTTTAATGTTTAGATTCTTTGCTGAGAAATATAATTTTTGTAAGAGGTATTTATGTATGTATTTGTCACTTGATTGCATTAAATTTGGAAAATGAAAGTGTAATGGGGTAATGGTCAACACACTACTGTTACTATACTGACCTTTTGTGTCTTTCTTTTAAATACATTATAAAAAGGTTTCATATACTTAATTGAAGTTTTTGCCTTGAAACTTTTCCTCTTTTCATGCTTTCTACATATGCTTTAAGACTATTATTAATTTATGAAATCAAAAAAGGGGTTCTTTTTGGCAGTTGCAGTTAAATAATGCAGACTATAGGGGGTGCTATAGCAGAAGCCTAAATTACCACCTCTCTGTTTGTGCTTTTACCTTCATACTTAACGGTTCAGTGAAAATGGCTTCAGCTGTCTTTTCTATTTGTCACCAGACTGCTATGGCTCAATGGAGGCATTCTGGTGGGAAACAGCATTAAGTCATCTACTTTACCATCTGTACAAGCATTAAAATATCGTAAAGGTAGGTTTATGTTAACTAGAATGTAGCATATTTATTAGCATGTTAACATGTTCCGTTTGTGGTAGGCTTGACTACAGCATGGCTGTCTGTCAGCTCACATATGTTATATACAGCAATCTCCGTGACTACAATGCCTGGGCTGCCATTCAGCTAGTAAGTAACACTGAAAAATAAGCACCTGAGATAAAATGTCATAATTCATCTAGTTGTCTATTTACTCAGTTCTGAAGCAACTTCTTACAGTGTGATGTGTGAGGGGTAATATATTCTTATAACATTCATCTACACATGGTTGCTTATTTTCTGACAGAACTGAGACAATGGGAAGGTTTAGGAAAGTAGGACAATAGGTGGAGGTGAAGCAGTAATGATTAGAGACTATCTGAAAGAGTATAAATCTTTAATTACGAAAAAAACGGGGATCGAACATTTGGTCATTACTTTCCACTGCAATCTTTGGAGAGAATTCAGAGAGGAACAGGCATTGGTTGTGGGTCGTGTGGAATGAAAATCGGAGAAGAGTAAGAGGAAGAGTAGTTCAAGCACAAGCCCTGTCTAAATAGAATGAGGCAGCCAAGACCAGGACGGAGAGTCATTGCTCTAAAAAAAAGGACAAAGCATCAGTTAACAGCTTCAGCTATTGCAGCAGAATCTTTGATTGCTGACCCGAGTGGTACTAGACAGTCTAAATTTTCTATCACAGTTCAGCAGGGTACAGAGAGAGAGACCACTGAACACCCAAGAACAAGCCTTTATGATCTAGTTAGTGATAACCTAGATACTGATAAACTAGAGTTACATATGACAGATCATCAGTGCTTAGATGCTGAGACAGAGGAGAACCCATTTTTAAAATACCAGTGCCATGTGACAGACAAGTCTAACATGACAGAGTGTCAGCGCTTTGATGATGTCATAGAAATGTTACCCTTGACAGATAGGTATTTGGAGGTTGATCACTCACAAGAAGCAGAAGCAGGAGATTCTACAGTTTTACAGTGCCAATCTATTAAGTGAAGCAAGTGGAGACAGACTTTAGTTGGGCCTTAATACACAGTGTGATTTTGGCCTTCAACAAAGAAAGCATCCATGCTTATCTTGAAAGAACACACAAAATCTGCACAAAGCAAGCAGACTTGACTCAGACGTCTAATTTCACCGTGTTGCACCTTTGTGCAGCACTTGTAATCAAATCTGTCTCGCAAGACTTTCAAAAACAAACAAGTGACAAAGGTCTGAAAGAGTTTGCAACATTTGCATTTGCCAGACTTCTATATAGCACATCACTGGATTCTGCACTGAACATATTCAGACATTTCTGTGATGTTTTGACTGCAGAATTCTGCTCCCAAACAGTCAAAACCAGCATTACTTTGCTTGATAACATCATAGGCAAAATGACACTGCCTGCAGTCCCTGAAGAGGAGTCAGTTTCAAGAAGGACAACCATGATGACGAGGATCCCCAGTGTCAAGCGAAGACCATTGTGGGAAAGTCTCCATTTTTAAAAGACTTTAAGAAAGTTTATGATGACACAGTCAGCATTACATGTGCAGAGGCTGGTCAAACTGTTGAAAAGAATCCTTACCACTGTCCTGGGATTGTAAAGGCTCCATTAGCTACATACATGGGCATCTCCCCCTTATGGAGTGGAACACTTCTTGGTGATTTGAGTAGATATGCTCCAGAAAGTGAGGAACATAACCAAAACAAAGCTAATGACCAAACACGTAGCACAAATTGCTATGTAGAAACCTGGTTTGGGATAGTAAAATCATCCATTCTTCAAAAAAAAAAAAAGAATCTAAGACCAGGAGATTCCAGGAGCATTTATCATTGGCTGGAAGTTACAGAGAACATATACTTCATAACCAGCTCCCTTCAAAACTACTTCTGAGGCCATTACAACACAAAAGGAAGGACGATGTTGAGCTAGCTGAGGAAACATGGGCAAAGAGAGAAGAGAAAAGAAATGAACCCTCAAAATCAAAGTATTTCACAACTCCTCTTAATGTCCCTGTACCAAAAAAGAGAAAGAGGGAGACACAAAAAAAGTATAACAACAGTTGCAGAGACTGAAAGTCAAGCACACATACAGAGAGATGTTTCTGTGGCAAAAAAGAAAAGAAAGGGGTTGGAGAAAAACTCAGCAACCGCAATGGAGACTGATAGCGAAGAACACAAATCCATAGGTAACACTAACTTGGATTTAGCTGGTCAAGCAGTCAGCACAGATAAAAAGGTAATAAATTAAGCTCTGGCAAATGTATCTGTAACAAAGAAGGAAAGAAAGTGGACCAAAAAGGACTGAACAATGGCAACAGGGAGTGAAAGTGAAGAACATAAATCCATAGATAGTAGTGACTTGGATTCAGCTGGTCAAAAACTCAGCACTGAAGAAAAGGTAATACATGAAGTAAAGCTTTGTGCAGTACAGTATTTTGTAAGGCTATCCCACCCTTATTAAAAATACAACATTTTTTATTTTAATGTTTACTTTGATGTTAATTATGCTAATGATCTCATGATTTTTTTTAATCAGGTTCAAGATTTGTGGAAGAGGAGAAGTAGTGAGCTTGTTGTTGCAGTTGTGAAGTCTTTAGACAATAAAATGACTTTTCAGTTGCGTCAGTCTGAATTTGTAACTCTGAAGCTAAACAACTGGCTTGTTGGCGAGGTATGTGATAAACTCCCACTCAGTCACATACAAACATCACTCCCACCCTTATAAAAATAATACTTCTTTTATTTTAATGTTTACTTCGTTGCAGGTTATGGAGATTTACATACAAGCAGTTCTGAACCAGAAAGATAAGGCCAACAGACTGCTACATATAAGCCATTACACCACTGGTGTCAGTTTATATGGTTCAAGTGATTAGGTTGCAAGACAAGGACTGATAAAAGTGAGTAGCAGTGGAATGTAAATTTGCATACAGGCCATAGTACCCAGTGGATAAACCTAATATCACTCACTTATCAAAAATTATTTATACTACATATATATTTGTCCTGTGACAGGTTAACTTTGAGGATTATGATGTTGCCATAAGCTTTGTAAATCCAGGGAAACACTGGAAGCTTTTGGTGAGTTCTACATAATGTTAATATATATAAAATTTTAAGCGTTTATTTTGTTTATTTTTCCTTTCTCATGTGACATTTTGATATTTACATTACCCTGTTCAAAAGTTCGGAAGTACTTGCCAAGACATTTCACACTGTATACAATAACAGTAATATATATATATATATATATATATATTTTTTTTTTTCCTTATATATTGCAAACATATACAATAGAGATTTAAACATTAAAAACAAGACCTAAATGTATGTTTCGAAATGTTTAATATTTCTATTGTTTTCGAGAAAGACAAGAAATAAGTAGATGTTAAATAATATAAATAATGCCATTTGCAACTTGCTATGTCAAATACTTTTGATCAGCACTTTTGAAATACAAGGCATTCTAGAAAATAATTGTATCTGAAATTTATTCTTGATGTATGCAGCTTTGTCCAAATTTATGGGAATAATCTACAACTCTATTAATCCTTCAAAAGAAATGCAAATCATTCCTTTTTATACAGCTTCCTGTTAATTATCTTAAATCTGTAAGGTTGCATCAGTTTGCACAAACCATATTACATTCATTTTTTATAGATTTATCTACATCAAAATTGCCTTTAATGTATTAAAAGATTGATTTGAGCTTTTTGTTTTCATTGTTTCTGCAAGTATACATGGGATTTAAATTGTATAAATAGAATGTCGTAACCTTTTTACTCCTTGTTTGTAGCCTTTGCCTTCTATAACTATCTTGTTTATTTCATTGCAGTACCTGAATGTCGAGATTGAGCCAATATTTGTTTTGGATCCAGCTGTACAGCACAGAGATGCAGATTCTGCTACAGCAATATGCCAATTCCGGTACAATTCATGTGTTCTTTGCGTATAAATAAAATAAATAGTTTAATTGTGTGCATAATGGAGTGAGAGAGCAGTGCACCCTGTAATAATCTATTTTAGCAAAAATATTATTATACTTTGAATTTGTTTATTAAACAAATTAAATATGTGCAACATAACTGGTTTTCCCATTTTCTTAATAATAAATGGGTTTGTCCACTACCAGATGGCTTCAGCTGTCATTTCATGCTTTCCAAGAATCCCTGAAAAAATAACAATCAACACTAAATTGCAAGGAGTGTCAAGATTAAGGAAAAACATGGCTGCAATATATACTGGATTCATCAGGTAAGATTCAACTTATGAAGAGCATACCCGAGTGAACGAATTTGGAAGTGATTTGGTTTAAACAAAGTGCTCTAGAGAACTGTCCAAAAGGTAGTTTGAAGACTGACTGTGTGAGTATTTATGTCAAATTTGGAAAATTATGTTATGTGCACAGGTAGAGCTCTTAAATGGTTTTGACCTCCAAAGAGGAAATAAAACTTCTATGATTCCCATGAAGAACACCCAAATGGCCTGTAGCTGTAATGGTCAAATTTATCTGGAAAAAAGCATGAACTAAGCAAAGCAGTTTTGTCCATAAAAGGAAAAAATAACATGTTGTTTGGTTTTACATGACCATCACCAAGAAGAGTAATCAATCCAATTAAAGAAAATTCTAAATACATTTGCTTTTATTTGTAATATTAATTATATTGTACAGGGTGATTCAAAAATATTCATCCAATTTCAAATTGCTTTATTTCACTTGTAAATCATTACAGAACAATGCAGCAAATTGCAAATGGTTTTAAGTGAGCATAAGGTTTATTATGTAATTTTACAAGTGCTCAATATGAACCTCCTCCAGCTGTACAGAGATTATCCAGTGTTGTTGGAAGTGGTGGCACATAAACAGAATCCTTAATGTACCCCCACAAAAAAAATCACACAGCGTGAGATCTGGTAATGCTGGTGACCTTTTTCTTGGAACTGTTGTTACCAAAGATGAATGCTCTGAGCGGTTCACTGCCAGACTGACAGTCAGTAACTCTATGACCCCCTCTTGCAGTCGGTATGTGATTGGTTTCTAGGCCTCTCACAGTTGTAAAAATATGGTGCTTTGAAATCAGATTAATCTTTTTGAATCACCCTGTATTATAATATGTTTTTCATTGTGCAGTAAGCTTAGAAAAATCTTACCTGTAAACCTTTTTCACTATAAAAAATGTACTTCTGAGTTAATAATAATAGTAATGACAAAATGTGCTCTATGTTAAATCTACAAGCATAATTATAATAACTTCATGCCTATGCATTTATTTTAGATTTTAGATGCTACAGATGGTATCATGTCAAATGTCTTGGCATGACAAACCAGCTCTTTCAGAAGATGAAACATGATGACCAATAGAATTGCACTTTCTGTGATTAATATTTGAAAGCAGTTTTTTTTACAAAACCAAGTTATAAATAGTGTGAAAATAATGTTTGTTTGAAAAATGTATGTTATGTGGAAAGGAGATTTGATTTTTTGACCTGATAAATGTCATATTTGAAATATCATAAACGGTTAGAAAGAGGGAGACAGCAAATGGCTTTATATCAATAATGGCTCCTTATAAGAAGACTTCATGAACAGCTACGCTAACTTAATTGAAGATAAATAGACACTTTATATAAAATTATAATTAGCAACAGGGAAAACTATTATTGTTGTGTAATGTTGTCATTTTTTTATTCAGGAAAATGTAGTAAGTTGTTCAAATAGATTTGCTGTATTGTGGTAAAATATTGTACTAATGAGGTGTGTAATGTATTTTGGTTTACTTTTCTAGTTACTATGGTGCATAATATGTTGAATTTATGTAGGTGAAATTAAAAAATGTTCAATTCTTAATTACTGTAGTAAGTTGTAATTATTGCAATGATGAAAATATAAATTGTAATGCATTTATATTTTCATTGTTGAAATTCCTATTGAGTGTAGTAAGATGAAAAAAAAATATCCAAAAGTAAAGAATGTACTGAATGTTTGCGTGTGAGAAATTCAAGACTCACAGGACCTCAAAAATTGTACTTGTTCCTTTGTAATAATAACAAAGACTGACATGCATTAACTTCGAGGAGTAAGATGTGTCCAGTGACCTATATTTGGGGCAAACCCATGATCATAATCAAATCAATCTGTGGAAGTAGTTGTAACTTTGAAAAAAGAAAACCATTATGACATCTGACATGTAATAAGTTGTAATAACAGCTGAGAGGCTGAAGGCTAGCACATACTTCCTCCAACACACATAAAGCCAGCCACCACGAATGGCTGCTGATGTAAAGTCATTGGAAAGTTGGACATGCTCGGAGGAGAACACCACCCAATTCTATTACATCAGGTAGCGCACACCTGCATAGGCAAGTATCATGTTGACGTGATGGGAAAAGGGAGAGCCATCCAACACAACCCAAGCAGCAAGGCCAATTTTGCTGTCATGGGATTGCTCTCAGGGGGTTGATTTGTGATCTCTTGACAATAGGGCCAGTGCTTAGCACACCAGCTGAACTTACAATTATTTTAAAATCACAAAGTTAAAAAAAAATCCAGAAAAAACATATAGCACTTTCTGCTTTTTGTAAATGTCTTTTTGTAAATGTCTTAAATAATAGGGAAAAATTGATAAAATATTTAAGTTAAATTTTTTTAATAGTTTCAAACAGTAAGAAACTCAAATGCACAGGATGTTAAATTGTATGCACTGAAATTGTAGCGAATAAATTTTATTTATTGAAATTCAACACAGGACATTTTTGATATTGTACTGGAGGTAACATGTTGTGATTAGAGAAACAATGTCTAAGCATTTAGTTTTGCATCCGTAGAATGTAAATTAAACAATACATTTATTTTTTTGTGGTGAAATAATATTTAAAGATTTAAAAGTTAAAAAATGTCTTACTGCTGTATTATTTGGCAATAATATAACTGTGTTTAATGCATGCGGTTTCATAATTACAGGCCCTACAGTAAAGATTCTATTAATTGCTTTGTGATTGGAAAATTAAACACAATATTTATTAAATTTTTGCTTGCTGTAGTATGTTGTAATAATAGGATTGGCTTGCTGTGGTTAGCTTAAATAACAAGATACTCTTCAACTTATTTGATTTTACAAACATGGGGCCTACAGTAAGGAAGTGATTGAATTTTTGGTATATAAAATATTAATTATAAATCAACCTAACAATTCATTTAAATTATGCTTGCTGTGGTAAGCAGTGCAACAGGGCACTCTTAAATGCAATTGGTTTTACAGTCGTGGGCAATACAGTAAAAAAGCTATTGAATAATTTATATACAAAACATTGCTTATATTCGATCCACAATGTAATTAAAATTTTGCATTCTGTAGTAAGCTGCTAAAACAGGGCAGTTTTAAATTTTTTGGACATACAGATTTTGATTCAACAATAAAAAAGCCATTGAATTATTTGTATCTAAAATATTATGTATAATTCAACCCAACACATAATTTGAAATCTACTAGCCATATTTAGTAATAAAAATGAGGAACACTTCAATAAACTTGGATTGACAAATGATTGCCCTACAGCAATGAAGTTTACAAATTTTTGATATTTTAAATGTTAACTAAAGTGAAATTTGACCTTTATTCCAATGTGGCTCACTGTAGTTAGTTGCAAAAATAGGACAATCTTATGTCTATTTTGTTATACAATTCCAGGCAATTCTGCTTGCAGTAGTTAGTTACAATAATGGGGAATGATTCAATGCATGTGGTTTGACAAACGTGGCCCCTTCGGTAAAGAAGCTATTGAATTTGTCAATAAAATATTAATTATAATTCAACCCAACACTTAATTCAAATTCTGCTTGTTGTACTTAGTTACAATAATGGAGAACTATTCAATGCATGTGGTTTGAAAAATGTGGGACCTTTGGTAAAGAAGCTATTACATTTTTTCTTAATAAAATATTAATTATAATTCAACACAGCACTTACTTCACAATCAGCTTGCTGTAGTAAGTTATAATAACGGGGACCTATTCAATGCATGTGGTTTGACAAATGTGGCCCCTTCAGTAAAGAAGCTATTGAATTTTTTGTTAATAAAATATTAATTATAATTCAACCCAACACAATTCAAATTCTGCTTGTTGTAGTTAGTTACAATAACAGGGAACTATTCAATGCATGTGGTTTGACAAATGTATGCCCTTCGGGAAAGAAGCTATTGAATCTTTTGTTAATAAAATATTAATTATAATTCAACCCAACACTTGATTCAAATTCTGCTCGCTGTGGTTATTTACAATCATGGGAAGCTATTCAATGCATGTGGTTTCACAATTGTGGCCCCTTTGGTAAAGAACCTATTGAATTTTTTGTTAATAAAATATTAATTATAATTCAACCCAACACTTAATTAAAATTTTGCTTGTTGTAGTTACTTACCATAATGGGGAACTATTGAAGGCATTTGGTCTGACAAATTTGGGCCCTTCAGTAAAGAAGCTTTTGAATTTTTTGTTAATAAAATATAAATTATAATTCAACCCAACATTTAATTCAAATTATGCTTTCTCTGTTTAGTTACAATCATGGGGAGCTATTCAGTGCATGTGGTTTGACAAATATAGGCCCTTTCATAAATAAGCTATTCAATTTTTTGTTAATAAAATATTAATTATAATTCAATGCAGTACTTACTTCACATTCAGCTTGCTGTAATAAGTTACAATAAAGGGGACCTATTCAATGCATGTGGTTTCACAAATGTAGGCCCTTCGGTAAAGAAGCTATTGAATTTGTTGTTAATAAAATATTAATTCTAATTCAATGCAGCACTTTCTTCAAATTCAGCTTGCTGTAGTTAGTTACAATAATGCGGAGCTATTCAATGTATGTGGTTTGACAAATGTGGACCCTTTGGTAAAGAAGCTGTATAATTTTTCGTTAATAAAATATTAATTATAATTCAACCCAGCACTTACTTCACATTCAGCTTGTTGTGATTAGTTAGAATAATGGGGACGTATTCAATGCATTTGGTTTGAGAAATGTGGGCCCTTTGTTAAAGAAACTATTGAATTTTTTGTTAAAAAATAATAATTATAATTCAACTCAACACTTAATTCAAATTTTGCTTGCTGTGGTTAGTTACAATAATAGGGAACTCTTCAGTACATT
Source organism: Colossoma macropomum (assembly GCF_904425465.1). Lineage (NCBI taxonomy): Eukaryota > Metazoa > Chordata > Actinopteri > Characiformes > Serrasalmidae > Colossoma > Colossoma macropomum. Next base: position 1,019,860 of record NW_023496050.1, read on the forward strand.
TGATTTGACAAATTTAGGTCTTTCAAAAAGGGGCCTGTTGATTTTTTTGTAAATAAAATATTAATCATAATTCAACCTAACACAACTAAATTTTTGCTTGCTGTCATTAATTGCTATTATAGGGACCTCTTCAGTGCATTTGATTTGAGAAATGTATGCCCTTTAATGAAGAAGCCATTGAATTTTTGTGTATAAAATATTTATTACAATTCAAACCAACAGTTAATTTAAACCCTGCTTGCTGTAGTAAACTTCAAAAACAGGGCACTCTAATTCATTTGGATACATTTATGACAAGCTCTTTAATGCATTTTGTTCACCATTTTGGTCCCAACAGGAATCCACAAACAAAAATCTACCGATTTCTTAATTTTCTTTGTGTAAAATATTAATTTTAAAGCATGGGCCCCAGAGTAAAGGAACCAATGATAACTGCGTGATAAATGTTTTAAACTTTAATACAATTCAAATTCTACTTGTAGTAAGTTGCAATAATAGGGCACATATTAATGCATTTCTTCGTAAAATTTTAAGCCTTACAGTAAAGAGGCTATTGATTTTTTAGTTTTAAACATTAATTAAAATTGGAGTTTATTGACTTGCTGTATAAAACTGGAGTTAATTGACTTGCTGTTGGAATGATAGAACAGTCTTTAATGTCTTTTATTCTACACGTTTGGACCCTAAAATAAAAAAGCTGTTGTATTTTTTTTATTATATTATTTTGTGAATTTAGAATATTAATCATAAATCAACAGAACAATGAATTTAAATTCTGGTGCTGTAGTAAGTTACAATTACAGGAAGGTCCTAGTTGCTTGGGTTTCAGCTGGCCCTACAGTATAGACGCTATTGAGATTTTGACATTCAAAACAAGACTTGTATATAAGGACGCACTTTGTCGAGGGTCCCTTACTTTGGTACGTGAAGATCCGCTTAATGGCCTGTTCAGTCGGGGGTAATGTGTCCACAATTTCTTTTAAAAAGCAATTACAGTAAAACGAAATAACATAGACATGAGCTTGAGTTCTGTGGAGAAAAAAAACGTAAGAAAACGTTTCGTCATATGCTCTCTTAACGCTGCTGACATCGGAAGTGCGAATGTGCGTCGAATCTCGAATATAAAACCAACTTTACCGCGGTCTGTCATGGGCCCCAGTGTGACTGCCGCGTATAACGTGATCTAATATTTATCTTACTCGCTCATTTTCACTCTTTCGCTGCATTTGGAGTCTGAAAATGAAACACATAGGCTCGTTCTAACTGCATGAACATCTTTTCATGTCATGAAATAAAGCATCAAACAAAACTAACTTATTTACTTCCGCAGCAGAAATGAGCCAGACTTCTTTCGATTTTGTCCACAGTCTGCAGTAATATATATCTGCAACGCGTTGAAGTCAGTTTTCGTAACCTGTTTCAACAAGTGCTCGATAAAAGTGAACATCTCAGTGATTTAGGGGTTAAATAATTTTCTCCTGAAGGAATCTCTTACCTCTTTATAAACGGTGACTCTGCAGCTGTCTTGTTCCAGCGCTTCACCGCACTCACTGCTTTAAAGCCATTTCATGCAGCTGAAGTTTGATGTGTGCAGCTCATAAACAATAAAATGTCGGACTGCTCACTCTTTTACTTTCGTTTTGTAGCTCACAGCTCTATGTTACATAAAAGCCACTGGACACGCCTCTGTAGCCTCGACTAAATCTTGTTTATATTATCAGTGTGTACAGATTCTGTGTCATGTGTGGTGAGTAATGAGGATGTAAGCGCGAGCAAACTTTAATAAACCAAACAAAATACTAGAAACACAGATGATATAAAATAAACTACAAGGCTTTAAATCAAGAAACACATTGAGTAAACCAAACACAGGGCAGGCACATAACCACTACATGTAACAAAGTAATGAAAAGTAACATAAAACAGACTAGAAAACTAAGATAAGATAAAATAATCCTTTATTAGTCCCACAACAGGGAAATTCACAGTGCTACAGCAGCAAAGGAATAGCAAGGCACTTAAGAAAAGAAGTATCAAGAAGAGAATTAACAAGCAAGTAATTAACTTTATTAATTACTTAACAAGGAACAAACTATAAATCTTGTTATTATATAGACAATATATACAATACTAAGAGTAAAAAATAGATAAAAATATAAACTATCCTTCACAAAAATTAACAATATAAACAATTATAAATAAAAAAGCAAAACATATTTACACTGTGAGGACATTTTACCTGAATTTCACATGGAGTACTGCACATGAGGTACTGATTTATATTACACATGGGAATGATGAGGAATTAACAAACATAAACAGAAAAGCAAAAAAGTCTTTACACTATAGAAATATTTTACAAGCATTCCACATGAGTATTGATTATATTACACACATGGTGATGAATTCACAGATAATATGCTCTATATATGCGAGGTCTAATGGGGGGTGGAGGAGGCTTCTGCTGTGAGCAGTGCTGGTTGTACAGTCTAACAGTAGCAGAAATGAAGGACCTGCGATAGCGCATCTTCACACACTTGGGGTGAAGCAGCCTGTCACTGATGGAGCTGCCAAGTGCTGCCAGAGTCTCATCCATGGGGTGAGAGCTGATCTTCAACATGGATGCTAGTTTGGCTAACATCCTCCTGTCTCCCTCCACCTGTACTGGGTCTAGGGGGCTTCCCAAGACAGAGCTGGCCCTCTTAATGAGTATGACAAGTCTCTTCCTGTCCACAGTTGAGATGCTGTTACCCCAACAGACCACTCCATAAAAGATGGCTGATGCCACCACGGTGTCAAAAAACGACCTCAGTCTCCTAAGCAGGTAGAGTCTGCTCTGGCCTTTCCTACAAAGTGCACAAGTGTTTTCTGACCAGTCCAGTCTATTGTTATAGTGAAAACCCAGGTACTTATAAGAGTCCACTCTCTGAATGTCCCTTCCCTGGATGTTCACTGGTGGAGGGAGGTGACTGTGTCTGCAAAAATCCATCACCATCTCTTTGGTCTTCCCCACACTGATCAGGAGGTGGTTCCTCAGACACCAGTGGGTTAGTTCTCTGTACTCTCTGTCGTCCTCATGTAATGAGTCTGATGATTGCTGAGTCATCAGAGAACTTCTGTAGATGGCAGTTTGGTGAGCTGCACATGAAGTCTACAGTGTGCAGGGTGAAGAGGAACGGTGCCAGGACTGTTCCCTGCAGGGCCCCTATGCTGCTGACCACCATATTAGACACACAGTCCCGTGCCCTCACATACTGTGGTTGGTGGGTGAGGTAGTCCAGAACCCAGTTTGATAGGTGGTCATCCACCCCTGTGTTCTCCAGCTTGTTGCTCGTGAGCCCAGGCTGTATGGTGTTAAAAGCACTGGAGAAATCAAAGAACATGATTCTCACAGTGCTCCCAGGCTTCTACAGGTGAGAAAGAGATCTGTGTAGGAGATCAATGACTGCGTCATTCACTCCAATGCCAAGTTGATAGGCAAACTGAAGTGGGTCCATAGATGAGCTCACCAGAGGGTGGAGATGGGCAAGGACCAGCCTCTCTAGCATCTACAGTGCCACCGGCCTGTAGCTGCTGAGGTCCTTTGGTTGCTGTGTCTTTGGCACTGGTGCCACACAAGATGTTTTCCACAGTTGTGGTACCCTCCTGAGCGTCAGGCTCATGCTGAACATGTGTTCAACTATTCCACACAGCTGATCTGCGCAGGACTTAAAGAGTCTGGCACTGATGCCATCTGAACCCGCAGCTTTCCTCCTTTTGATCTTTCTCTGAAACAAAGGGCTTGATATAGGCTAGAAAGAACAGGAAGAAACAGGAACCACAAACAGGTGGGAATCCTAATAGGGAAGGAGGGAAAAGGGCCGAGCAAAGGAAACAAATCAAAAACAAAAGCACATGGCAAAAAGCACATGGCTACAACACAGGGGAAGAAACAGGCACACTCAGAAGGACAGTGGGGAATCTATGACATTCTGCTTCAGTCTCACACTATGTGTTCACATAATCTGCTGCATGGAAACTGTAACACTTTACATTTTATCAATATTATTTTTTATCAGAATTAAAGTGAATTTTCAGGGTTGCTGGTGCCTAAATGTAAGAGTTGTGAATTCAGTGTACCAAACTACACCTTTGTTAGCAGAAGTAAAAAGCTTGTTAAAGTGCTTTTTAGGATGGCGGTTCAAACTTTTAATCTTTTCCAAATCTCTCTTCCTGGCAGCTCAGTATTACTTGTAGTCATCATTCAGTATCTGCTCTGACTAATCAGCTTTAAGACAAGACAAGACAAGATAATCCTTTATTAGTCCCAAAACAGGAATATTCTCAGTGTTGCAGCAATAAAGGAGTAGCAAGGGACTCAAGAAAATAAAAGAAATAACAAGAAGAGAATTAACAAGCAAGTAATTAACTTTGTTAATTACTTAACAAGGTTTTTACAGTTTGTTATTTGTTGTTATTTTATAGGCAATATATATATATATATATATATATATATATATATATATATATATATATATATATATATATATATATATATATATATATAATACTAAAAGTAAAAAATAAAATAAAAAATATAAACTCTGTCCTTCACAAAAATGAATATAATAGGATTATAAATAAATAAAAGCTAAAATATTTACACTGTAAGGATATTTTACCCGAATTTCACATAAAGTATTGCACATGAGGTACTGATTTATGTTACACATGGGGATGTGCAAATCATTCAAACCCTATATTTAAATGAAAAAAGTACAAAGACAACATATCAAATGTTTATTGTTTTATGGAAAATATATGCCCATTTTGAATTTGATGGGACAGGGAGTTGGGATGGGGGCAACAAAAGGCTGGTAAAGTTGTATAATACTAAAAAAACACCTGGTGGTTAATTGGCAACAGGTCAGTAACGTAATTGGGTGTAAAAAAGCATCCCAGAGAGGCTGAGTATTTCAGAAAAAAGAAAAGACGGAAATATGGAGAGGGGTTCACCACTCGGTGAAAGACTGCACGATCAAATAGTGCAACAATTCAAGAATAATGTTTCTCAATGTAAAATAGCAAAGAACTTTTGCTTTTCATCATATATGGTACATAATAACATTAAAAGATTCAGAGAATCTGAAGAAATCTCTGTATGCAAGGGACAAAGCCAAAAAAACAGTATTTGCTGGCCATGATCTTTGGACCCTCAGGCAGCACTGCATTAAAAACAGATATGATTCTGTAGTAGAAATCACTGCATGGGCTCAGGAACACTTCTGATAAACACTGTCTATAAAAACAGTTCATTGCTGCATCCACAAATGCAAGTTAAAACTCTAAAATGCAAAGAAGAAACCATATATAAGCAGGATCCAGAAATGCTCCCACCTTCTCTGGGCCCGGGCTCATTTAAAATGGACTAAAATACTTTTTGGAAATCATGGACACTGTGTCCTCTGTGCTAAAGACCACCCAGCTTGTTATCAGTGCACAGTTCAACAGCCAGTATTCATGATGGTATAGGGGTGCATTAGTGCACATGGCATGGGTGACATGGACATCTGTGAAGGAACCATTTATTCTGAACAATATATACAAGTTTTGGCAACATATGCTGCCATCCAGATGACATCATTTTCAGGAAAGGTCTTGCTTATTTCAGTAAGACAATGTCAAACCACATTCTGCATGTATTACAACAGCATTGCTCCATATTATTTCACTTTCAAAACTACAGCAGTCGGTCTCCTCAGTTCCCAAACGCTTACAGAGTTTGTTAAAAGAAAAGGTGATGCAGCACAGTGGTAAACATGCCCCCGTCCCAACTTTTTGAAATGTGTTGTTGGCATCAAATTCAAAATGGGCATATATTTTTCAAAAATCAATAAAATGTATCACTTTCAACATTGGATATGTTGTGTTTGTACTACTCTCCTGGTTTACAAGGTTTGCAAATCATTGCATTCTATTTTTATTTACATTCTGCACAGCATATATATATATATATATATATATATACATATATATATACACACACACACACACACACACACACACTGTATATATCGTTAAGCATTAATGGTGCCTTCACATATGTGTAATAGAGGATGTGTATGATTACTTGTGTACCTATTTTCACTTATAAAATGGGTATAAAAGGTGGTAGCTGGCGGCTCCCCAGGCTTAGCATCTGGGTTGTCCATTGCCTCCCTTGGGGCTATGTGGTCCTCCTGGGTCACCGAGGGACACTGAGTCAATTCCAAAACACCAATAATGCTAATTCCCACTAACACCCCTGTTAGCAACTAGCTAATAGCAGTTTACAGTAACATATCCACACAAGGCTAACTGCTACTTATGACAATTCTAGCTTTAATATAGGCATTTAAAGCTTATAAAACACATTCAAGTAACATACAAGCTGGCAGTAACAATAAAGCAACATTGTGCTGGAGGCTTATTAAAATTTAGAAAAATAATGTTAAATACTGCTGCCTAATATTAACAGTTTTGATTTTTTGACAAAATATTGTTTTGTCCATACATCAGAACACCGAAGTGGTCATTGATTAAAAAAATTAAACTACATAAATGTTAAAAAATAAGTGTTAAATATCATGGATGTGCATTGATGTTTCATCAGTTGAAACATCAGTGCATTGATGTTTCATCAGTTAATTTCTTTTTCAAAATAAGTTTTTACATCATTAAGCAGCTCAGCCTCCTGTCTAGCTGCCCCCTCATATTTGGTCTTCAATTTATTCGCTCTTTTTTCACACTCTTTCTTCATTTCCTCACGCTCTTTCTCTCTTCTCGCTCTGTCCTCTGCTTCTCTCTTGCCATTCACTCTTGAACTCTTAGTTCTCCAGCATTTTTCTCTCCTCTTCACTTCCCTCATCGTCCTCACAGATGTTTCTCTCTTTTCCTAGTTCCTCATACTCCTGTGTCATTTGTAATTTACTCTCCCTGTGCTCTCTTTCTCTCTCTCTCTGTTCTCTCTCTCTCCTTTTTACCATTTTCCACTGTTTACTCTCTGGCTGTATTTGAATTCTGTCTTGCTCAATATTCCTTTCAATCTTTGATACAGGTTTTCTTCTGGTTCTCTCTGTAATGTGCCAACCAAAATCAGACGCTTGCGGAAGGAAAACACAAATGAGGCCTTACTATGAGATTCAGAATCCAGAGTTGTGGTCACAAAACAGACAGGGGTCAAATCCAACAGGCATAGCAAGTACAAACAGATGAACATACCACAAGGTGAACAGTCCAAAAGGGAGAGACAAAAAGGCGTTGTGGGAAAACAGGCAAAAAGTTCAAAAACAGGAATCAGTCGATATGTGCAAACAATCCAAGGGGCAGAGCAAAAGGCAGAGTCAAGAGAACAAAAGGCAATGGTCATAATGGTCATAACGGTCACAAGTCACAAACGGATACAATACCTCAAAAGTATCTAATGCTAAAGCCCAGGCTTATATACTAAACTAAGTAAGTCATATGACTAATGACACAGGTGACAAACATTAGTACTCCGGAGATTCAGAGCGCAGACTGGAGGGCAAGGACCTGTCATGAGTCAGGTGATCTCCGAGAGAGTTCTGGGAGATGGAGTCCGTATGAGTATCTGAGTGTGAGGGAAGTTCGGGAGTCATGTGATCTCCCAGAGGAGTCTGGGAGATTGAGTCCAGATCTGTCCTAGGACTCAGCAGATTCGTGACACTCTCATGTTTTTCAGCAGGTCTCATGTAACACGTATGACCCTTGTTACTATTATTTGTCTACTGAACCAGATCTATATTTAGTGTAGAGGTGGCAATATTTAATAAGGTGTTCGACTGAGACCAAGGCTTAAAGGGGAAAGGAAATAAACATATTTAATTAAGATAGAACTTGAAATGTAATTCAAATGAAAATAAATAAATAAATAAATAAACAATATAGAGTTATAGAATGCTTTAATGTGTGTGAATGAGTCCAATTTGCGTTTCAGTTCCAGTGTATATTCTTTCATTTTCAGTCCTACCAGTGAAGTTCTAGGTAATATTACTTGTTAAGTCCTGATGTAGCTTTGATCTTCTGCCTGCATTTATCTTTTCCTTTTTTTATAGGTTGGATTGCCACTCCTTACTGGAGCAATCAAGATCATCCAAGTTCACAGATGTTTGAATGTCAAGTCAAAGTTTATTTATATAGCACTTATTATAACAAGCGTTGTTCCACAGTCTGATGTCTTTAGATGACTTCATGATCCAATAAAATCAAAGCTCTGCTGTGGGAAAGTACAGAGAGGAAATGGGAAGGTAGAATAGCGATTTAAGATTTGATTTATCTGTGTTATTTATACATTTACGACTTAAGTCTTGCTTCGACTCCAGTGCACCTTAACGCTGAGCGACCGCAACAGGAAAGAGGAAGTGGAACCTTGTAGTGTAGCTTATATAGTATGTTCACTAAGAGGGATTTGAACATGATTGGCTCTCCTTCTTTAAAATAAGGGATGATGTGTTCTATGATGAAATATGATAAATATATCATTTCCCAGATCATCTCCTCTGGTGAAAAGAACTGTGCTGAACTTGGCAGCCTCAGAGCCAAAAATGTCCTTGATTAAATCCAGAGTGTCCATCTCCTCCTTTGTAATCCTTCCAACACTCAACACAATGATAAAAGCATGAGGTCCAGGGGTCGACAGCTTGATGCACTCCACAATTTCTTGTGTTACTTCTTCACTTGAGAGTGTGGTGTCAAAGAGACCTGGAGTATCAACAACAGCAACAGATTTTCCCAGAACTTTACCAAAACTCTTCTGACACTTTGTGGTCACAGAGGTCATGCTAACACTGGACTTGAATTCATTTCTTCCTAAAACTGTGTTCCCTGTTGAGCTTTTCCCATTCCCGGTTTTCCCAATTAGAACTATCCTCAGACACTCAGAGCCAGAAGCTTCATCATCTACAAAAGATATCAATGTGGTTACATATTGCTGAAGATACATGCCTGAAAAAAATCACTCTTAAAAATGGTTATTCAGGGCTTCCGGTTAAGATGGCGGCGTGATAATGTGGGCCACTGCTCCGCGGAAATTGTTGCTCAATTTACAGCTTTTTCCTCGCTTTTTTTTGGTGCACTTGTCCCACGTGGTAAATAGTAACAGAATCTAGTAAAGCTGACCATGAAGTGGGAGATTAAACATGCCAAGAGTGAACACAAAGAGCAGGATGGCGGAAAGTGGCGAGGACCTCGATGGGGCTGCGCCAGCATCAGCCAACAGTGCTCCAGACCAACATCATTCATGGAATCTCTCCTACTGGACGTTTTTGGTCTGACTCCTTCCCCAAGCTGCTGGTCATAGATTGTGCACATTGCTCCTTAGCTCCCATGCCGAAGCAGCATCAGCCGCCGAGGCCGATGATTGTGCAGCTTCATCATTTTCAAACCAGGGAGCAGATATTCCAGCTGGCACAAAAGAAGGGGCAACTGCAGTTTCAGGGTAATCAGATCCATAGCTACCTGGACTTCAGCGCAGATGTGGCCAGACGGAGAGCTGCGTTTGCAGCAATCAAACCCCAACTCTGCGAGGCCGGCATTGAGTACGGGCTGCTTTTTCCGGCATGTTTGAGAATCAACCATAAAGGAGTCAAGCACATCTTTGAATCGCCTGAACACGTCACGGAGTTTCTACAAGTTTGGTTGTACTGGCTTGTTTTGTCTATCAGAGATCACTTGCATTTCTAACATTTTATTTGAATAATATTAGTAATATCTCATTAATATTTATCCATTATTGCTATGTCTCACTCCCTTTCAGATTACTATTGGGCACATATTCTCACTGTATATATATGCTCAGAGGGAATGGCAAAGGTTAATCAAACAAGTGTTAATTTCATTACTTGGAATGTAAAGGGTATGAACTCCACTATTAAAAGAAATAGGATATTTACTCACCTCTGTCAACTTAACTCTAATATAGTGTTTTTACAAGAAACTCATATCCTCAGTTCTGAAGTAATCAAGATTAGACGGAGCTGGGGAGGACAGGTATTCCATTCCAGTCTCAATGTGAAAGGTAGAGGTGCTGCCATTTTGATAAATAGCAATGTATCCTTTACTAGTGACCAAGTGATATCTGATCCTAACGGACGCTATGTGATAGTAGTGGGCCATCTTTTTGGGAAACCGATTGTCCTTGTAAATATTTATGCCCCAAATTTTGATGACGTTAATTTTTTAACAAAGTTATTGTCAGGATTCCGGTAATGGATAAATATTCAGTAATTATAGATGGAGATTTTAATTGTGTGCTGGATCCGATGTTAGACTGGTCATCCACAAAAAACACTCAGCTCTCAAACTCAGCCTTAGTGATTCAGAACTTCTGTGAGCAGTGCGGACTGTTAGACCCCTGGAGATTCTTTTCTCCAACTTCAAAAGCCTTTTCCTTTTTTTTCTCTGGTACACCATTCATATAGTCACGTTGATTTTTTTTTGGTTGATAAAAACTTGTTGCCCTTTATCTTATCAAGCACGTACCATAGCATTGTCATCTCTGACCATGCTCCATGTTCCTTTGAACTCAGCTTCCCTGATGAACTGCCGGCCTGTTAATCCATGGCGATTGAACCCTCTTTTGCTTTCTGATAATAATTCGTTGCATTTGTAACCAGTAAAATAAAGTTTTTCCTGGACACCAATGACACCCCAGAAATATCAAGATCTGTTCTGGAGACCCTTAAGGCATATATATGAGGTCAAATAATTTCTTTTGCATTTCAAATTAAAAAGCAAGAGACAGCCAAATTAAAGGAGCTATCAGACTCTATACTTAAATTGGATGAGCAATGTGCCATGTCCTCTAGCCCTACCCTGTTTAAAGAAAGGGTCCGTCTTCAAACTGAATATAATTTAATTTCTACTTCTCAGGAGGAACAGAGACTATTGAGAATGCGACATAAATTTTATGAATTTGGAGATAAAACGAGTAAGCTTTTAGCCTTACAAGCTCGCCAGTCCACTGCTTCTAGAATGATAACACAGGTACAGTCCACAGCTGGTGGCATGTTACATAACCATAAAGATATCAATGATAGATTCTGTAGTTTCTTCACATCTTTGCATGCTCACAGTATCCCATTGATCCAAGTCAAATGCATTCTTTTTTCTCTAACTTGGACCTACCGTTAATTAGCGACCAACTTAATCCTAATCTGGGAGACCTGCTTGACTTGCCTGAAATCACCACTGCAATCCCTCTTCCCTCTGGAGTTCTATAAGATGTTCTCAACTCTGTTGGCTCTGCTACTTCTCTCTGTATTTAACAAATCCTTTTCCAACAGCTGTCTACCACCTACTCTAACACAAGCATCAATATCTCTTTTGGCCAAAGAAAACAAGGACCCTACTCTCTGTGATTCATACAGACCTATCTCACTTTTAAATGTAGATTTTAAAATATTGGCTAAAGCTCTTGCATTGCGACTTGAAATAGTTTTACCCTCAATCATCTCGATAGATCAAACGGGCTTTATACAGGGACGCAACTCTTTCTGTAATTTGAGGCGCTTATTTAATGATTTAGTGATTTATACTGAATCTCCTTTGGATGCACAAGAAATAATAGTCTCTTTGGATGCGGAAAAGGCTTTTGATAGAGTAGAATGACCTTTTCTCTTCCTTACTCTTGAAAAGTTTGGTTTCCCTCCTAAGTTTATTTCTTGGATCAAATTGTTATATGCGTCCCCGGTAGCATCTGTATGTACTAACAACTTCCATTCGCAGTATATCCACTTAGAACGAGGCGTGAGGCAAGGGTGCCCCCTATCTGCTTTATTGTTCACTGTGGCTATAGAGGGGTGGCACGGTGGCGCTGTGGGTAGCGCTGTCGCCTCACAGCAAGAATGGCCTGGGTTTGATTCCCGGCCGGGTGACCAGGGTCGTTTCTGTGTGGAGTTTGCCTGTTCTCCCCGTGTCTGCGTGGGTTTCCTCCGGGTACTCCGGTTTCCTCCCACAGTCCAAAAACATGCAGTCAGGCTGATTGGACACGCTGAATTGCCCCTAGGTGTGTGTGACTGTGTATGTCTGTCTGTCTGCCCTGCGATGGACTGGCGACCTGTCCAGGATGTGTCCTGCCTTCCGCCCAACGACAGCTGGGATAGGCTCCAGCACCCCACTGCGACCCAGAAGGATAAGCGGTTTAGATGATGTATGTATGTATGTATGTGGCTATAGAACCTTTGGCTGTGGCTCTGCGACAATGTCCTGACTTCAAAGGTATTCGCCATAAGGATGTTGAGCACAAGGTCTCGCTATACGCAGACGACCTCCTTCTTTATGTCTCAAACCCCCTATCATCAATCTCCCACATTCTCTCCATCCTAGAGAACTTTGGGAAATTCTCTGGCTATAAACTCAACTTACAGAAAAGCGAGTATTTCCCTATCAACTCACTAACCAATATATTACGCCCTTCCATCATTCCTTTTAAGCTAAAGCACACAGGATTTAAATATCTGGACATAACAGTCGCACGCTCTCTCGATGCTTTCTTTGTCTCTAACTTTGTCCCCCTCTATAATCGTACCAGGAAAGATTTAATTAGATGGTCCACACTGCCACTCTCTTTAGTAGGACGAGTTAATTTAGTTAAAATGACAATTCTACCCCGTTTTCTACTTATTTTCTAATATTTCTGTTTTTATCAGAAAAAGTTTCTTTAACAATGTAGATAAATTGGTTACTGCATTTCTGTGGGGGAATAATGGTTGCCGCATTAAGAAAACCTTTTTACAGAGACCAAGGCAGCACGGTGGGATGGCCCTGCCAAATTTCTTATTTTACTACTGGGCGCGCAATATTCAAAAGATAGTTCTTTGAATGTCTTCAGAAGACTCCACCTTCTATTCCAATATGGGTGCAAACAGAGAGGTCTTGCAGCCAATTTTCCTTAAGCTCTCTGGTATGCTCTTCTTTCCCCACAACTGGAGGTACCTCTCTTGGTTTTCTTAATCCTGTAGTCACCCATACCTTAAAAATTTGGTCCCAATTCCGGAAACACTTTGGGTTACAATCGGTTTCAGTTTTGAGTCCTGTTGTGTCAAACTGCTTGTTCCTACCTTCCTATATATCTCTCCCATATATATTTTACTATTAGCTCTATAAATTCTCAGATATTAGAGCATCTTAGGGCTGCATGGCAGCAGGACTTAGCTATAGGTTTTTCAGATGTTGAATGGGAGGGCATTCTTCACCAGGTGCACTCATCGTCCCCTTGTGCAAGACACGGATTGATACAATTTAAAATACTCCACAGTCTCCATGTCACTAATTCCAAATTGGCTACAATTTTCCCTAATACCAGCTCGGCATGCAATAGATGTAAGCAAACGCCAGCCACCTTAGCCCATATGTTTTGGTCCTGCCCTAGACTGGAGGAGTTCTGGAGGAGTATATTTAAGTCTTTTAATGACATCTACGATGTCGTAATTAAACCACATCCCCTACTGGCTTTATTTGGCACACGACCTGAAGGATCATCTCTAACTAAAGATAAGTGTCATGTTATTGCCTTCTCCGCCCTGCTAGCAAGACGCCTAATTCTTTTGAACTGGAAGGGGTCTACCCCCACTACACATAACAGATTGATTAATGAAGTTATGGCCCACATTCAAATGGAAAAGATTAAGTTCACTATAAGAGGCTCAAAAGATAAGTTCATTGATACTTAGTTACCTTTTATAACATACTTTGAGGGTTTACAAACATCTGATTGAAGAGATGCCTGACCTATTTCTTTATAATACATCATATGATTTCTATGCGATGCTTAACACTAGCTACTGCCCTGGTATCAGGTCTATAATTTGAGGGTTGAGGCTGGACTGGCTCAGGCCCCTTTGGGGTGACTATTTATAAATAATAATAATAAAAATAAGGTGACTGATCTAGAAATGGTGTATTAATGATACTATAATGGAGTTAATTACTAGCATTATTATTAATATGGTTTGGTACTATGTGTGTATGTATGCAGGTGTATGTATGTATATGTATGTGTGTATATGTGTATATATATATGTATATGTATATCTATGTGAAGGTATGTATTTTATTTTAATTTTTTTATTTTATTTATTTATTCATTTTAGTATTTTATTTTTTAGTTAGTTTGCATGTTCTGTCAATTTTATTTTCTATTCATTGAGGTATTTTGTCTATTTCCTATTTGTATTTGTACGTATGTTTATTATCACTGTTTTATTATAATGGTTTGAGTGGAGTAGAGAGAAAAGGGTCTTTAGGGAAAAGGGTGTAGGAAACCAAACAAGGAGTTGTCCTCTATTAGTTTATACTATACTGCGTTGTCATTGTTGAATATTCCAAAATAAAAATCAGAATGTTAAAAAAAAATATTTTAAGCTATACATTTTTTAAACTTATATTTTACTAAAAAATAATATAAAACATAATATGACATAATAAGATATATAATGTATAATTAATGATAATGAATGTACAATTAACTACAAACCACTTTCAAGGTTTATAGATTCTGATCTTTATCTGGTCTTGGTCTTGTCTCCGTCTTGTCCACCATATCTGGTCTTGGTCTTGACTCAGACTTGACCACTGAAAGTCTTGGTCTTCACTGGGGCTCGATGTGTCCTGATCTCAGTCTTGACTCTGTCCCAGCTCTAGCTGTCTTGACTACAACACTACTAAATAAGCAAGAGCAACCGGGCAGCTGAACAGCCCACAGAGACAAATTTTCTCTGTAATGGAGAGCTAATTCAGTCTGAATGCACTTGACCAAAACTCTGGTGATATTATAGCTGATTAAGAGCTGATTTCTGATAGTTTTAGATGATTATTTAGACTATTGTTTGATGCTTCAGTGTTAATCAAAACTGCTAGCCCTTTTTTCTGACAAATATTACAGTAATAAAAAGAAAAATAAGAACACTCCATTAGCTTCCATGAGAGGTCAAATTAATTATGTGATTAGCTCTAGAAAATGATTGTTATTTTGGGAAAAATGCATTGAATAAAATGTGTGAATCCAAGGCCTTCTAGGGCTTCCTTAGAGGAACTGAGGAGCAGAATCTACTGTAATCTTCCAAAAGTCATGAATTTACACAAAATAAGTCATGAATTTACACAACATAATCCTATACATTAACGCAGATATGGAAAGTGCAATACAGTACATGGCATGTTCCTTTAAATATTTGAAAGTGTTTTCTGAAAAGTATTCAATAAAAATGAAGGCATGAAAACCCTTTCCTGAAATACAAACCAGATAAAGTTTTACAGCAGGTACTTCACTTTAAGCTTCAATCATCCTTTATTAAGAATAATAGATTTATATTTTATATTTAAATGAATTTATTACAGTATACATAGGACTGTTCCTGTAAGCTAATGCTCTTGTAAATGAGTAAGTTTCTAATTCATGTCCACATGTCTTATGCCTAAAAAAACAATGCATTTGAGCAGGGTCAAACCTGTGCATGTGACTGTATAGATGAGTGTGGGAAACCAATCAAAGTATTATATTCCCTTAAGTTAACAACTTATCTGAACTATCAGGATATTTACACCATACAGAAAATGAAAATTTTCCCAAAATATTTTTACTTTGTGTATATTTAAATTTAAAGTCTAATTCTGAATATTAGTGGATTAGTTAACATCTCCTGGATTGGTTGTTAAATAAAGTCGTGTTCCTACGTAGTTTTTTGTGACAAATTTGTGCAAACGTGTGCATAAATGAGATCAGCATTTTCTTTCTTCCTCCAAGTCATGCTGTGCTGGAGTATCTTACTTTACAATGTCTCTGGGTATGTGTTGGTTCATATTTTACAGAGGAAATGCAGAGTCTATACAAAACTTTTATTATGATGTTTGGTAAATTTAATTTTTTCCAGACAGAAGAGTGACACATCTAAGAATCAATTATTTTATAAAAATTATAATAATATATATGTTATTACAATAGTGCTTACCTTTGACTTCAACATAAATAGTTATTAAATTGTTAGAAATTAAAAACAGTGATGACAGTTCAGTGGCAGCAGCTCTGTATTGAGTGTCAACTTTTATGACCCCAACTGAAGGTCTAGGCCTAATCAGTACTGTTGGTACTGATTTATTGGTAATATAGCAAATATGGATCATTCTACTGAATTGGTTTAAAGTCAGAGCTGAAAACACTTTTAGACTTTTACCTGACTTGGCCCTTAGACTAAAATAGCTACATATATATAATTACAGCTATATATATATATATATATATATATATATATATATATATATATATATATATATTGCAACAGGTTATTTATTAACACATACAGTATATCTAATTTATAATTTTTGTCTGGACCTTGGATCATGGGGGCCCTGGGTGGCTGCCTACCTATATGAAGCAATTTGAAATATAACTCAATTTCCAAAAAAGTTGGGAGAATATACAAAATGTAAATAAAAACAAAATGCAATGATGTGCAAATAATTTAAACACTATATGTAATTGAAAATAGAACAAAGACAACATATCAAATGTTGAAACTGAGACATTTTATTGAAACAACAGAAATGAAGAAGAAATTAAACAAAAAGACAGGTGCTCCTCAGGCATGGGTTCAGAAAACTCAAAAAAGAAATGGTTTCATGCTGGGAGAGGCAAAAAACCCCAAAAATATCCATTCATTGTTCTGTGTCCTGATGATGGCCTGAAAAGGCCGTAACGCGTCAGCATATTTTTATAATTATTGCCATGTTTCAGTAAAGGCTTTTTATATTTTTTCTAAGGAAACAACACATTCCAAAAAAGTTGGGACAGGGACAACGAAAGGCTGGTAAAGTTGTGTAATGCATTAAAAAAACACCTGGTGGTTAATTGGTAACAGGTCAGTAACATGATTGGTTATAAAAAGAGCATCCCGGAGAGGTAAAGTCTTTCAGAGGTAAAGATGAGGAAGGGTTCACCACTCTGTGAAAGACTGCACAATCAAATAGTGCAGCAATTCAAGAATAACGTTTCTCAATGTAAAATAGCAAAGACAAGGCCAAAAAATCTATATTGGCTGTCCATGATCTTTGGGCCCTCAGGCAGCACTGCATTAAAAACAGACATGATTCTGTAGTGGAAATCGGCATGGGCTCAGAAACACTTCTGAAAACCACTGTCTGTGAAAACAGTTCATTGCTGCATCCACAAATGCAAGTTAAAACTCTAGAACGCAAAGAAGAAACCATATATAAACAGGATCCAGAAATTCTGCCACTTGAGCTCATTTAAAATGGACTGAGGAGAAGTGGAAAAGTGTCCTGTGGTCCGTCAAATCAAAATTTGAAATGTTTTTTGGAAATCATGGACACTGTGTCCTCCGGGCTAAAGACCACTCAGCTTGTTATCAGTGCACAGTTCAAAAGCAAGTATACATGATGATATGGGGTGCATTAGTGCACATGGCATGGGTGACATGCACATCTGTGAAGGCACCATTAATGCTGAATGATACATACATGTTTTGGCAACATATGTTGCCATTCAGACGATGTCTTTTTCAGGGAAGGCCTTGATTATTTCAGCAAGACAATGATAAACCACATTCTGCATGTATTACAACAGCATTGCTCTGTATTAAAAGAGTCTAGGTGCTAAACTGGCCTGCCTGCAGTCCAGACCTGTGACTCACTAAAAATATTTGGCACACTATGAAATGAAAAATACAACAAAGGAGACCCCGAACTGTAGAGCAGCTGAAATGCTATGTTAAGCAAGAATAGGAAAACATATAACTTTCAAAACTACATTAATTGTTCCCAAACGCTTACAGAGTGTTGTTAAAAGAAAAAGTGATGAAACACAGTGGTAAACATGCCCCCGTCCCAACTTTTTTGGAACATGTTGTTGGCATGAAATTCAAAATGGATGTATATTTTTCAAAAAACAATACAATTTCTCAGTTTCAACATTTGAAATGTTGTCTTTGTAGTACTTTCATTTAAATATAGGGTTTATGTGATTTGCATAACATTGCATTCTGTTTTTATTTACATTCTGCACAGCATCCCAACTTTTTTGGAATTGGGGTTGTAAATTAAAATAATAATCAAATAAAAATTAATAAAATATTAACACACACACACACACAGCATTGTATGGGACTGTGAACACGTACCTGCTGTAGTCTACATAAAAGCAGAGAAAATCAGTAGCATTACACTGAGAAACTTCATACCTGAAAGAAAATGGAACCATGTCTGATCAACTGAACCTCAGATAAGCTGAACACACCCTAAACTCCAGCCCTGGAGATCAACCACCCTGCAGGGTTTAGTTTCAGTACTCCTGGCTTTAATGTTCAGAGGTTTCTGAAAGCTTTTATTAACTATATCCAGCATGGTAGATCAGGGTTGGAGGTAAATTCAGCAGAGCAGCAGATCTCCAGCACTTCTGTCCTACAGAGGGTGTTGGAGCTACAATCATATTATTCATAACTCTGTTATATTAAACTCACATTGTTAGAACTCCTAAATTAAAAGTACCCATTCTGTACTTTTGCTTTAAATTCATTTTAGTCTTAACTGTTTGAGTGTGTTCTTACAGTAACTGTGGAAGTTAAATGAATATAAAATAGACCTGATGTGGACTGTGTCAGTAAAGGGCTCTGTGAGCAGAAAATGCACTATATATAAATATCTCCATAAGAGGAGGTGAACTAGATGAAGAACCATCTACCTAATTTACAATCACATACAAAAGTTTGTTTTTCTTAGTTAACACATCCTCTGTGATGTTTGTTACATCCTCACATGTAACAAACGTAAATGTGATTTTTTTTTTCCTGCAGATTTTTGTGCAAAATTTCAATTTATTTGTTGAGTTTAACTTACAGGAAAAACCATGAAGTATGAAATGTTATTTGACCAAGGGCCCCTAAACTTTTGCATACAACTGTATTACAGGATGGAAAATTAGTCAAATGATTTCTAGTTGGAATATTACACAAACTTCTCAAATAATAATAATAATATTATTATTAATAATAATAATAATAGTAATAATAATAATAATAATAATAATAAAAGAAACAAAGACAAAGCAATTCATGTTACAAGACATTAGAGGTCTTTCTGTGGCTGCTAAGAATCTGCCTCTGATATCAGATTTAACATGGTGAGAAAGAGGAAAAGTGAGCTAAACTAAATATATTAGTATATATAACTATGAGTACAGATTTTAAAACATTTTTTAAAAAAGCTACTAGTAGTTTGTAGTACATTGTAAAAAGTGGCTCATCAGGTCTACCTAAAAAAATTACTTCATGTGGTAATAAGAAATTAAACTAGTTTCATTCAACTTAAATCATGATTGAAAGAATCATTCATTCAAATTATTTAGGTTGAATAAAACTAGTTAATTTACTTGTTACCACATGAAGTAATTTTTAGGTAGATCTGACTAGACTTTTTTTTCACAGTGTAGTACCTTGTTTTTGCTATAGTAAACCATTCACTAACTGGGGAGAGATTTCTTTTTACCCTGATCATCTGATTAATTGTTTGATGCCCTTTGCAATTTATTGTGTATACTGATGTGACATAAGCCAAACGTTGAAATGTAAAACATATCAATGTGTCTGTCATTATAATGTTATTAAACCCTTAAATGGCAGGTTTATTACACACTTAAATGGCAGTTTTTATTACATATTTCCATAACCTAAGAACCAGTTTGCACTAAAGTTCCTGTAAGTACTGAATAATAAGCCTTAGTATGCAACAAGCCTGGGATTTTAAGCGGTTAAATTGTCATAAATAAGCATTGTGGTGGTGGGGGTGGGGGGCTGAAAAAAATAATGAAGCAGTAACTATGAAATGTATTTTTGATATACTGGGTTGATCTGCATCACAATCAACGCAATAAAAATTAACTGTTTGTGGTGTGAGCTTCTTTGTGATCGATTGGTCCAGTTCTTTACTAATTAACGGAGGAATCATTGACTCTGAGTCTGGACAGCCATTGACCCTTCTGAGCCAGAGGAACCTTTGGCCTTACTGAATCTGAGGAGCCACTGAACATACAAAGCCTGAGGAGCCAGTGACTCTACAGAGTCTAAAAGGCAACTAAAAAAACTAAATGTAAAGAGGCCTTGATGCTACTGAGTCTGAGGACCCACTGAATCTACTACATCTGACAAACCATTGATGAGTCTTAGAATGATCCACTGACCCTACTGACTCTGAGAAGCCTGTGGCTCTTCTGAGTTAGAAGAACTGACTGACTCATGAATCTACAGAATAATTGACAATACTGACTCTAAAGAGCAGAGTTGGACAGAATATTTTGAAATAGTAGTGATGACTGACTACTGAATACAATGTCTAAAATATATATTCAGTAACGTATTCTGTCATAATACATAAAAAAAAAACAAAAAATAATTAGAACACAGAGACTGAGGATCAATTGATGCTTCTGAATTTGAGGAGCCATTTAAACTATTAAGTCTGAGCAACGCCTGGCCCGACAAAGTTAAAAAACCACTGACTCTACTGAATCGTTATTATTATTATTATTATTATTATTATTACTATTATTATTATTAGTAGTAGTAGTATCAGTAGTAGTAGTAACATTTTTTAATGAAACTTGATATGCTACAAGGTAATGAAAAAGACAAATAAATAATTATTGTCATAACATAGGTTGCCAGATTGTGGAACACCCTTATATTCTAAATGTGGTTTTTACTGCAAAACATCAACTAACATTTGTGTGTCTGTGTTTTTACTTTCTGGACCTGAATTTATCACCTCTGCAAATCACAGACAGCATGTTCAGTGTACATAGTGTATGCATAAGCTTTCTCTCAGCTCTACTAAAACCAATCTGCTGCTACAGGGATCTATGATTGGTGTGTGAAGCACTGTAAAAAATGAGAGGTCAGCTGAACTTACAATGATGTAGTAATTGATTACATGGCTTTTCTTGAGCTGACTCAACTTGAGGACACCAGAGTTCACACAACTCAAACTTCTTAGTTGAGTCAAAAATTCTCTTTTTTTACTCAAATTTCCCACTAGCTGGCACTCCTTCTATCACACAGGCCCACCTGGCATATTTTCTTCTTGGGCTTCCAGATATGGAGAGCTATGGTATTGCTGGGATTCAAACTCACAATATCCTGATGTTGGAAAGAATTTTTAGACAGTTGCACCACATGAGATGATGCCATGCTTTAAAGTTAAAACAACAAAGTATGTTTTAACTTTAAAGCATGGCAGTATTTTCTCCAGGACTGTGTGATGGAAAAAGTCATGGCTAATGGGCAATTTGAGTATAAAAAACAAATTCATTTTATTTGCCTAACTGAGATGCAGAATTAAAAAAAAATTAGAAGAACTTTTGACTCAACTAAGAAGTTTGAGTTGTGTGAACTCTGGTGTCCTCAAGTTGGGTCAACTCAAGAAAAGCCATGAAATCAGTTACTATATCATTTTGAGTTGACTTGACCTCTCTTTTTTAACAGTGAGGAGCTCTTTAAAAAACAGGCTTCACACACTGAAATGATGAACAAATGCCAATATTGAACCAGCTCCACTTGTATTAGTCAACATAAGCCTTCGCAGTGTTATTTTTATACATATAAAATTTCAGACAACATCCCAAATATTGTGTTCAGAATCTCTTATTAATGATTTACATGAACACAAATTACTAAGAATTTACAGATCATAGCACAGTCCAGGTTAGCTCAGCATCAAAACAAGCATCAAGCACATTGTACATAGATAGCTAGATGGACGAACGATCATATGATGTACTAAACTGAAAACTCCCCTCTTTCAGTCTGAGAGTGTGTTGAATGTACAGAAGCAGTAAAGCAGTGCGAATGTAAGAGCTGAGAGCAGCGCTACCTGTTTCTGCAGTCAGTCTTGAGAGTCTTCAGTTATAAAAGTTCAGATTCAGTTTAATCAGGAGATCCAGAGCTGCAGCACAGAACACACACATCAGCTCATACACACACACACACTCACATCATCTCTATTTCAGCACTGCAGCTTCTCACTGTACACCACTTTACTGTGTTACTTAACTGTACACACACTCTGCTTCTCCACTGCAGTTGAGACTGAATGATCATCTGCTGCACTTTCCTTTTCCTTACAAACATGGGATGGAGAGAGAGAGATTGTAGTTGTGTTTATAACTTGTTTCACTCAAGTTCAAGTCTAAACCTGTTTGTGTGTCTGAAGCTGAACTACATTTCATCAGAAAAAACATCAGATTCCACAGAACAACAAACCACATTTCACACACAGGAGTGTCTGAGCTCATTATTACTGAGAGTGTTTTATACACAGATCAGAGTATAAACACAGTGGAGTCTGAATGAATTAATATTGTTTATAAGTGTATTAACTTAATCTCACACTGAAAAAATGAGAAAAATTCACCCTTTAATGGAAATATTTTTTTTTAACAAAACCACATGTGCCAGAATTATTGGCACCCCTGCCAATTGAGTATTCTGATTGACCTCCTTTTGCCAATAAAACAGCACTTAGTCTTCTCATATCTTATATGACTGAAGAACACAGAGCAGGGAATTTGAGATCATTCGTCTTTACAGATCCTCAAACACATAATACTTAGTTAAGCAATCCTGGAAAAGGTCAATCAGATCCTCAACGAACAGATTTTATTTAAACAAATGCAACAGTGGTTTTCACCCTGGGAGCTGTGGCCCTCTTTAATGCAAAAACTGGTATAATACAAATTTAACAAAATGGAATTTTAAATATGACAAATATTGTTACTTATTTACAAAATATGAGGCTTTGAAACCCAAGAATTTATGCCATCACTCAGAGACTGAACACAGTGAATATCTCAGTGATTATCCCTTGTGAAAAAGCTGTATATTTAAAATGATATCAGTCTACTAAAACTATAGAAAAGATGTTCCAAGTATATTTTCTTACTTTATACTTTAACATTTTACCCACTGCATCTATATTTTAATATAATTTGAAAAAGTATACTTCATTTGGGTGTGCTAATTTGACACTGATTACATACTTTATAAAAATATATATTATTTTATGATAAAACTACACTTTTGCAAAATATGTCCTAGGTGCATATGTTACTGCTGTGTTGAAACCCTGGCCCTAATCCTAACTTTTACCAAAACCTAATCCAGTTAAGCTCCAGTTACTGAATGGTGCCAGCAGTGTGTCTATAACAGCTTGGTGAGGATGTTGAGATGGTCTGTATTAAACCTGTTACATGTTCAGTGACCTCTCAGGTAACATCTCCAGATATTAACTTGGACAGTCCAAATAAAGTGAAAAACAACTGAAACAGTTTTTATTTGCACAGCTACCTTAAAGTATTTCTAAACAATGTGATATTTATGTATTAAAGCTACTATACTTCAATGAAGTGTGCTAGAAACAATGTTCACAATTAATTATTCTGTATTATCATGTTGTTATTAGCAGTATTATATTATTAATGATAAATGTGATGTCTGGACATATTGAATGTGTAAAGTACAAGTACACTTCAAAACAACTTAAAATGTCTGTGCTAATTTGAAGTTAATTGTATGATAGAATGTTTATATCAAATGTAGATCTAACAGTGTAAAAAACATCATGTCATGTTAATAGGTTGTCAGGGTTACATCAAAGAAAATTCATCTGTAATACGGTGTCATTCAGGTAATAGATTTTAAATTACCTGATCAATTACAACATCACTTTCCCTTGTGAAAAAGTAACTTAAGTAGTGCTCAAATAGTTATATACTGATGTTATTTTATTATGAAACCCTTAATTTGTACTAAATGACTACTAATATGTATTGATATATATTTCAGTCAGGCTTTATCTATACTTTGTATAATTGTAATGTGTTATTTTCACCACTCGTATGGTATAATTTGAGTATACTAGTCTGTGCTGCCAAACTGAACTTTAGAAATACATCAAAAGTGTTTTAAAATTATTGTTGTACTATTACCCAGGTGCTCTTTAAGCACATAATTAGCATGTCAATTTATCTTTTATTAATTTAATCTTAGTATAATTAGAATATTTACAAATATTATGCAATCTTTTTTTTTTTACAGTATACTCAAATACATGCTTAGTATACACTGTAATACACTCTGCCTTTTAGCACGATGCACTTTATTGTCTGTGTTAATTGGATTAACTCAGTGGTTCCAACACTGGTCCTGGAGAACCACCTGCCCTGTCTATCCTGTTCCCAGCACACCTAATCCAACTTATCACAGTTATAATCTTCTGTAAGGAATTTAAGTGCATTTGTGTTGACTCAACATGTGTCAAAACTCTAAACTTGCTGTACTGCAATTTGTTTTACTAGCGCTGCTTCCAAGTCTCCCAGTGCAGAGTAAGCTAAGTTTGCTAGCTAGCACAAATTCAGACTCGGCTTCCTTAAACTTTGTATTAAGGTTAAAAGAATTAACAAATCTTGTTTGTTAATGCTGAAAAATCTCTCTTTAAGAGGTTTGTGTTGCTAGGCTAGGCTAAGCTTCCGGTTAAGTCATTATTTCATTGGAGTAATTATGTATGTTAGAATAATACTTTTACCTGAGTATGAGTTCAGGTCGCACTACACATTTGACAAATTATTATTTCTAGTTGCTTATAAAATGTGAAAATATACACTTACAATTTGTACAATAAACGTACAATTTGTTAAGAATGTTTGTTTTCCCCTTTAAGAAATGTATCATCACGATTTGAACACCTGTCTATCCATGCATCACTCTGGGTTAAATAGCTGATACTTCGTGTCTTTTATCATGTTTTGGAGCGTCTGTCTACAAAAATTGAAATGTGATTAGTCACATGACTTTACTCTGTTCTTATTGGCTGAATAAATGATGTTTGTGTTTTCATTGTAATTTATAGCATTTCTTTTTTACCAGCAAAAAATTATTTACCTCTAGAAAGCATACAAACTTTTATGCTTTTTTGGCAACTCTGTTCAACAATCTACTGTTTCCATGAAGACTTTTTTATTTAATATATGTGGACGGAAACCCATTGCTCAGTAATGAGATACAGCATGTTTCAAATAGATAAATTTTATGTACATTTCCCGATAGTAAGAATAATATTTGTACTTTTTTGTTTTTCTTTTCATTTTTTTTCACCAGTTAACTTTACAGAGTAAAATCTTAAACACCGTTGTGCTACTCAAAGACGTGAAATGGCAGAAGTTAACATAGCTATGTAATGTGGTTAGACAATTAAGCATTCTTTAACATTCAGAACTATTGACCTAATGTTTCTGCATGGAGTGAGTAGAACTATTTTATTCAGGAGAATTTGGTTTGGCAGCCATGGTGACCAGTTATATATCATGTGTGGTCAGAGCCACTCTGTCCACCCCTCTAACTCTCTTAACCAAGCTATCTGTTTGCTGTTTTTACATTCATTAATTCTACAGAACACTAACATCAAAATGATCAGAAACCCTTCCTTCACTACAGTATGTTTTGCAGCCTTTTTCACTTTTAAAATATATGGATCAGCTTAATACACAGTTTAAGTATTTAGCATTTTGATATAACTCCTTGAACCTTTGACTCCTGTGTGCAATTTTGGAGATGACCACCCTGTAGTGTGAACATTTTTGTAGTATACTTACTTTTTTACTGTGTAGGTGTTTTCCACCTTGAATACAGATGATAGTTTTATTTATTTCTTTTTCTCTAATTTTAGTGGCCTAGCAGTCACACAGATTTTGCAGCACTGTCCTTTGTAGAAAAACAGACTGTTTGAAACATAGACTACAACATGACTGTCCAGCACAGCACCAGGACCAACCATGCCAAAGACGTTTAGAGACACTGCGCACACTTTAACATTTGTCAAGGCGTCACATCCTGATGATGTTCCGACCCCAGACAAACTTTCCTAGTCAAGAAACTTTTTACTGGTTTTTAACCAGTGTGATTTTATGTTTGTTTGAAAATTGGGGGTAAAATTTAACTTTGGGGAAAATGTAGAGGCAATCTTAAAAAAAACCCTTTGAAATACTTAAAATGTTGGAGTATTACATAAAAAACGTTAGGTGTGTTACTTAGAGGTTTTAAGAAATATTGTATATAGAAATACAGTTCAGAAGTACAGTATTTACAGACTTGAACAATTTGACCATCACGATCATCTTGTATTACAAATTACAAAGTATAAAATAAATGGTCATTTAAGAACAGTGGTTGTGCACTTGAACTGTATGTTCCAGTAAACTTAAGCAGTGTTGGAAGGTTACATATACAGTTCTGTGAAAAAAGTATTTGCCCCTTTCCCAATTTCTTTAATCTTTGCATATTTGTCACACCCACATTTTCAGATCATCAACCTATTTTAATATTAGACAAAGATAATCCAAGTAAACACAAAATGCTGTTTTTTAAATGATGATTTCATTTACTGAAGGAAAAATGCTGTTCAAAAATGATGTTCTACCTGGCCCTATGTGAAAAAGTTATTATCCCCTTAGCTACTAAATTAACCAATTAACCAAATTCAATTGACTGTTGGGTTAAATTTTATTAGCCACATTCAGACATGATTACTGACAGACCTGTTGAATCTAAACATCACTTTAACAGAACCTGTGTGGCAATCAGAGGTGTAAGTAATGAATTACATTTACTCTCGTTACTATACTTGAGTACAGTTTTTCCTGTAATGGCACTTTATGGAGTAGAATTAAATCAAAGTACTTTTACTCTTACTTGAGTTAATTTTTGATGAAATACTTTTACTTCGCTACTTTATTTTTTAATAACGTTACAGAGTAAAAATAAGTGTATCAGCTCATAAACCAATAAGAACAAAGAGCGGTTAAATTTAAAAGCTTCACCAATCAAAAAACAGCAGCTCTGGCAGGAAAAACACTACAGAGATGTTCAGTTTAGTAGAGAAGGACAGAGGAGGACTTAACCAGCACATATGAGGAACAGACTGCATCCAAACGGTCTTCTGTATTTATTTAAGCAATAGAAAACGAGAGAGAGTGTGTTATTTGCGATAACACACGACCTTGAGAGTTCTATTGCTTTTATACAACAGTTAAATAAAAAAAGTAATAAATAAAATAAATAAAGTAATAAATAAAATTGAGCTATGAACGTGACATTTAATATGTTTTAATGTTAGCAATTCCTTCTGCCAAATTATTGTTCCTTAACAAGCAGCTTGTTTCTACATCAGAGTAATGAACTCCACTCACTCGCTGCACAGTCTGCTGTAAGCTTCGCCTTTTGAAGAATTAATGTATGAAGTATATTAATGACTGAACAGCTTGCTCAGTGGTAATGACAGTTTGGGAATTTAGTGTAGTCTCATCTTCACCGTCTGGTGAAATCGACTGTGGGTCAAATTTGATCTTAAAAGTATCCATTTTCTGTTTGTGAGCAAAGTAAGAAGTAAAAACGTTCAAATGGCTTAAGCGTCTCCTACAGCTGTCAAAGTCGTTGCTTAGCAACAGGGTCTCAGCGGAGTGGTATAGCGTTTGTAAAAAAAATATGTTATGGCGAAATAAAAGCACGGTTAGAACGCTTCTCAACCAATCAGCTTGTGTGGACAGAGCTAACTGTTGTATAATTTTACAAGAACTAAAGAAAATGGCATTATTATCAGCAGCCAAACATGAAACCTGCTGAGATCTCTGAGATGATTAAAGGTGAACGGAATCTGATCTCGTAAATGTAATTCATTACTTACACCTCAGATTCACCAGAACTGACAAATGATGTGATACTCAGAGTACTGGACCCATGAATCATCTGTGAGCTGTTTTCTAACTCTACCACGCAAGGGAAGACATGCACTCTCAGCCCCAGTGATGTCACGTGCACATGCACTTTCTGCCACAATGGCAGAAGCGGCTCAAAGGCTCGGTAACTTTTGCTGCTGCTGCTTAGCAATTTCATCACCTCATCCATTTTTTGTCCATTGTGGCCAATTAAATTAATATGTATATTAAAGCATGTCAGTGGATTATCCCAGACTAAATTAGTAGATTTAAGGAACATTAACAGATAACAGATTAGGCTATGATACTGAGTAAAGTTAGCAACCCATAATGTTAACCATAAACAGCCTAGTAATTGTAAAATCCCTGCTTTTAATGTTATTTCATCCACCGTTGTTGAATCTTAGAAAAAGGCTTCTAAACGCAATTTTTCACGGGGTGGGTGGGAGTTAAATATTAGTTAAATATAACATTGGGGCAGAGCTTGTAGAGTGGAGGTGAAGGAGATAAAATGAGAATATCGTTATCCATTTTGGAGTACGAGCTTATGTAAGTTACACAATAAAAAGAAAGCTTTTTTCGTGATACGTCACTATTGATATGGATTTAGAGCGCATATTGGAGACTTAAGAGTAAACAAATATAAGACTTATGGATTGAGTGTTTGCAAGCTTTGTGGTTCTGTTGACTATTTTCTGTCCATTATATTGCAGTTTAGTTGATTTTGGATTAATGGCAAGAACCACGGGGGGATTCAACTCAGCCTAAAGACTCCCTACAATAAGACAGCACCCCCACCCTGCACCCTGAGTCTCAACTCCCTGGATTTTGCAATTCTTTACCTGTTCCTTATTTTTAATAAACAAAACACTTCCCAGCTTCCCAGTGGTGTGGCTTTTGTTTGTGAAACGTATGCAATGTCACATCATTGTTGTTGTTGTAATCTTTAGTGATGGTAAGTAATTTAGTAATTGCTCCTGCTGACTTGAGCCAGCAGTTTTTTCTTCTCTCTGTGTCAGTGGAGAAACCAAACATTTTTACTCCTTTCTCCTAACGATTGAAGCATCTCCATGCAGCAGGGCAAACCATGCTGGGGACTATATGCAAGGACAACATGGAGAAAAGGGCACAGACAAACTGCCTGCCAGGCTATTCATGTTTGAGTTCGTTATAGCTTTATTTAATGAATCCATTGCAGTAAATATGTGCATAGTAAAAAGACAAGATATATAAAATATGTTTATATGTGTACAAACAAATATAAATAGATGTGTTTATTATGTCCTGTTCTGTCTGGATGTGATGTGTTTTAATGTACACTTTTTAATAGCAGATTTTTGTATATGCAAGTCAAACAAATTTCTTTGGCTCCTTCTCCTTCTGTCCTTTCTGAGAGTCATAAAGTTTACATTGGTCATCAAGTCATTAAAATTATCTAGGCCTTGGAAAACTGAAACAACCATTAATTAAAGATGTGTTAATGTTAAAACATTAATCTGATCTCAATTTTGAAACATTCCTTCCCTTCCCCTCCCTCTAAGTATATCAGTAAATGGGATATGACTGATCTTAACTACCATACAAGTTTAAGAACATAATATCTATAATACTAAAAAATCAAAGCAATAAACAACAACAACACACTTTGAAACCACGTTGACATTAACCCAACATGTCAATAAGGCAAGTAATGATAGCTGTTTAATTCTCAAATAGTAGTGAATTTGACTTTAAAATATAGCGTATTGTTGTAACTACACACACACGTTGGTTTTCTATATAAATATTGCAAATCAATGCATTTATTGACTGCTAAGTACCAAAAGACGCAGTTCTGCCTCTCTGTGTTTAGGGGTTTAAATTGCCTGCAAAGAACTTCCTGGAACTATCTGAAGTCTACGTGAATCACATGATCATCAAGCATTTTAAACTTCTGTTGACGCGACTCTCTCTACATGGCTCTGGTTGCCTGTACGTTGTCAGAACCTTCTAGAATCCTTAATGAGTTCTATTTTAATCACTATTACAGTTTTTGATAACTGATTCTAACTGATTCATGGCTTTCATGAGTTTCAGTAGCCTTTTGGTTTTTTCTGCGGATAAAACCAACATTCATGTCTTATTGTCCCGGTTTTACTGTGAAAGTTTCCATATTTAATTACCTTATTATTAGTATGCCAACGTTAATATACATTCAGTGTCATTCTTTTTGCCCAGCAGTATGTGGTTTGCTGTTTTTCCTCATAAAACCGACAGAAACACTGTCGTGGCAGAGCAGCACTGACGTCATCAATAGGCTGGCGGTGCATGTCAGGCTGAGAGTGCGTGGCTGCAGCCAGACCCTTCTCAGTAGGTGTTTTGAGTATGTCTAATACACGTTTTAAACTTTTTAATGTCATTAGATTTAATAGCACTACACATCCTCAGTCAATCTGCCACAATAAAGGGATGAATATTTCCTCACGTATTACATGGCGCTAATAAAAATAAGTGTCTAGCATAAACTGTGTAATCTGATTAGCCATATGTTTTGTCAAAAACAGTTGTGGTTTAATATGTTGATGTTCAGAATAATGCCACGTGTAAAACATTGCCTGGGAAAAGAAGTACCAACAAACAAACAACCCGCGGACAAGTGGAAATCAAGGACAGAGGTAAGTTATATTTAGCAAGCTAACAATAAAGTAAGGTACTGACTTGAGCTGCGTTCTTATCTACTAGGAACTGGGATGTTTTCAACTTCCTAGTTCCCACCTCTAATCGTTCACACCACCTTAACTGCAGTCAGAAAAATGGAAGCCTTTAGTGCTTTTACTGCTTTATTTAAAAAGTGGATATAAGTTATGACAATTCACCAGTTACGTTGGGCCCAAATTGACATGATAGCACACAGTTCCCTGGTGAAAAAACAGGACAGACCAGCATAAATCTTCCACAGAATGATTTTACATTTAGATTGTACAAGTGTCCCCTTGTGTTTAGTACAGAGCCCTGCCAGTGACATTCCTTTATAATGAAAATAATGCATGGCTACAACTTAGGAAAGTGTGGGAACAAGACTGTTGAGTCTAGCTGTAACTAGCAATGTGTATGAAAGATGTAAGTGTATGATGGCCACTACTTAACCATTAGCTCATGCTCCTTTGTATGGAAACTTAGAGCCTGTTTACACCTTACTTTAACATGTTCCATGTCTACATCATTTCTGAATAAACTGGCTGGTTTATGTTTGTACATTCACAGTGTTTTAAGGCAAAATAGTACCCAAAGACTGCCTCATTTTTTTTTTCAGTCATATCAACAGCAGGGCTAATATACATTTTGTATACTTCCAAAAAATACCTACATCATGTTTCTTAGAGTGAACTCTAAAGTAGGGGATGCACTAATCATGAATTTTGATGGCGATTCCAATTTCTTTACAGCAAAATCTGCAGTTATTAGTCTTTTTATCTGAATCTCACACTGTTTGGGGAAAAATGAGCACATTAAACACACTAGCACATTTCCAGCACTTTTTATTAGTCAAAGTCGCATTTGCTGTTTAATGGGCCAAACTGGCATTTTAAATTCAAATCAGTTGCCTATTGAAGTGACATGATTCCAATAAAATGTTCCATTGAAAGTAAATGGTAACTGGCTATTTAGCTTAAATAGTCATGTATTATTATGCTACAACATTGTAGTGCAGATGTAGCAGCAGCTTTGAAGTACAGTGTGAGTGCACTTACTTGGCTTAGATTATTTACCTCATAAAATTGCCACACACATCTGCCACAATGGAAATAAGTAACTACCCAATTGTTGTTTTAGTATTTTGAGCAAATCTGACTGTGCAATTCTATTTTGAAGCCATGTTCTCGTATAAAGCCTAACATACAATGTAAAAATGCTTTCCAATAGAAATGTCTTATGAAGAGCCAGAAAGAATGTGGATGTGGATCCTGGTAAGGTTAACAGTTCCTACTTGTAAAAGATCTCACGCACACTTTTTCCTCATAATTAGAAATGAATTCTACTGGAGTGTGGTGTTTTGCTTGCACAGACCTATCTAAGACATAGATTCATTTACATACTTTATACATTACTTTAATGTGTATGTAATTAATACATATACATCAGTATTTGTTGATCATTTGCACTTTTTATCTAAATTTTATCATAGACTATCCACTTCTGCATTAAATTACTGTTACTATTTTCTCTTTTAGTATTATTGCCTGAGACATCTGATGAGGAAAGAAATACAGGTGAGCAAATGAAATTAATTTTTCCTTTTTATGTATTAAACACTGAATTGTTGGATATAGGTATTAAAACATAATAAAGTCAAGATAACTTAAAATCACAGGCCAGCTTGCATAGCTTTTCACCTAATGCTTAGTTTAATCAAAAGCTCCCCTAACTCACAGTTTTAGTACATTTGCATTTATGTATTTGGCAGACACTTTTATCCAGAGCGAGTTACTATTTAATCATATTACATAGGGGTAGACAAATGTAGAATTAGGAGTTGTGTGTAAAGTTCACGTTTTTTGTCAGGTTCTTTTTAACTTCACCTAGTGTGTGTTCAGATTTGGCAGGTTTGGCTGGATAAAACAAACCCTGGTGTGATAGCTCTGTTACCATGGTTCCTTAGAGCAAGTGAGAATTCTGCCATCTGAACTCTATAAACGCACCAAAGTATAAACTCACCCTTAAAAAGAACAGTGAGGTGTGGTTGCCTCTTTATTCACTAAAATTACTTAATTGGTTGTTACCATTTCCCATGGACTGACTCTATGACAAGATGGCACCAGGCTTGGAGGATGAGGGCTGATGCACCTTTTCCCTTTGGACTGTTAGCAGCAGAAGGATTTGTGATCACCAAGATCCCAAAGCTTTCTCCTGATGTTGGACTGGTTAGATAGTTGCACTACTGACAAGCCCCTGAAACTGCTTACATCTCTATGTCCATCAAAGAATTAACTAATTTTAAAATGTTTAATAACAATTTTGAAAAATATTTTTTGCTCACTGTGTATATTTATTTAAGCACAGCTAACTTTTTCATCTAAGCATGCTCATGTCTCAGGTGAATGTATAATACATGTATCTATTAATTTTTTTCTTGGACACAGAAATGTAAATAATTGCTTACATAATTCTGGAAAGTGGCACCTACTTTAATTACTGTTGCTATGTTGGTCAGGTCATCTGTTAGCATCTGTGGGATGCTTTTAGTCTGTTAAGAGACTATAAAGATCAGTATCTGAAAAGGAAATCATAGACAAATATGGTTATTATTCTTCTGTTTAACTAATTATTTACAGGATTACCCACTTCTTTCAATCCGATAGAAATTGTATTCTGAATGGTCTCAATCATACTAGTCTATTCTGACTGAAGTGTATACATGGATGTATTTGATTCTGATTGAGCTATTAGTCAGATTATTACCGAATTATAAACTGCATGTAAACGTGGCTAATGATTCCATAGCTAAGAGGAGGAAGCACTCAGCTCTGACCCTGAGTCTGGTGCGATAATGTGATGTGGGAGTCCTAGTCTGTGGGTGTGATTTGGCAATCACCAAATAATACTTAAGAACTCATAAGAAGGCAACTGCATATAATTTTAATTTAATATGACTTTTAATCTTTACAATGCACATGAGATATTTGTCATTTAAAACAGAACTGGTGCTCAACTCAGGACTACAAATAACAACAGTAACAATGGTATGTGTGCAAAATTGGCCACAATCAGAATCTAATTATTTTTGCTGCTAACAATGTACAGTGTAAATAATGCAAGTCAGCATTCAATGCAAATGCATGCTGCATTTAAATGCTATTGCCCAAAACATCCGGCGGTTTAGAAATATTTCAAAAGTGTGTGATGAGGATGTTGCTCCTCTGAATGCTTTATCTGTAAGTGTGCATGTCTGTTCATCTATTAGGCCTACCTTCCAATGTTTCATGCATTAATTTAGCCCACAAAATAACTCTGGATGCCAGCTTTGGGTAAAAAAGCAAATAAACAAGGTTAATGTTTTTGTTGCCTGTTGATTTAAAAAATTACTAATTAAAAAATCATTGGCTTATACAAATCAGCCAGTGTTTCTATGTTTGTCTATTGTTTTATTCATGTACAGCAAATAGAAGATGTAATGTCAAAGGACCAGCCATCCTCAAGCTGAGATGCTGAGCTTTTGTCCATGGCTCAGAATATAAAGGCCTCTTGAAGAGGAAAGAGATTTTCTGAGGCAAACTGTCAAAACACTTCCTGGTAAGACTTAATTGCATTGTTCTCTTTTACATGCACTGTAAACTCACATAAGTTACCCGAGTTCAAAATAATTAAGGTAACTGGTTTATAAAATCAAAATCAAAAAGTGTGTGTGGGTTTCACTGTCAACCAGGCCCTCCTATCAATCAAGTGCAGTGAGCAGGACATGGGGAGGGACTTTATAATGCTGGTGGAAGAGAAGGTGGTGAAGAAGTATAAACTTTTCTAGTACCTGCGCATTAGCGATCGCTGCTAGTGATGACATTTTAACACAAATATGGAAATTATTTTTGACCGACTGTGTGTTGCTGTCACTAGCATCAGTGTTAGTGACACAGTAACCAGCTTTGAGCAGAGGCTCACAGGACTGTAAGAGGGCCTGCATGGCCAGAGTTGGATATTCATGTTAAGGAAATGCTGGGTTAGCGCAGTGTTTCCCAGCCCTGGTCCTGGAACACTGCCCTGCTCATGTTAAAGTTTTCACTGCCTCCAACACACCTTTCAGGAAATCGAGGTTTCCTGAATACATCTTTAAGCAAACTTTGCTCTTAAATAGTAGCGCAGGCATCACAGTGAACACCAGTTAAAATGATGTTAACAATAAGATGATTTTGGAAAAGGTAGGCAGCCCAGCTCTTTAACAACTGCTGACTATTTGTATTGGTGAGAAAAAGCAGTGAGAGTGTGCATGGCAGTGTTTCTCTGATAGTCCTGTGATTGTCTCTAACATTTTTGAGGTTTGGTGACTTTGCTGTGGAGGCACATTACATTCACTTTAAATTATATTGTTGAACCATTATAACCTTTATTTTTTAAATTATAGATAAAAGGGTCTCCAGAGAAGAGGTATGTCTGGAAGACACAGGGTCAGAATCTACTGATAGTGATGACTCACCATCTTCTTCCTCTACCTCGTCTTCCACGAAATAAGAAGCATGGCAAAAACAAGAAAGAAAAGCCAGTTTCTAGAGAAAAGCGACTCTGGGTCCAGTCAGGAACATGTGGTAATGGCTCCTATTTGCAAAATTGTCAGCAGGTCCTGGCTTCTGACTATTGAAAGATTCCAGTATGTTAGCTGTAGGCTATCCTATAATTTACTGTTCTGAGAAAGTCCCGCCTCCTTTAGTTATTGTTGAGCACATTAAAAAATGTTATTCAATTAAAAATATGCTTGAAAGTAATAATGCTAAATAATAAATATAATAGGCCAGTAGGAGATTTTAGTGACAGAAGCTGCCCCTTCAGATGAGCTAATGATGAAGCCAACATTGTAGCAGTAAAAGATCAGATACTAAGAAAGACCTATCATCCTGTACACAAAAGCAAATTTATTTATTGAAATAATACAAAGAATGGCATGTGTACAAGTGCATTGATATATAGCTTTAAACACAATGTTGTAATTACTAATATGAGTGTTGTACAGTCCTGTTTCACCTGATTTACTTATCAAGCAGTCAGCAGTTGGGTTAAGAAACTAGCTAGCTAATTAACCTTAACATTTTTCTGTAACGTTATGTTTAGCAAGTACAGTAACTCAGATGAAGTTTATTTGACCAATTTAATTTGTGTCAGTAAAATTCTGTCTGTTAATAGTTTTGACTCTGAGCTTTGAATTTGGTCTTCCACACAGTTATTTTCCTAATAATATTATATTTCTTTCGGTTTAGCAAGAACTCCCGAGGATGTCCTGAAATGGTACAAGATGACTCTTAAAGCCTTCAAGAAGGAGGAGAGTTTGAATAGGGCCTTCAAGAAAGCTGGTGTCGACAGAAACACTTTAGCATTAACTGCTGTTGTAGCAGAACTACAGTTGGTGGATCCAGATTTTTTCAAATCTATCCCTAAATTTTAGAAGGTGTCAGGAAGCACTTGTCCGGTCTGCCATAAATGCACAAAAGAGTGCAGGTTTGTTGAGAAGTTTGATTTAAATGGACTTGCAGTAAAGATTTCAAATCTAATTTTGTGTATTGTCTGTGATAATGTGTACATTCATGAAAACATTTAAAATTCTGTGTTTTTTAGATACCACAAAGTTACATTCTGGAATTACTTGGAGAAATATAATGAAACACAGTTATTCCACAGTACTTACATAAAAGTTACACTTTAAAATAAGTGGACAGTTCCTGTGTAGTTGTTATACAGGTACAGTGTAATTACAGAATGGTATTAATCCATGTGATGTGATCAGGTTACCATGTTACAACACAGTTATTCCACAGTACTTACATAAAAGTTACACTTAAAATAAGTGGACAGTTCCTGTGTAGTTGTTATGTAGGTACTGTGTAATGGAGTGGTAATATAGACATTGCTTTGGGGATAATACAACACATTTAATTAATGTCATAAAAGATACACTGAGATAAGGTGAAATCTCCTGCACTGTAACATTACAAAATGCTTTAAAGTTGAAACTGGTTACAATGTCACAGCATTAGCAACATGAATATTAGCTAAATGTTTGGAAAACTGGCTGATCCAGTGTAAGTAATGAATTAATGTAAGTTATTACATACTTTCTTTTAGTGCTGGAAAAGGCCAGAACAAAACTGCTGTTCCAGTCTGATTACAAATGTAATTACAGTTATTATTACCCTTACCCTTAGTTACAACTATCAAGATACACTTGTGTAATTACATGGGGCAAAACTGATGTTGATACTCATAAGGTGTACTTCTGTAATCAACCTTTAACAATGACTAAATCATCTGTAGTTACATTGTTGTTGCATATGTTGTTCATATGTAACTACACAGTTATTAGAGACACTTAATATAAAGTGGGACCATGATATCTAACCCAATGTGCTTACATATTTAATTCAAAATTAATTACAATAATAACAGCTAGTTTACTGTGATGAATTGCTTCAACATGCACCATGCACAGTATTTCAAAAATACTCAACAGCTTTGATGTTGTTTCAGCTTAATAATAGTTAAGTAATATTTATTTAACATTTTTTAAGCATGGTTGAAGTCTTTCTTAAGAAATATATAATATATAAATAAAAATAAGTAATGCTTGCTCTGTGCTCTTATGCCTTTATTGAGTGTTAATAAGGTGGATATGTTAACTTTACAATAAGGGTAACAATAATTAAAGGCTATATGTGTTTAAGTAATGCTTATTAAACATTATTATCAGGTTTCTAAATGTTATTTAAGGCATATGTGTTTTAAACTTTGTGAAATGGGCCACTATGAGAATTAAGCAAAGCTAACTAATCTTAAGTAATATTTATTAAGCACTCTTAGGCTTAAGTGTTATTTCAAGACTTTTTTTTTAGTTTTCAGTGGGGATTGTGTAGCACATTAACTAATGGTTAGCTGTCCATTGTGTAATGCTTACTCTGTGCTTTTATGCATTTATTAAGTGTTAGTAAAGGTAGATATGTTTTCAACTTTACAATAAGGATCACAAAGAGCATTAAATAAGTATTAACAATGCTTAATTAATGTATTTAAAGATAATTAATTCAGGGTTTCTTATGTACAAAATTGAAAACTAATACATTAAAAGTAATGTGGTAACATTACATCAACATTACATGGTGAGAACAGAAAAAGCAAGCCTCTACACGAAGACCATGGAGTCAGTCCACAGATCTCAGCCTTTACCAAGAAGTCTTCATTTGGAGGATGGACAAGCAAGTGGATGGTCTTTGTCTTATGTCAGTAGGTCCCAGTCCTGGTCCTGGAGTATCCCCTGTCCTACACCTTGTGGACTTACACCTCAGGATGGGCTTATTAATGAGCAGAGTTTTGTTTCCTGAAAGCATCTTAGCACATGAATTATTGTTAAATGGTAGCGCGAACATCACACGGCACACTCCTTCTACCAGTTATGATGATCTTAACCTTAAGAGTCTTTTGGGAAACTGGGCACTGATTAGTTAGAGCAGGGCAAGAATACTTCAGAAGGAGTTTTGGCAACTGAAGAATTCTACATCTGACAGTCAGCCTTACTTATCAAGTATTTTAGTTCTTACCTTAATTAATATTTAAATGATTACTTATTGTTAACATGAGACTTTAGTGAATGGCTATGTAATGTTTTAATGCTAATGTTTGTCCTAATATTTTTTGATGAAAGATCGAGTAACATTACTTAAAATGTTCATCAATGAAAAGATGTTGATAAAGAATTTATTTGTACATAAAAATGATTAAATAGTGTTTAGTTCTTACTGTCCCAATTCTTGAGTCATATTATCACATTAATAAACTAATTAATAATATCTGAATTAATATGTTAGCTATCATTAGTATCATTAGTAAATGGTTAATTAAAACATTATTTAAGCATTTTTGTAATGATTAGAAAACCACTTAATAATATCTAAAATAATGTTCATTCTCATTTCTGTCATTGGTTAATGATTAATTAAGACATTACTTAATCATTTAGTAATGATTATAAAACACATTATAAGTGTATGATATTTATCATTAATAACACTAATTAATGTTTAATTAGGACATTTTTAATCATTTAGTAATAATTATAAAATACTTAAAATCTAAGAGTATGCAATTTTTCATTAATAACATTAATTAATGTTTAATTAGGACATTACTTAACCATTTAGAAGTAATTATAAACTACTTGATAAAATCTGATTATGCTATTAATATTTATATTACTATCTGGAGCCTATCCCAGTGTTCATACTTCATAGAACAAGAAATCTAATTCATATATTTAGCCAGAGTTGGAAGAGTTAATTTAAAAATGTATTCTGTTACTGATTACTGTTCACCTAATAATGGAAACGGCTCTAAAAACTTTTAGCTGATGTGCTTGGAGTTTTGCTTCTGATGTAAATTGTAGAGGCTTCCAAAACTGTTAAGTAGTTTCCGCATCCACACAAATCAGCATGTCCTATGTGTTGAAAAGGCAGTTCACATGAACACTCAGTCAGGACTGGCTGACTAAGGCACAAATAATGATAATTTACACTTATTAACTTTAAGCATCCGTCATTCGAAATCACACATGCGAAAGTGAAGCTTTACCACTCGCGCTCGGTCCTCTTTACCCTTTATCAGGTGACAAGGAGGAGATGAGATCTGTGCAGAGGGAGCTGAGAAGGAAGATCCGGGAGGGGAAAGCCAGCTACAGGAGAAAGATGGAGGCCCAGCTGCAGCAGAATAATGTCAGTGGAGTCTGGAATAGCCTCAAAACTATTTCTGGACTCAAGAAGCCCGACTCCCAGTGGGTGAATGAACTCAATCTATTCTTTAATAGGTTTGATCACTCGCCTGCTCCCCCCACCACAGGCACATCACTGCTGAATTCTCCCTGTCTGGCACTACCAGCATTTGGCCCTCCCCCCTCTCCTGCACCCACCCCCTTCATCTCAACACACAGCCACCATCAGACGGCTCTCCTGCTAACATACATCCCAGCACTGTTCTCCCTTACTCCAGCCTCACATTCACATCATCCCAGGTGAGAAGTGAGCTCAGGAGGATGAAGATCAGGAAGGCTGCAGGTCCAGATGCCATCAGCTCAAGGCTTCTCAAGACCTGTGCGAACGAGCTGTGTGACGTGGTCGGGTACATCTTTAACCTCAGCTTGAGGTTAGGGAAAGTCCCACAGCTGTGGAAAACATCCTGTGTGGTGCCAGTGCCAAAGACCCCACACCCCAAAGACCTCAACAGCTATAGGCCGGTGGCGCTGACATCTCACCTGATGAAGACCCTGGAGAGACTGCTTCTTGTCCACCTGCGCCCCCTGGTGAGCTCTTCAATGGACCCACTGCAGTTTGCCTACCAACCTGGCATTGGAGTGGAGGATGCCATCATCCACCTCCTACACAGCTCTCTCTCTCACCTGGAGAATGCTGGGAGCACTGTGAGAATCATGTTTTTTGATTTCTCCAGTGCTTTCAATACCATCAAACCCACACTGCTGAAGGACAAGCTGGAGTGCACGGGCCTGGACCATCACCTCACCACCTGGATCCTGGACTACCTCACTAACCGACCGCAATATGTGAGGACCCAGGGCTGTCAGTCGGACACGGTGGTCTGCAGCACGGGGGCTCCACAGGGAACTGTCCTCGCTCCCTTTCTCTTCACCCTCTACACTGCGGACTTCAAGTACAGCTCTGCCAGTTGTCACCTGCAAAAGTTCTCTGACGACTCTGCTATCGTCGGCCTCATCACAGACGGAGATGACAGGGAGTACAGAGAACTGACGCAGGACTTTGTGGAATGGTGCCAGAGGAACTGCCTGCAGATCAACGCAGGAAAAACCAAGGAGCTGGTGGTGGACTTCCGCAAGTCCAAACATTCTCCTCCAGTGCCTGTGAACATCCAGGGAATGGACATTGAGATTGTGAAGTCCTATAAGTACCTGGGTGTTCACCTCAACAACAAGCTGGACTGGACTGACAACACAGCTGCCCTCTACAGGAAAGGCCAGAGCAGGCTACATCTCCTGAGGAGACTCAGGTCCTTTGGCGTGCAGGGGGCACTTCTCAGGACCTTCTTCGACGCTGTGGTGGCATCAGCCATTTTTTATGGAGTGGTGTGCTGGGGCAGCAGCATCTCCATTGCTGACAGGAAGAGACTGAATAAGATCATCAGGAAGTCCAGCTCTGTCCTGGGATGTCCTCTTGACCCAGTGGAGGTGGTGGGGGACAGGAGAATGAGGACTAAGCTAACAAACATGCTGAAGAACCTGTCCCACCCCATGCACCGCTCTCTGACAGCACTGAGCAGCTCCTTCAGTGCCCGGCTGCGGCACCCGCGGTGCGTGAAGGAGAGATACCGCAGGTCCTTCCTCCCAGCCGCTGTCAGACTCTATAACAGTCACGGCACTCAGTAGACAGTAGTTTACAATTACTTTCCATGTGCAAAAACTCTCAACATCACTGCCACAGCACTTTACTGTGTGCAATATTTCAATCCACCATACGTAGTATATTCACTGCGGATCACTGTCAATATGTTTACCACCATTATGTGCAATTATGTCAAGTGCAATATTTCTCCATTTATTACTGTTTATTTATTTGCTATTTTATTCACTGTGCAATACTCACTACAATACATACATTTCTACATTTCTAAATTTAAATTTAATACTTTGTATATTTTTCTTGTAATTTTTGTACATATTCATATATCTTTATATTTTTATTGTTTATTCTATTTTATATATTGTTTGTATATTTCCTGCTGCTCTGTCTTCTGTGCTGCTGTAACACCGCAAATTTCCCCGTTGTGGGATTAATAAAGGATTATCTTATCTTATCTTATCTTATCTTATGTTTCTGAACTGTTAATGTTAGTTCACTACAAATCTGACAAGAGCACATTAGCAAAAATGTTTTACAGCTAGACAGTCTGTAGAAAATGAGAAAAAAGAGTTTACTTCCAGTTTGCTGCTGTACACCGATGTGTTATGTGAATCCAGATAAAGTGCCCGATTCTGATATCTTTGAGAAAACGCTGCAGATCTTAGTTCTGCCAATAAAGATAAAATACTTACAAAAATTTCTATTGAAACAGGCTGAATAAAAGACTGCAAACTGCTGCTGAGGAGGGGGATTCTTCAAAAATCTCCCTGCTTCCCAAAATGAAAAACTCTTCAAATCTACACAATTCATGTGACACATTAATCACTGAAAATGCTGAATTTAGATAAAAGGTGATGAGGTTGGTGTAAGTGGTTTATTGTAATCCTGAAGGTAATCACTCTGTTGTATAAAGTACCTGTTTGTACTGTAACTGTAATGGATGACCGTTACCTTTTTTATCCTGATTGCTTAACATGTATTCTGTTACTACCCAACTCTGTATTTAGCATTACTAAAGCATTACTTCTTCATTGGTTCAGGATGGTTGTGGACCCCAAATTAAAGTGGTGATATACTTAGCATTACTAAATTATTACTGGGGCAGCATGTTGGCGCAGTGGGTAACGCTGACGCCTGACAGCAAAAAAGGGTCTGGGTTCGGCTCCCTGGCTGATTGACCAGGGTCCTTTTTGTGTGGAGCAAGTTCTCCCCATGTTTGCGTGGGTTTCCTCCAGGTGCTCTGGTTTCCAGCTCTTACAGCATAAGATTTGCTGAATCAACACATCAGTTAGATCCTCCTAAATCAATATACAGTTTTATAATATTAGGCTTATAACTCCAAAAATAGTGATGTAGTTCTGCTGAAATTGTACCACAATTAGAGTTTTAAAATAAATTTTTTAGCTGTTATTTATTTAAACATTCAGGCGCAGTGTGATGTACAGACAGTTACAGGATGTAATTACAGTGACACTAAATAAGGTTGGAGCTGTAAATGAAAATATACTTCTTTCCTTCTTGTTTTCTGCATCTCACATCAGGTGAAAACATTGGTTCTTCAGCATAACGTGACTAATTGCACTGAACCGATTACTAAATTACTACATTATAATCACACATGATTATTCTATTACTTTTACATGTACGGCCAGCTACAGACGAGTGTTGTTAGCCAGAAATAGAGTCAGGGCTGGAACATGCAACATTCTTTTGTGTTACCGGATAAAAAATACTTTGTTAATTTGTTAGCACTAATTTTACCATATCATTACTGATCATTATCATTATACTGTCTATAAACTGCTACTGACACATTTAACACTGTTTAATGCACATACTGCTCACTCAGCTCACAACAAGAAATGTGAAAATATGCAAGATAGAACACAAAGTGCTCAGTAAACTCAGTAACATTAACTTTACCTATTATACAAATTTTTGGTAATATGTTGAAGACTGCAGGTGTAATGATTGATAAAATTCATTATTCAGTTTGATATGACTTAATTTAAAATATACGTAACACA
This sequence comes from Colossoma macropomum, assembly GCF_904425465.1. NCBI lineage: Eukaryota > Metazoa > Chordata > Actinopteri > Characiformes > Serrasalmidae > Colossoma > Colossoma macropomum. The sequence goes on from NW_023496050.1 coordinate 1,062,780, forward strand.
CAGTGCTACTGAGCTGTTAGTGTTGTTAGCAAGGATGAAGGCTAGAACGTGCTTCCTCCAGGCTCCACTAGATCTTTACAAACCGCTACTAATATAATATCTTTGCACAGCTCAACAAGATTGAAGAACAATGCTAACTGCCAATTCTGTTACATCAGATAACATATGGCTAGCACCATGCTGAGTTGATGGGGCAGAGGGAGGGACACCCAGCACTGTTGTGCTCTCTCAGACTCCTTGCCACACATGGCTATGAGATTTAATGCATTTTTCAAAAACAATCATAAAAAATAGGAAATTCAGATTAACAACCTCAGCATTACTGTTTTCTTCTAGTTCCACTGACTGACCGAGAAGATGTTTAGACCAAACAAAAATACATGATGTTTTAATCTGATCAAATACTAAAACGTGGTGGCTAAAAGATGTAAGAGTAATGTATGTGTATATTATAAGAGACATCACAAAGGTCATCATAAAGAAACCAAGATCTGTAAATAGTTTGTATTCAGTAAACAAATCTCCAAACAATTTTAAACAAACGTTAATTGAATAAACAATCAAAATTAAACAGAATTTATCTGCTATTATTCACACTCTCACTGGATTAGCTGGATTGACCCCACTAACACCACCTCAGTAAGTATATCCTCCAGAGCAGAATCTGGCAAATGTGAAGCACATCATAAACAAATGCAGTGATTATTTTATGTTAAAATATAAATTAAATTAGTCAAGTGTAAAGACACAACAATGACTCTTGAAAGTTTTTTTTTTAAGTTGATCTGACGTTATATAGCAACATTTGCTGCCTATCATTTACTTTTCAGTCATGTTGGATAATAACACTAATATAATAACACTCTAATGTTAGCAGACAGCAATGTTACTGCTCATGATGCACAGTAAAGCTTTAGTCAACCTAATAAACATAGAATTTTCATCAGCACAACATTGATGAAGGAATGTTTCATCACTTTACACTGAGAGCCACAAACATCATGAAGTTTTGAAGAAGTAATGATTTAATAATATTAAATATTCCAGCACTTTAATCTGAGGGCCACTAACATGAACCCATGAAGAAGTAATGATTTAATAATGTTAAATATATAACTTAACACTCTTGTTCTATTAGGTGGTGGTGGATCATTCAGTTTTTCCCTCATTCATGTGCTGACTGTCATGAAGAGCTGTATGAACATCATAAATAACTTGATGATATTGGTACCTTAATTACTGCATTAATTAATATATTACTCCTGTATTAAGGCATGTAAAAGACGTGGATGCTTTACACATATTAATGACGACTCATGATAAATTACAGGAATTAATTAATGGAAACACTTTACAATAGGGGTCGCAAATTAAAGGCCAATTGTGTCATTAATAAATCATAAATCACTCATTAGTTACATATTAATAATATGTTCATTAAGAATGAGTTACTACTTAATAACTGATTATGTACTTAATAACAGCTTATTTACTCATTAACTATACAATAACTGCTGCTTATTATGCTGCTAATGAACAGATGTTTACTCATTATAAATAAGTAACATTAGAACCTCCTAGTACTTAATTATCTTTCATTTTTCTACTGATTTATTTTTGCATTGTTCATCCATCTGTACTGTCTTGTATGGATCACAGTACTTGTGTGTGGGAGATATACAGCAGTCAAATATGAGATGACAGGTGTGATACTGACAATATCGCACTAGCAAAACATATGAGCAACATTTTAAAAATGACTTCACTTCATACTTTTCATACTTTTATCTTATTTTAAATTTTAAGGTACGCAAAGGGTTCTTTTTGAGGCAAACTCAATCTTGGATCCTTAAATAACCTGCCATTGAATGTGATGTGTAAGTGTGAAGGATCTGTTTGGTTTATTGCATAGAATCATTTAGAATAAACATTAATTGTTAACATATTTATACTTTCCGCTTTACTAGAAGGGACACAAAAACAATTAAAGAGAAACTACACTGTAAAAAATGGTTTATCTGTTCAACCTAAAAAAAAAAAAACTTAGTTTTATTCAACTAACTTTGAAAGAATTGTCAATTTAAATTATTCATTTAGTTTAACTAAATGAAGTTAAAACTAGTTAATTTACTTGTTACCACATGAAGTATTTTTTTTTAGGTTGAACTGATGAGCCATTTTTACAGTGTAAGATATCAGTAACTGGTCAGGTCATAGTCATGAGTTTGTAACATAATTAGTAATAAAAATAGCCTCTTTACTGAGAGGGACACTAAGCAGTAATTAATTAATAACAATAAATCAGTAGATGGCTCATTAGATCAACCTAAAAAAAATTATTACTTCATGTAATAACAAGCAATTTAATTAGTTTTATTCAACTCAAAAAAAATATATTTTAATTGAAAGAATTGTTTATTCAAAGTATTTATTTAGGTCAAATAAAACTAGTTAATTTACTTGTTTCCACATGAAGTATTTTTTTAGGTTGAACTGACAAATGATTTGTACATTGTGATTAACAATTAATTTGCAATCCATAATGTAAAATGTTACCGAGTTCATTTTTACTGTTGTATGAAATTATGCATGAATTAATGTTATTTCATGCACATTTATTGTAAAGTTTTATCATTTTCATTCATGTTTTTATATAATGTTTATGCCCACACTGTAAAAAGTGGCTCATCAGATCTATTTTAAAAAATGACTTCATGTGGAAACAAGCAATTGAACTAGTTTTATTCAACTCAAAAAATTACTTTGATTTAAAGAAACGTTCATTCAAAGTATTTATTTAGGTTGAATGAAACTAGTTAATTTACTTGTTACCACATGAAGTAATTTCTTTAGGTTAATCTGATGAGCTATTTTTTACAGTGCAGACCAGAATGGTGTATCTTTATTGCATAGAAACATATGAAGTAATCGACACTAAAAATCCAGCACTTCACATTATTTCACAAGAGATCAGTCACAGATACTGTAAATGTAACTCTGCCTGATCTGCATCATAATCTCCTCTCTTGCTTCTACACATACGAATGTGCAGTTGCTCATTGTGTACTGGGTCCATAATGAACCGTCCACTGTGAACAAAATAACTCCTAAAGTGACCCTTTATTTTAGGTCAACACCTGAGTAGGACTTCAGCTCAGATGGGAATCAGTTGTGATTAACCCGTATATAAACATTCAAACAGCAGTATGTCTCTAAAACTTTTAGGGCTTTGTTTTTGTCTAATATAGTATTTGTGATTTACCAACTTGATATGCAGTTTATTTTTATGGGTTGGAGTTCAGTGTAAAAGTTCTGTAAGCATTTGTAAGTTGGGCCACAGAAATACTCAGTTTAGTTAAAGGCTCAGACTGAGTTAGAAGGGAATAATTTGGAAAGTGGTGACTGGTGCTGACTGAATATATTCTGTATTCAAGCATGACTGAACTGTTCACTGTTCAGTCCAAACAGAGTGCTGTTGTGCTGACTGTGTGAAAAGTTTTGAAAAAGAGAAATAGTCAAGTCAAGTCAAGTCAAGAGGCTTTTATTGTCATTCCATCTATGTACAAGTACACAGTGGAGTGAAATTACATTCCTCCAGGAACAAGGTGCAACAAGGAACAAAAATTACAAAGTGCGAATGTGCAGACATAAGTGTGCAAACAAAAAATTAAGCTAGAAACAATACAATAAATACAATAAATTAAACAGACATTAGACACAGTAAACAGACAGGATAGTGCAGCACCGACACAGCACTCAGAATGGAAATACAGAATGGAAACACATGGAAAACATACTTTGAAATTCTGTTTAAAGAAATCCCCAACAGAAAATCTCACACCCAAACAAAAGTACATACAAAATAAACAAGAACATCTTGAATCAGCTAAAAACTATCAAAACCCACTAGATCATGAAATTACCCCCAGAAGAATTGGCAGACACACTCCAAAACCTAAAAACAAAGAAAGCCTGTGGCCCTGACAGCAACAGGACTGAGATGTTGAAGAACAGCTCTCCTGACCTGCACAGGGCCTTACTGAAACTGTTTAACCTGGTTCTTCAAGCTGGCTGCTTTCCTGAATCCCGGACTAATTTCCCCAATCTAGAGGGGAGACAAATTTGACCCCAACAACTACCGAGGCATCTGTGTAAGCAGTAATCCAGGGACGGCTTTCTGTTTTATTATTAACGCCTGAATACAGGCCTTCCTTACTGAGCACAGTGTCTTGACTAAAAGTCAGATTGGCTTTTTACCAAATCACCACACTACTGATCATATTTACACCCTACACACCCTAATCAACCAGCATGTCCACCAAAACAGTAACAGTAAAATATTTACATGTTTTGTTGATTTTAAGAAAGATTTTGATTCCATTGGATTATTCTATCAGATTCTACAATGTGGTGTAGGGGGTAAAGGATATCAGCAAGTCCATATATCAGAACAACAAATGTGGAATTAAACTCAGCGACAAAAGAACTTGAGTAAGAAAGTGAGTACTTCACTCAGGGGCGTGGGGTGAGACAGGGCTGCAGCTCGAGTCCAACCCTGTTCAATATTTATATAAATGAGTTAGCGGTGTTACTGGAACAATCTGCAGCCCCTGGACTCAGCCTGTGAAATTCCTGCTTTATGAAGATGACCTGATGCTACTGTCGCCCACAGAGCGAGGGCTACGGCAGCACCTGGACCTGCTGAAGCAGTTCTGTCAGAACTGGACCCTGACAGTTAATCTGGACAAAACTAGAATTGTAATCTTCCAGAAAAAGGCCAGGTCTCAGGAAAACAGACAGCTTTCACTCTAGGAAACACCGCCCAGGAGCACTCCTTACATTATGATTACCTAGGACTGAAAATCAGTGCCTCAGGGAACTTTGATCTGGGACTGAATGCACTAAAAGAAAAAGCACAAAGAGCTTTCCACACAATCAGGAAAAAAATCCACAAAATAGACCGATTAAAATCTGGTGTAAAATTTTTTATAGTGTTTTTGTGCCCATTGTGCTGCATGGAAGTGAGGTTTGGGTTCCACTCAATAAGCACGACTATGCTAGCTGGGACAAGCATCCCACAGAGTCCCTGCATGCAAAATTCTGCATAAAGATATTAAAAGTTCAATGAAAAACACCAACAAATGCATGTAGGGCAGAATTAGGCTGGTTTCCATTGATTATATCCATTCAGAAAAGAGCTTTAAAATTCTGGCTGCATATAAAATTCAGTAATCCAAATTCACTACAATATAAAGCACTTAAAACCCAAGAGCTCAGCCCTAAACCCAGTCCCCTCTGTCAGCAGGTTCTGAGACTAACTAACTCACTGACCCCTAACACACAGCAGCCTCAGTCCAGCACTGCTGACCAAAGTCCAATCGGAGTAAACCAAATTATCAAACACAGTAAAAACACCTATCTGGAACATTGGGGCAGCAAAACCAGAACTCAGTCTAAATTACAGAGCTATTAGGCCCTAAACAGAGAGTATGAATTAGCAAAGTATCTCTTCACCATCAGAGACCCACAGCAGAGACAGATAGTGACCAAGTACAGGCTCAGTGACCATAAACTGGCCATAGAAACGGATATAAAGATATAAAAAATCCTGGCTGCCCAGAGAGAGAAGACTGTGGTCACTGTGAGAGCGGTGAGGTTGAGACAGAGTGGCACTTCCTCCTTCAGTGTGAAAAATTCAAATTGGCATGAGAAAATTTCATAACAAAACTGAAAAACATTCTCCCAAATTCTGGAATCTAACGCAATCTGAAAAACTACTAGTTTTCCTTGGTGAAGGCAGCACAACATCTCTCACTGCAAAATATGTGGCAACATGTCACCACCTGAGGGACAGTAACACACTCCACACCCTGACCTCACTGACCCCACAAACCCTCACTGTATATAAGTTACATATCGCTGCTGTCTGAAGAAAACCTCGTATCTCCATTTTTGGTGTTTTTCAGTTTCTGACATAATTTGAAAATGCCTGTTTCCCTTATGTTGTGTATAAATTAAATGAAGAATGGACCTAAAGAAATGGTCCAAAACGAAACAATTCTGGTTCCACTGACTTACATTAAAAGTAGTTTTTTTTTCCTTTTCCTGTACAGTTATCATTTTGGAAATATAATGTTTTCTTCTGACAACAGTGATATGCTGTCTGTTAATATTTTAATAATTATTTATAATCTATGTTGTCTTATTTTATTTATTTACTTTATTTATTTTACCAATTTTTACATTTTACAACATTTATTATATAGTCTTATTTTATTTATTTACTTTATTTATTTTAATATTGTTGCTGTTATTTCAATACAACTATTATCATTATTACTATTAATTCTATATTTGTTTTTTAGTTCTACAAAGTATGTTTTGCTTTGAGTTGAATTTTATAGGCTTTGGCAACATTATACTTAAAACAGTCATGACAGTAAACTACTTTGAATTAGAAATCAGTACTGATAATGTTCATTATCAATTCTAAAAATGTAATTTGAAACTGCTATAATTAATGCAAGTTATTATTAATACAAATGCAGTACAAATATAAGTGTAATGAAAGAGTGCGATGTAAGTGTGCCTTAGAAAATATCAGAACTAGCCAACCAGATTTATTTATTTTGACAAATTGATTTGCTTAAACATGAAGTGCAAACAAATATTATAAACAACACACAGTACACTCTGTATTCAGTCTGCACTGTGCACTGATGTTAAAGACAGAGTTTAGTTTGTGCTGCAGTACAAACACAATGTGAAACACTTCTTCATGTGCACAAAATCTACAGCATATAAAAGTCCTAAAATATGAAATAAGAAGTGAGTAATCTAATATGAACATCTCAGAATGGATTATTGGAGTTACAGAGCACATTTATTCTATACAAACAAGCAGTGTAGTTAAAACAGTGTAATTACAGTTCACATTAAGTTATCATATGAGTTATAAAATGACAATTTTAATACAAACCAGAGGAAAAATAATAACTCCAACCACACAGACATCACTACAGAAACATCACTGATCACATCATTGAGAATTTCCCCGTTGTGGGACTAATAGAGGATTATCTTATCTTATCTTATCTTATCTTATCTTATCTTATCTTATCAGACAAACATAAATGTCAGTGATTTTATTCTCCCTGTTATATAATCCTGTTTAACCTTTGAGTGTTATGAGCTTTAAGTAGTTTCATTTTGGGCAGTCCTCTCCCTCTCTCTTTCTCTCTCTCTTTGCCAAAGCATTATAACAACAGTGACAATAACAACATGAACATATAATAATATCAAATATTAACAGTAATAAAAACAACACTGTTGTATTAAAAGAACAAAAATTATATACGTTATTGTATGATTAGTAATTATATACATTTGGAAACAATTTCTTTTTTTATGATCTATAAATATGTGTAGTATTGGGGGATAGTGGGGTGGCGAGTAGGGTGGGGATGTAGAGAAGGTTTAACATCTCTTCATTCAATCGCCAGCCAAAGCATTCTTTCCAAAGAATTCCAAAGTGCCAGCCAAAGCATTTTTATTTAGAATATGCATACAGCCCTTACCTTAAACCAAACCCTCACCTTAACTTCAACCTTAAGCCTACACCTACTCCTAAACCTAACCATAATGTTGTTGATAATTAGCTGGGTATGACCAGAATGTCTGTTAATAATTAAAATATCTGTAGATCATCTATAGGGGACCAACAACATAGAGTGTGAGCAAATTATTTTGCAGACCTATGGAGGGTGCTTTTTCACAAAGAAGGGATGCTATCTTGGAAGTTCTCGTCATGAGTAGTTGACATGAATTTATATACTTATTATACATCAATTTTTTACAAACACTTACCTTGTACTTAACTGTCTACTTTATAAAGTTCACCTACTTTAAAGGCCCATCTTATAGGTTTACAATTACATGCTATAGCCCATATGTTGTCATGCACAATTTGTCAGCTGTCTTCAACCCCTGTAATTATTGGTCAGTTTCTGGGACTGCTGTTGACCAGACAGTGGTAGATTAGTACAGTAAATATACTGATACGGTACAGGTATGGTGGCCCTAATAGTGTTGCTGGATTTTTACACATCAAGACCACTGCTGGGTTGAGAATAGCCCACAATCCAAAAAATTATCTTGTTCAAAATTATTAAAAAACCTGACCAGTTATAAAGAGCTAGAGGATGGCTAACACATACATTCCATTTTACATTGATAAACTATAATTTCTGACTAGATGATGGGTGATTCTAAGTAATGAATGTATTGTGATCAAGCATAAATGGTACCATGTGTTTTCTTGAGTATTTAATAATCTCTACACATTCCTAGTGGAATAATGATTGAGAAGACATCATTCCAGTCATTTAAAGATGGAAGGTGGCTTGATGACATCATAATAGATGCTCAAATACATGATAAGACTTTATACATGATTCAGTCATGTGCAAAAGTTTGAATATGCTTGTTCAACTGACATAGGGAACAAAATTACAGGGTAATTTTTCTGCAAGTTTTAGCACTTTATTTTAGTTTATCTGAGTTTACTGTACTGAAATAAAATAAAACAATATATATATATATATATATATATATATATATATATATATATATATATATTTCCCCTTAAAAAACATTTTATTGTATTAAATTCAGCAAATAAACAGAAACTGTATATTTACATGTGCAGAAATGTGTTCTCTGTGGAGAATGTGTACCTATTTTCACTTAGAAAATAAACAAAAGATACAATTTGATGAGGGGCACCCAAACTTTTGCATTATAGTATGAATTTTTCAGTAGCTACTTTGAATTCAGAACCTACTATGATCACTCAGCAATATTAAGCTCAAAATATGACAATAAAGACCCTGTACAGTTGTACAGCTGAAGACTAAAAAATTACGCTTTCAAAATCCCAAATGATTTATAAGTGTTGTTAAAAAGAAAGGTGATGTAATGCTCATCAGGTAAAACATAAAACACAGTGTTTTTGTACCATTCTTGTGCAGCCTGTGGGACACTAGGTCCCAGCTGGGAAGGGAGTAGGAGGGGCTCTAGGACCCCAGGAAGGCTAGTTTTCAGAGTCAGGAGCAAACGCGAATATCTTGAGCTCTTTTGAGACCCATAGTATGCCGCCATTATTCAAGCAACGTGCTCAGAATGCCACCGTAGTCTGAAGTTTTCAGACTTTTATCCATTTGTACGCACTGGAAACGCTGAATGCAGTCTTGGTGCTTTGCCCTGCTTAAACTGTCAGTAAGATTGTGGAGAAAATTAACTGTGTAGGCTGGTGACTGAAGGAGAGCTTTCAGAGGGTGTCAGTAGACACAATTACTGAAATAACCTACAAAGAGAGAGTGGCTGAAGACGAGTGCAGACATTGGTGTAGCCACTGTTTTTCCCACCTTTTATTTCTTTTGTTTTCTTTCCTCTGGCTTTTGGTGTTTTCATAATACAATAATGACCTAAGGTTTTACTTATTTAAATTGGTACCAGTTTTGAGACAAATCTATTTTATGAGTTTTATTTTCTCTTCTGAATTTCCTTTTTATTTCAAGTTGAGGGTTGGTATCCAATATTTCTTATTTTAAAATATTGTTATTAGTTTTTTGTATTGTTAATGGAGGAAGGTTTTTTTCTTTGATTCTTCTTGTCTGAACTGTAGTGACTGCAGATAGGCAGCTCAGCTAACTTTTTTTGTTAACTTTTAGCTAAGATTTTGTGTGATTTGGGTGTGGACCTCAACTTATTCTGAAGCTTGGAGTGGAGATATATTCGTTTGGGGTGTGTAGATTCAAATTAGGGGTGTATTGAGTGGTGTGATTTTCTTTATACTGGGCAGTGTGCTGTTGCACCTATCCATAGAACACCACAGGTATTTTTAGCCCTTACTATATTTTAATAGCCATAGTAGGAGGCAGAAATCTTAAAGTATAATTTTTTATTTAAAAAAAGGGTGCAAGAGATTTCTTTTATGTGACGTTTCTTTAATAAACTTATGGTATTAAGCCATCAGTTGTGTGATCCATGTATGTTTAGGTGAACCTGTTCTGGGGAAAAGTGCTGCTAAACAGGGTTCTCCCACCCTTCATAATTAGGGAATGGCGTAGTCTGTATTTTACTTGGTAGTAGAGGCCACACTTATTTAATCAGGTCAAACATAATTTACAAATCACTGCTTTCTGTTTTTTTAGCATTTCCTATACTGGAATTGGGTTTGTGATATCATGAGCCATAATCTCAAAGTCAGATCCTGGAGGGCCAGAGCTCTGTATAGTTATGATACTGAATCAGTGTCATTCAACTGAATCAATAAGACACCATTCATGCCACTCAGTAATCAATTGATCAACTGAAAAAATACTTTTAAAATCAAAAATCGATTAATAATTCAATATAAGAAACAATCACATGGAATTACAATGTGATAATTTATTAAAAAGTTTAAGAATTAAACACAAATAAAAAAAATCTGACATATTTAAAATGCTCATATTTAAACAAAGTCATTCAGAGTAGTTTGATGTTATATGGTTCATTGTAGAGAAACTTACAGACCCAGATTTCTTTACAGCCGTGGTGACAGGAACCAGGGGTCACAATGTCTACAACGTAGATATAGTCATATTATTTACTATTCAATACCAGTGAACTGAGAGGATCTTTATCAATTCAGTGAAATCCAGGAGTGCATATTGACATTTTAATACAGCTCTTTTGAATGATGTTAACTTTAAAGTTTGTTTTAGTTACTTTTGGGACACATGGAGGCTGAGAAAGGATAAATATGTGTCACTGCAGCAGTGGTGGGATGTTTTTTTAACAGTACACTCTCTGTGTCACTACCAGCATCATCGAGGCAGCTAAAGAGCTTGAAAATGACATTATGTTTCATCAAAATCTAGTAGATTCTGGGGGGAACCGTTGCCATATCCAGACACTCCGGAACAGAAAAACTGTTTTAGCAGACCTGCTAGGGGTGAGAGTACAGGGGGCATTGATCAGATCTCGTTTTCAAAACATTTCTGAGATGGATGCCCCATCAAAGTTTGTCTTCAGGTTGGAGAAGAAAAATGGACAGAGCAGGTTCATTCATAGCCTTTGCTTAGCTGATGGCCAAGAACTCAAAGACCCGGTGGAAGTCAGGAGGAGGGCAGTGGAGTTTTTTTCAAAGCTTTGCTCCAGTGAGTATAGGGAGGACAATTCAGTATCACAGGTTTATGAGGGGTTGCCACAGGTGTCGCCTGAGCAGAATGAAGAGTTGGAGCGAGTGATTACCATGCAGGAGCTGCACGTTGCTTTGCAAGGCATGGCTACTGGGAAGGCCCCAGGTATTGACGGCCTGTCCGTTGAGTTTTATAAGTCACTTTGGGACGTGGTTGGGGAGGACCTGCTGGCCGTGCTTCATGAAAGCCTTGTTGGAGAACAACTGCTGTTAAGCTGTAGGAAAGCAGTCCTCACTCTATTGCCCAAGAAAGGTGACCTCAGTGAGGTCAAAAACTGGAGGCCTGTGAGCTTGCTGTGTGCTGACTACAAGGTCCTCTCTAAAGTTTTGGCTAATCACTTAAAGAAGGTGATGGGGCAGGTCACACACATGGATCAGGCCTACTGTGTTCCTGGTAGGTCAATTTTTGATGATATATCTCTTATTAGTGATATCTTAGAAGTGTCTGGGTTAGGACACCGGTTTGGGCTCATTTCTTTGGACCAAGAAAAGGCCTTTGATAGGATCGAGCATCAATACTTGTGGGATACCTTTAGGGCATTTGGGTTTTCCCCCAGCTTTGTTTCAATGGTGAGGGTGCTCTATAGTGACATTGAGAGTGTGCTGAAGGTCAACGGTAGTTTGTGCGCTCCTTTTAAAGTTGGGAGGGAAATCAGACAGGGTTGCTCATTGTCAGAAATGCTATATGCCATAGCTATTGAGCCCAGAAGGGAGCTTAGTGGAGTTCAGGTAGCCAAGGATAGTCCACCTTTTTATCTGGCGGCCTATGCTGATGATGTGGTTGTAGGGATTACTGGAGATAGCGGTGTTAATATTTTAAGTGGCATTGACACATGATTTTGGAATTGTAGTGAAAATATATAGTGAAAAAAAATTAGGAGGGAGTTTTACAAGCTGGACAGGACAGGTTGGAAAAGTGGTGATGGCTTTTGCCATGCATGTCTTTTAGGGGGACGACACTTATAGTTAACAATTTGATCGCCTCTTCTCTCTGGCATCGTTTGGCTGTCCTTGAGCCTCCACAGGGTCTTTTAACTGGGATTCAGACTCTCATTGTTGATATTATGTGGGATAAACCTCATTGGGTTTGATGAAGTGTTTTATACTTGTCTAGAGATGAAGGGGGTCAGGGCCTCATACACCAGGACTGTAGGAAAGCAACTTTTAGTTTACAGTTCCTACAAAAGTTTTTATATGGTTCTGTATATGCTCTTTGGAGGTCTATGGCAGGTTTTGTTTTACGCAAGGCTCGAGGCTTGGGACTGGAAGGGAGCGACTTCCTTCTTTTTATGCAAGTGTTTTTAAAGCATGGCTGTTGTACAAGGTGGAGAAGCAGACCTCTTATGACTCCCTTTACTGGCTTCTACGGGAGCCAGTTATCCATGGAGCCTGACTGTCACTCATGGAAGGGGGGCCCGAAGCCTGTCTGAGAAGATTAGGAAGGCGGGTCTAGCCACGGTGAGGCACCTGGTGGAGACTGCTGGAGTGGATCTCAGTGACGCAGAGGCACTGGCAAACAGACTTGGTATGAGGTCCAGCAGAGTTACCATGCAGATGCTCCACAGGGTTCAGAAGGCACTGACTGAAGAGGACAGGAAACTGCTGACTGGGTGGACATGTGACCAGGCTGGAAAGGAGGAAGAGGGCCCCTTCCCGTGGGCCTCCTATTGACTCTTGAGGAGTTGAGCGGACTGCGCCTTGACTGCCTGAATGCTAAAGTCAAGTACAGAGGGGTGTGTTAAACAGCTTAATCAGTCTAAACCGTTGACCAAGTCAGCTGGGGACATGTAATGGAGAGTTTTACATGGCGTTATTGCTGTGAATGCTTTTGTCTCTATTTTAAACCCTGCAGTCTCCTCAGAGTGTCCGTTCTGTTCACTGAGGGAAACAGTGTACCATTGTTTTACACAGTGTGCAAGGTTAAATGGGTTGTTTAAGATTTTAAGTTCACTTTTCGTGAATGTTTTTATTTTTAATTTTCCATATTGTCAAAAACAGAAGAAAAAGTGCCCGTTGATTCATTTTATTTTAGGTCAGGCTAAAGTAGCGATTTATTTTAGCAGAAAGAAAAAGCTGGACTCTGGTCTGAACTGTGATGTCTGCGAAGTCTTTAAAGGCCTGGTACGGTCAAGAATTAAGATTGATTTTGGTTTCTACAAGATAATGCAGGACTTTTCTGTTTGATTAATTGATGGTCAATAAAGGATGGTAAACTCTTTCTCTCTGTCTTTCTCTCTGTCTCTCTCTCTCTGTCTTTCTCTTTCTCTCTCTGGGTCTGTGTCTTTCTCTTTCTCTCTCTGTGTCTTTCTCTCTTTCTCTGTTTTTCTCTTTCTCTCTCTGTCTCTTTCCCTCTCTCTCTCTCTCTCTGACACACACACACACTTAAGAGGAGTGTTCTATTCTATCTCATACACACACACTGAGGAGTTTGAATTAAGCTCAAATCCAGCGTAGAGGGGTTCAGTGAATGTGGAGTGGAATGTGTGTAAGTGTGTGAGTGTGTGTGGATCAGAAGAGACGCTGTAGAAGGACAGAGTGCCGGCCCCCCAGTCCACATACACTCCCACTCTCTTAGATCTGATGAGCTGACAGGGGATCACAGTTTCCTTATTATTGTGCCAGACAGAGTGACCTTCATCAGAGCACTCCAGACTCCACGACTGATTATTGCGTCCAAACAGACACTCATTACTGCCTCCTTTCCTCCTGATTCCTCTGTAGGTCACTGCTATAAGAGCTAACTGTCCGCTCCACTCTGCCTCCCAGTAACAGCGTCCAGTTAAACTTTCCACACACAGAACCTGAGGCCACCAATCAAATCTGTCTGGATGATCCGGATACAGCTGATCCTCATCCACAGACTCCACCATCCTGTTCTCCTCAGACAGAGAGAGCTGTGTGTGTGCTGTGTTTGAGTCCAGAGTGAGTTCAAACACATCTAAACACACAATAAACACAGATTAGAGCAGAACACCAACACAGACAGAGTGTGTGTTTTGTGTGTGTGTGTGTTTGTCTGTGATCTTACATTTCCTCAGACTCGGTTTGATCCACATCTCCCCGTCATTCTCCACCCTGAAGAACACACACACATACACATACACAAACACACACATACACATACACAAACACACACATACACACACACACACACACACATTTTAAATTTTAATTGTACATTCACTGAAAATCTGAAATGTTCACTTCTCCTGTTTTTCTCATTTGTAATGAGCTGCAGGATTTAACAGACACAGTGAAATAAAGGAGCTGTGAACAAACATGAGACTAAACAGGAAGTGATGAAGACAGTGATGTTAATATGATGCTGTTTTACTGCAGACATGAAAACAGAGAAAAACACTGTGTTTTGTCATCCCAAAAACACACAGAATGTGTCTGATTTCTCTCTCTCCGACTCTCTCTCTCTCTCACTCACTCTCTGTCTCTCTCTCTCTCGCTCTTCCTCTCTCTGCCTATCTGTCTCTCTCTCTGTCTAACTCTTTCTGCCTTTCTATCTCTGTCTGTCTGTCTGTCTTTCTGTCTCTCTCTCTCTCTCTCTCTCTCTCTCTCTCTGTCTCTCTCTCTCAATTCAATCCAATAAGCATGACCATATTCAGTTACAATATTGCCAAAGCATCATCAAAAAGAAGGAATTAATGTTTAGAACAGAGTATAAGAACTCAAAATTTCATTTGATAGAAAAATAATTATGAAAGAATCACATAAAAGAACAGTTAAAACAATAGTTTGGAATTGAGGTGTAAAGAAATCTAAGGAGGAAAAAAGATAAATAAATCAATCAATAAAAAAATAAATAAATACATAAAGTGTTTACAAACAGGGCAGTTTTTGATATCTTGTGTGTGTGTGTGTGTGTGTGTGTGTGTGTATGTGTGTGTATGCTGTGTTTGGGTGGATCACTCACTGTCTCTTATATTGTGGCAGGTAGACATACACCGGAGATCAAAATTAGAGAACAATTTATGAACACTTGATTTTTTCAGAAATAACGTAATCTTCATTGGTCAACATTTGAAGGATTTTTGTTAGGGGTATACCATGCCACTAGAACAGTGTTTTACAAAATAACCAAGGTACTTCAACATAAAACCTTTATTTTGCAGAAAACACACACACACACACACACACACACACACACACACACACACACACACACACACACACACACACCCCATCTAAACCACTTATCCTTCTGGGTCACGGTGGGGTGCTGGAGCCTATCGCAGAAAACACAATGATCAAAATTAGAGAACTGCAATGACTGTAGCACAGAGAAAGATTTCAACTAAATTTTCTGAAGGTTACAAGTCACCAATCAGTAGGAAGTGTACAGGCCGTTGCTTTGAATGACTTCAGCACATCTGCCGCCACAGGACATCACTAGTCTCTCACAATGCTCTGCTGTGATTTTGGTCCACTCTTCTTGCAGTCTCTTCCACAGTTCAGTGACTGTTGTGGGTTTCTTAGCCATAACTTTGTCACCAAGGATTTTCCAGAGGTTTTCTGTTGGGTTTAGATCAGGACTCTGGGCTGGCCATTTCATTGTTTCAATGTTTTCAGTTTCAAGGAACTGCTTTACCTATTTTGTTGTGTGACAGGGGGCATTGTCCTGCATGAAAATTGCTGGCTGATTGAGTGATGAACGCAAGGAAGGAACCACGTGTTGTTGAAGACGGTTCTGATACACACTTGCATTCACTCTGCCATGTAGCTGTATGAGAGGTCCAACTCCTGCTGCGGAAAACATTCCCCAAACCATGACACTTCCTCCTCCACCTTTCACTGACTTCTTTACACACTTTGGGTTCAGTCTTTCCCCAGTTTGTCGATGAACATAATGTTTCCCATCAGACCCAAATAAATTAAATTTTCATCTTTCAGCTTTCATCTTTCATCACTAAAGTAAACTCTGGACCACTTCTCCTCTGACCACACAACATGCTCCTCAGCAAAGGTTAGTCCAGCCTTTTGATTCTTTCTGCTAATGAGAGGTTTGGTCGCTGCAGAGTGGGCAAATGCTCTTAAACGTCGAGACACTGTATGATGAGACAGTTCCTTACCCTGTTCTCTTGCATTTGTCTTTCGTGGGCGACCAGCCTTCTTGGGGGACTTGAATGAGTTTGTGATGTTGTAAAAACTGTGATTCTAGAAATCACAGACTTGGAACGACCAGCTTCTCTTGCTATGGCTGATAGGGTCACCCCTTTGGCCTTCATCTGGAACCTGCTGCTGGAGGGTTTCAGTCACTTTGGAACGGCTCACCATCTTGCAAAGTCAGTGAAAACTGGAAAGTTAGGCTGTCAGTTAAATAGGGTTTGTCAGATAATTAAGGAAATTAGCACCAGGTGCCAGATTAACACCAATAACCTGCAGGTATCTTAAAGTGTTCTCTAAATTTGATCAGTGTTCTTTTTCAATTATCTCATTTAGGTTTTTTATATTGTGCTTTAGAATATGTACAACTCATGAAATAAGCTTAGAATACTGCTCTTTTAGGACAAATTCACATAGGACTACACAGTGACCTTGACATTTAGGAAATTGTGTGTTGTTCTCCAATTTTGATCTCCAGTGTATATTGTGCTGCTAAAGTGTTGCTCTCTCTCCTCTCTCCTAGCAGGATGGGCAGCTTCTCATTATTACAGAGAAGTCTGAATTTGTGTATATTTTAAATAAGTATATTTTTTGTAGTTGTTTGTATTTATCACACTCAGTGAGGAAGTGCAGCGCTGCCTCTACAGGGCTGCTGCTGCACTGCTGGCAGAATCTCAGCTCTTTAGGCCGCCAGGATCTGCACGGCCAGGCTGTGTTCACTGAGTCTGTACTTTGTCAGCGTGGTTCTGTGTTTAGTATCAGTCACTGTGCTCAGGTAATCTCTCTCTCTGACTCTCTCTTTGACTCTCTCTCTCCCTCTCTCTGACTCTTTCTCTCTCTCTCTCTCTGACTCTTTCTCTCTCTCTCTCTCTCTCTCTCTCTCTCTCTCTCTCTGTTTGTCTCTGTCTCTCTCTCTGACTCTCTGACTTTCTCTGACTCTCTCTCTCTCTGTTTGTCTCTCTGACTCTCTTTGCCTCTCTCTCTGACTCTCTCTGTCTCTCTCTCTCTGACTCTCTTTGTCTCTTTCTGTTTGTCTCTCTCTGACTCTCTCTGGCTCTCTCTCTGACTCTTTCTCTCTCTCTCTCTCTGTCTTTCTCTCTGACTCTCTCTGAGTGGGGCTGTGGTGATCTTTTTAGACGATGTGGAGAAAGTAAACACAATGGTGCAGAACGGCTTGTTGTCCAGGGCACGTTTACGCCTGTAATGCCTCTCATTCGCCCAGCAAGAAAAATAACGCTATAAGTTCTATAAAGCGATGAACAACCTAGAGGTATTTGAGTTTGAATGGTGTTATAATGATGTTTTCTGCACTGTGGTGGAGGGTGAGTTAGTCCTTGCCAGTCCTTGGGGCTGACATATTATGTGTGAAGTATTTGTAATTATGATTTGAAGTGACTGAATAAAAGTCTCTGTTAAAAATCAAATCTCTCTCTAATCTCTCTCTCTCTGACTCTCTCTCTGACTCAAATCAAATAAAGTCAAATATGCTTTATTGGCATGACAGGATATGAGACCTATGTTGGCAAAGCTGTAAAATACATTTTAAATTGAATTGTTATTAAAATAGAAATGAATAAAAATAAATAAATAAATGAGTAAATATAAATAAATTAATTAATAAAAAAAGAAGTACATAAGGATAAATAATTTAAACAAAGCTATAAAGTTTGAATATAAATATGGTAAGACATATTAGCATAAAATGAATATGGGCATGCCAAAAGTAATAAAATAATAGATATTAATAGATAGAATAAAATAAAAAATATTTAAAATACTATCACTACTACTAATAATAATAATTAAAAATAAATACAACACAATAAACAATAAGGTATATATGAAAATAATGAAGGAATACATCTGAACGTCAGGAATTAGAAATATTAGTTACATAACTGAATATATGTTATGTTACATTTTTTTCTCTGATCTTGTGGCAGTTCTGAATGAACTGTCCTGCTAAACTTATTGTTTCTACATTTTCTCCCAGTAAAATCTTCATTTTCTCAGAATCGGTCAGTGAGGCGAAGGAGGGGATTTTATTAGTAAATTTTGGCAGAAAAGAGTCTCTGATGGTTTTATATTTTGAACATGAAAGAAGGAATGATTCTCAGTTTCTGTCTCTCCTGATGGGCAACGGGTGCAGGTCCTGTCCCCCTGTCCATCCTGCTTTTTTTTGTGCCTCCCTGTTTCAATGGCCAGTATATGGTCACTCATTCTGTATTTTGTTAGGGTTTGCCTTTGTTTGTTATCTTTGATTCTAATTAGTTTATTGGCTAGTGTATATTTCCGATCAAGCATTTCATAACATTTTCATTTATTTTGGTGTTTAATTTGTTTTTTCCAGTAGAGGCTGTAATCTGCTTTGTTATTATCTTCAGTCTCTCTCAGTGTGGAGCGCTGAGCTGTTGGGTTGGCTTCTAAGTTCTTTTTGTTGGCTCCTGGTTTAGTGGGTGGTTTGAGTCTGTTTTGTTGCTGATGAAGACTCTGTAGTGAAGGGAGTCTGGATCTGATGGTTCAGGTGGTGCCAGAATTTACAGCATCTTTTCTCAATATCCAGAATGAGTGGAAATCTGCGCAGCTCTGCTCTGCTGGCCAGATTAGAAACACCTCTGTTCACCTGCAGGATGTCTTTGTAGAATTCAAGATGAAATAGTTCTGTGGTTGTATTGTCCCTAATTTTGTAATTTTGTGTTCTTTCTAGTCCCCACATTTCACTGTCATATAACATTATTGGTTCAATTACTGATGTAAATCATTTTAACCAAATTGCAATGGGGGGACTGAATTTGGAAATTGTTTTTCTAATCATATAGTACGATCTGTATGCTTTTTCTGTCAGTGATGTAATTGCTGATTTAAAATTTCCTGCGGATTTTAATATCACACATAAATAAGAGTAGTCAGTGGTGTGTGATATTAAGGTGTCTTCAAAAGTAAACTGGTATTTCTTCTCTTGTAATCTGTCTTTATTTTGAAAAATCATTATTTTCATTTTGTCCATATTTACTGTAAGGGCCCAATCTTTACAGTAAGTCTCCAGTATTGATAGGTTCTGTTGGAGTGCAACTTGTGTTGGTGCTAATATTACCAAATCATCTGTGTTCATTAGACATTTATTTCTTGGTCTTCTAGGATGAGTCCAGGATTCGCTGAATTTTGTAATTTAGTGGCCAATTTATTTATATATACATTAAACAAGGTTGACTCAAACTGCAGCCTTGTCTTACTCCCTTGCTATGTTTAAAATAGTCTGTTCTCTTTGTGCCAATCTTTACACAGCATTGTGTGTTACTGTATATGGTTTTTATTATATTGTATACTTGACCTCCAACACCACTTTGTATTAACTTGTAAAATAGTCCATTGTACCATACAGAGTCAAAGGCTTTTTTTAAAGTCCACAAAGCAGGCAAAGATTTTCCCTCTTGGTTTGTTGTGGATTTGGTTGTTTATTAGGGTTTGGAGGGTGTACAGATAACCTGCTGTTCTATGTTTTGGTAAGAAGCCAATTTGACATTTATTGATTATCTTGTTTGTGTTTAGAAACGTTTGAATCCTGGTGTTAATTAGAGGGTACTCTGTCTCTATCTTTCTCTGACTAACTCTCTCTCACTCTCTGACTCTCTCTCCCCCCTCTCTCTTTCTCATTCTTCTGACTCTCTCTCTGTCTCTGACTCTCTCTCTCTCTAATAACCTATTCTGAAATAAATGTCCATTTTAAAATAGCGGCCTCATCCTCTGGTTATGATTATAATGAACTATATGAACTACATTATTAGGTGATGACACAACTGCAATAATGTAATATTAAATTATTGGGAAATATAATAAAAGTTTGCACTTAACTTGATCAAAATTGTAAAAAAAAAAGCATTAAAAAATAATAATGCAATAATATTTTACATACATACATCATCTAAACCGCTTATCCTTCTTTTACTGATGATGAAATACTTTATTACATTATAGGGAACAGGTTGACCATATGTAATGCCTCATTACATAATTGGGAATTAATTATGTTTACAAATTGATCTTTTTTTTTTTCAAATGGATAGTAATGTATAGGCACGTTTTGTGCTCTATTCCACATTTTTAACTATATTCGGTGAGTTTATTACATGTAGTGAGGAGATAATATTGAAATTGCACACAGTATTAAGACCTGAGACTTACTGATAGTTTCAAACAGTGCTTAAACAGATGTGTGTAGTAGAAGCCATGTTTAAGTTTTCTGACATTCAGTCTTTGAACATGTGCTATTCTCTAGCATGTTATCTGCTCTACTGACTGTAACCAGGGGTGTCACTAGAGGTTTGTGTATAGGGAAGCTATAATATAGGAAGCTAATGGCCCCAAAATATCTGTTCATTGTGAAATTTAAAAGCAGGACAAGCCATAAAATTGATCAAAAAATTAACAACAGACACAGATCAAGCAAAAGTAGTCGGACAGTGCTCTCTCCTCTCTTAGATAAGCTACAAGGTCCTAAATATGTCATTGAAAAATACACACATATTATAGATCAGTTCAGTCTCAGTTGGTGCAATCAGAAAGAGTGGTTTTGCTCTGCAGGCATGTTTAATAAACCAGGTGACAGAATTTTGTCAGCGAGACAAATATTATGTTTTCTTAGTTAAGTTCACGTAAATTCAGTATTAATTTAATGGAAAGTTGTAAACAACTCTCCCTTGCTTTCTTCTTGATCACTAACCTCCATCAGGGCAGTGTCCTTCAGCTTCTTTCTCCCCCTCTCTTCCTGTGTTTAGTAATACTTTATGTTATTATTAAATACAGATTTATAAGAACTCAAAGAAATAATGAGAGATCAATCATATTATTTTAAACATATATATATGTATATATATATATATATATATATATATGGTAAAAATCTTCTCATTTGACTGGCCTTTGATGGAGCTACCACCTCTTAATTTCCATCTACAGGTTGAGGAATCGAGGGACACAAAATTGCTTAATGATCAACACTATATGACCTTTTCACTGACATTCAGTTACTGTAAACAATAAAATATGGCAAACACTGGTGTCATTGTTTCTAAATACTGAAAAGAAATTACTTGTGTCACTCATTCACACTCTCACCCGATATCCAGCTATACTGACCATAATTTAACACAAATCCATATTGTAGTTGGGAATCTTCACTTTGTCACTACATAGTTTCACTTTGTATGTTGTAGATTTTGAATAAGGTCTAATGTTAATTTTAGTGAGATTTTAGCCAAAATCCTATCTTCATAGACCCTCCTCCAGGTGTATTATGATTTGCTTAGAACTTATGAGGTGTAATATAATTGGCCAATCTGAGGGTTCCACCTTTCATGATAGCAGAGCAGAAGCAGTGCCTCCCCCAGGCAGAGGCACTTGAGTACGGTTTTCTCTGTAACAGTACTTTTGGAGTAG
This sequence comes from Colossoma macropomum, assembly GCF_904425465.1. NCBI lineage: Eukaryota > Metazoa > Chordata > Actinopteri > Characiformes > Serrasalmidae > Colossoma > Colossoma macropomum. Next base: position 1,084,576 of record NW_023496050.1, read on the forward strand.
AATTAAATCAAAGTACTTTTACTTGAGTCAATTTTTAATTAAATACTTTTACTTCGCTACTTTAATTTTCATAATGTTACAGAGTAAAAATTAATTATGACCATATCAGCGCAGAAACTAATACGAACAAAGCACGGTTAAATTTAAAAGATTCACCAATCAAAAAACAGCAGCTCCGGCAGGAAAAACACTACAGAGATGTCCAGTGTAGTGGAGAAGGACAGAGGAGGACTTAACCAGCACACACAAGGAACAGACCCCATCCAAACGGTTATCTTTGTTATCTTTATCTTTGTTATCCGCTTTCACAACTCAACTCCAGCCTGAGGCAGTGTTAGCCGAGCTAGCTGATCCGAGCTAAACAGGTACAGGTACTGTGTTTACGGTTCTCTTCTTACTTTTATAATGCTTAGCCCAATGTTAGTACAGATAGCTCCAGTGTTGATATAATTACAAAACCCCACAATTAGGTTACTTCCAGTAATCATTTCATGTAACTGATTACTTCTTTCAGAATGTGATTTGTGTTATATTATGTTATGTTATGTTACATGTTATATTACACTTTCCTGGACAATAAAATAAGTAATAAAGTAAGTAATAAAGTAATCTCTCTACTTGTTACTTCTACATTACTCATCTACTATTCTTCTACATTGATTAAGCATATTTCTTAGAATAAACAAAATTATCTGCCAATATATAGTCAGATAATTTAAGGTAATGATATTACTTAAGTAAAAACATGTCTAGAAATAAATTAAATAATCTTATAATACTAATACATCTCAAAATGAGAAGTATTAGATATGTAGACTACATTTAAGATGAGAGATCTTTCTAGAGATAATTTTCTACAGTGTAGACGGCTGCACTGCTCAGGTTCACAGACCGTCAATTAATTTAAAAATGTGCAGAATGTGCAGTTTTGGCGATTCTCTGCTGCACTGTACCCACCAGAGAATGTGTGTTAAAATCTAACCCAGTTAGTGCATCTTCTGTGCTGATCTTGATACTAAGGTTCATGCTTGTTCTGTCTGTCTGAGACTGGTTCCCCTCTTTGAACCTTTGGTTAAAGTTCTCACAGGGCTGGATTTTTATTTATAAACATTCAGTTTATTTGTAGTTGTAGGTCACTGAGGCCCAACATCCTAAATGTACTTTGTCTAATTTAATAATGGGGCAAGCAAAACTGGCAGTTTGGAAGTCCTTCAGCTTTATGTGTGAAGTGCATTCTTTCTTTCTTTTTTTTTCTTTCTTTCTTTGTTTCCTCTTGTTATTGTTTTTTGAAAAATATATGCCCATTTTGAATTTGATGGCAGCAACGCATTTCAAAAAAGTTCAAGGGCATGTTTACCACTGTGTTTTATCACCTCTTCTTTTAACAACATTCTGTAAGCGTTTGGGAACTGAGGAGACCAATTACTGTAGTTTTGAAAATGAAATGTTTTTCCAATCTTGCTTGATACAGGATTTCAGCTGCTCAGCACTTCAGGGTTTCCTTTGTCATATTTTTTGTTTCATGAAGCACCAAATGTTTTTAGTGGGTGACTGGTCTAGACCACAGACAGGCCGGTTTAGCACTATAGTATGTGCAGAATGTGGTTTGGCATTGTCATACAGAAATAAGTGAGGCCCTCCCTCAAAGAGACATGATTTGGAATGCAGCTTATTTTGCTCCAAAACCTGCATATCGCTGTTGTCGGAAGAAAACCTTGTATCTCCATTTTTGAGGTTTTTCAGTTTTTGACATAATTTGAAAATAACCATGGTTGTATATATTGTATGTAAATTCCATGATAAATGGACCAACAGAAATGACCTGAAATGACTTAGAAAAAAGTCTGGTTCCATTGAGTTACATTAAAAGTAAAGTAGGTTTTTTCCTTCTCCTGTAAAGTTACCATTTTGGAGATGGGGTTTTCTTCCAACAACAGCGATATATCATTCAGCATTAATGGTGTCTTCAGAGATGTGCTAGTCCATGCCATGTGCACTAATGTACCCCATAGCATCATGGATGTTGCCTTTTGAACTGGGTGCTGATAACAAGGCAGATGGTCCCTCTCCTCCTTAGCCTGGAGGACCATGTCCATGATTTCCAAAAAGAATTTCAAATTTTGATTTGTTGGCGCACAGGACACTTTTCCACTTCACCTTAGTCCATGTTAAATGAGCTTGGACCCAGAGAAGGCAATGGTGTTTCTGGATCCTGTTTATATATGGTCTGTTCCTTTGCATGGTAGAGTTTTGACTTGCATTTGCAGATGCAACAATGAACTGTGTTCATAGACAGTTGTTTTCATAATTGTTCTTGAGCTCATACAGTGATTTCTTCTACAGAGTCGTTGCGTATTTTTTAATACCCAATCATATTACTGAGCTGTTGCCAATTAACCCACCCGCTTGTCAAAATAGAGATATATTTTTCAAAAAAACAAATTTCTCAGTTTCAACATTTGAAATGTTGCCTTTGTACTATTTACAATTAATTGGGTGTAAATGATTTGCACATCATTGCATTCTGTTTTTATTTAGGTTTTGCACATGCTTCCAACTATTTTGGAAATGGGGTTGTATGATGTGAAGTGGTAGGAGTCAGTAGATTTGGGAGTGTAGAAGGAGTTGCCCTCTGCCTCTCAGGCAGCGACATGTTTAGCAGTAAGAGGAGCTGTGTGCCAGTCTCAAGAACTTGTGTTAGTTCATCAGCTGTTTGTGAAAATTTCTTGAGTTGATTTGAATTTTCTCCTTGTTGAGTTCAAATGTCATACAGTGACCCCACATTCTTTCCTCTCTTGTCAGCCAGGACTTTTCATGTCTGACCTTTTCTACAGCCATACTGTGGTCACCGAGCTTGTACTTGGTCAGGACCTGTTTTGTTTTTCTCTGACAGCCAGGAGATAATCTTTCAATTCATAATCTGTTTTTTAGCACCATAAGGCATTCAAGTCTACTTTCAGTTTTAATTTCTTTTTTAAAATGTTCCAATCAGTTTGATGAGCTGATTAGTGTTTAACTAATGATGTTTTGTTGAGGCTGTAAAGCAGTGCTGGAGTGAGGCTGCTGTGTGTTACTGTTATAGGGTTAATAATCATCAGAACCAGCAAACTGAATAAACTCATTTCAGGGTTCAGTTCTTGGCTCTGAAGCAGTGTTTCTCTGGGACTTGTCTTCAAGTGCACTCAAAAATATAGGAAACTTTTTGTATGTTTACTAACAGAGAAAATTGGCATAATTCCACTCTGCCTGCATTAGTTGGTGTTTTTCATAAATTTTTGTTAAGATTATACAGATTATGAGTTCTTGGCTCCAGATGTAAGGGATAATTTGAGCGTTGTCCTCTGCTGCTCAGGGGCATTGATCATTCCATTTCTGATGCTGTCAGGGCCACAAGCTTTTTTTTTGGATTTTAAAGATTTGAGTTTTTGAGCCAAGTAGAACTCAAGTTATTCCACATTCCCAGATTCTATATTATAAAATCTTCAAAGATTCAATGAGTTTTATTTTTAAAGTTTGTTTTTTCAGTTACACTGAAATAAACTGTCCAATAAGTTGGACTTAGTTTATATTGCTTTATTGCTTCACAGTCCTTCACAGTTTCATTTAAATGTTGAAGGTAGCAGCTTTTTGATCTGAATTCGGTTCATTTCCATTCAGTTCATGCTGATTATTGGCAAGACAATGCTGAATTTGTATTACTGTGAGTTATATAGTTTGACAGTTTTAAAAGAAATGGTTTTTGTTGGTTTGGTAAAAAAACATAAAAGCAAATAAATAACTGTTAAGCTTAAAACATTAAAACTTCAATATCTCTCTCTTTCTCTCTGTCCCACACACACACATACACACACACTCTCTCTCTCTCTCTCCCACACACACACACACACACACACACACACACACAGGCCTTTATGTTTATGATTTGAAGTGACTGAATAAAAGTCTCTGTTCAAAATTAAAAAAAATCTCTCTCTCTCTCTCTCTCTCTCTCTCTCTCTCTCTCTCTCTCTCTATACCTGAGTGTGTGAAGTGTACAGAGTGGATCAGAAAGCAGTTTCACTCCGGATTCTCCTGGGTGATTGTAGGTCAGATCCAGTTTTTTCAGTTTGGAAGGGTTTGATTTAAGAGCTGAAGCCAGAGAAGAACAGCCTTCCTCTGTTACTAAACAACCAGATAACCTACAGAAAAGAGGGAAAAACAGAGAGATAAATAAAAGAATAGAGAAGTCTATACATAAAACAGCTGTATTTCTGTCATTTTAGTGCATAAACTACAAGCACCTTCACATTCTGTGAAATATACAATGTGTATATTTATTATAACATATTAAACAGAATGAAACAGCTTTACATACCTAATAACAACATGTGCAGAGTCAGATTGTTTCAGATATGATTCTGAGTTTTAAAAATGTTTAAATAAAAGATCTACAGACTGAATTCAGGAGCTGCTGACAGTTCCAACTGCACCACTGACACATTAATGTAAATACTGAACAGTGTTATGCTGCTCTGTCTCACTTCTCTTTTTTAAGTAAGGAATTCTGTTTCTCGCAAACTCTTACCCCACACTTGTTTCCTAAATACACTGGTTTGATAAAATGAGTTTTACCCCTACACTGCCCGGAAGATGTTTGTAGTGAAGTCCCTCATGCCAAATAGAATCAGATGCCTCCTTGAAATCTACAAAACAGGTGAGAACTTTTCATTTTTTAATTGATGTATGTGTCCAATAATTGGGGTTTGTAGGTTGTCGATGTGGTCCGTTGTTCTGTGACTTGGAAAAAAACGAATCTGACTCTTTTCTCAGGAAACTGTGTTCACTAACACAATGTTAAGAAATAAGACATAGGAAAGTCATGTGAGTGCACATGCAACATATTGTTCCCATCTTGTTCTGATATATAAGCGTACATGAGCAGTAGCAAAGAGGAAAGCTACATGTTGGCTTCTCTCCCATGAGCATTGTCCAGTGTACCTTGCTGAATTACTAATATTATCACATCAGCAGTGTTTGGATGCATCAGTGGTGAGTTTTGTTTCTTGCAAATGATACTTATAATTTGATGTACTTCAGTGATAAACAAATTTGGCATTGAAGTCACTGGAAAACCTTTAGCTTTATCAACAGAGCCATAAATGAAACTTTTAAAAGCTGCATGAGAACAAGAAGTGTACTGTGGAGTCATCCATAGCAAATGTGCATAACTACACAAGCAGCCTGGCTTTAGGGTGCCACTATGGATGGTTCAAAGGGTCAAAATAAATGAGAGGCATTATTAATTTATCATGTTAATGAGTTATCATTGTGTTAACTTTGACACCAACAATACTTGCATAATACATAATAGGTATGTAATTGTCACATGATTTACATTCTGGTTTTAGTCCACATTTCTGACTTTGTTCTGTTTTTTTTTTTTTCAATGTCAAAAATGCAAAACACACAAAAAAACAAAATGTAAGGGTTTTTTTCAGTCTGCAAAATAAAACTGTACACACATAAATAACTTTGTAAATTCAAATGTAAATCATAATAAAATATATGCAAACAGAATTCTGGAGTAAACTGAATTTATTTAATGCTGGTGATCACTGATTTCTAAGGATTAATTAAGTATTTCAATAATTGATTAAAATCTTTGAAAGCATGAGAAAGGAACACTGAGAGGAAAAGTGAAAGTCTGTATGAAAGCACCAGTGGTTCCAAACTTGCATCCCTCATATTCCTATATAAAAGTACTGTCACGCTTCCTGGTTCTCATTCGGACTCCCAGACCACCAAGAACTCCACTTCCCAGAATCCTTCAGTCAGTCACGAGACTCTGCCAACCAATCACCAACCACCTAACAGATCACAGTCACCGGAATACTAATCATCATCACCTGTTGCACTCTGTATTTATACCGGTTTGTTTGAAACGTATCTTTGCGAAGTATTGCCCTTACCTAGTCTGTGCATACCGAGCCGTTTGTTTTTCTGATTGCTACTCCGTGTTTGACCTCGCTTGTTTTTTCGTTTTTGATTCTCGTCTCTGTCTTGGCTTTGTTGTTTTGGTTTTTGTGCTATTTCTGGTTACGACTCTCGCCTGTTTTTTCGACTTCGCTTTCGCCTATGCCCATGTATTTCGTCTGCTTATTCTGGTTATTGGCCTGGTCTGGTGTTAACCCTGTTTACTCCCGTCAGAATAAATCTTCCGGATTAACTTTTATCCGCGTGTGTCTGGTTTACAAACCCTGCGTTACAAGTACAGAAAGCTATAACTCTCTTCTTTCATAGATAGCAGTTAAAATCATTCATTTATAGATGTTAGATGTTTTATTATGTTTTATCTATTAATAATAGTTGTTTATTAATGTGTTAGTTAATGCAACTCAACATTAGGACAGTAAGAACTAAACACTAATGAACAATTTATCTAAATCTATAAGAATGTAAAGTCTAAATATTATACACATATATATAAAAAATGTATAGTAGAACAAAGAATTAGAATTAAAATTTATTAGAATTAACTCATGTAGCCATTAACTAAAATCTCATGTAAACATTTAGTAATGTGTTAAATATTAATTAAAGTAACAACTAAAATACTTGTGTAACGGTGGAGGCAAGGAGGTGGGATGCAAATGCAAGTTGCTTTTATTGAAATTAGAGTCCAGAGTAGCAGAGGTTTGAAGAACGAATCAGTCCATGACAAAAACCAAACTACAAGAAGAAAGCAAACAAGAGACAAGGAAACATCCGCAAGAACATCCACAATGCAAGACAGAGACTGAACAAACACAGGGGTATAAATACACAGAGGGGAAATGAGAAACACCTGTGACTAATGAGGGGTGGAGCAGATAACAAGGGGCAGGACCAGGGAGGAGACACAGAACAACAAAAGCACATGGTACAAGAAAACAAAAAGGCACATGGCTACCATAGAGGGGACGAAAGACACACTGAGAGGGACAAAGGGAGAATCCGTGACAGAACCCCCCTCCTAACGCGCAGCTCCTGAAGTGCGAAAAACAAAGGCCATCCAAAGCGGGAGCCAGGTAGGAGGAGGGACCAGAAAAACATATGAACATAAACATTAAACTATACAGGGGACAGGACACCAGACCGGGATCATACACTAAACTGTGCAAGGGACTGGACAAGGGACAACGACAAAACAGACAGGAAACTAGACAGAGGAATGCATGGGAAACTGGATAGGGGAATGGACAGGAAACTTCTGAAATGACAGGACATGAGACAGGACAAATGGTTGAATGCGAGACTGGACAGTAGACTGAACATGGGACTGGACAGATGATGGGATGAAGGAAGAGACAGATGAGACATAAGTGGAAAGAGACAGAAAAAAGGGCTGGACAGGAGATGGAACACGCAACTGGATAGGACCTGACAGGGACAAGACTGGAAATAAAAGTGGAGAGAGAACAGGAGACTGGAGCAGAGAAACAGGGTACTGGAGGGAAGTCTGGACAGAGGAACAGACAGTGGGCTGGACAGAGGAACAGACAGTGGGCTGGACAAGAGACTGCGTAGGAGGCTGGAAAGATGGCAGAACAGGAGATGGAGTTAACATAGACATGGGGACAGGAACAGACATGGTTACTGGGACAGGAACAGAAACACGGACAGGAATGGGTACAATAAGACCAAACACAGAAACAGGAACACTGAGACGGGTACAGATATATACATGGTTACAGGGACAAAAACAAAACTATGGACTGGAGACTGGACAGACTTGGGGGAAAACACAGAATTAAGAAGTTCATGCAGGTGAAGGAACAGGGTGGCAGACTGAGTGGGGAACTGGAAAAGCAAGGAGAATGGTACTTGAGCAGGGAGCTGGGTAAATGTTGCAGGAGCAGGATGCCTGGAAGGCCGGCACTGGAGCAGAACGCTGTGAGGCAGTTACTGGACGCTGAAAGGTAGGCATAGGAGGGGGTTGCTTGGGGGGGTCGGCGGTGGAGCCTGATGCTGAGAGGCCGGCGCCAAACCAGGACAGGAAGTGACAAAAGGGGTATCCCAGGGTGCAGGAGCAGAAACTGGAGCATCCCAGGGGGTAAAGGAGCAGGAGTGGCCCAGGAAGCAGGAACTGGGACTGGCGACTCTGAGGCCACGGGCAGGTCTGGAGACATCGAGGCAACCAGCAGGTCAGGGAACTCATAAGTGATGTCCCCGGCTGCAGGCTGGGCCGCAGCGACATCCATGGCTGCTGGCTGAGCTGAGAGCAAGGAAGTTTTTTCTCCTTACCAGGGAACAACAACTGAAGCCGACGAAGCAGATGGTAACTCTCCTGAAGTCCGACCTTATTCTCATAAATAAGTTCATGCAAACTTGCTGCTTCCCTGTGTGGTCTTGCATTCTGTAACGGTGGAGGCAAGGAGGTGGGATGCAAATGCGAGTTGCTTTTATTGAAATTAGTGCAGAGTCCAGAGTAGCATAGGTTTGAAGAACGGATGAGTCCATGACAAAAACCAAACTACAAGAAGAAAGCAAACAAGAGACAAGGAAACATCCGCAAGAACATCCGCAAGAACATCTGCAAGAACATCCGCAATACAAGACAGAGACTGAACAAACACAGGGGTATAAATACACAGAGGGGAAATGAGAAACACCTGTGACTAATGAGGGGCGGAGCACAGGCAGGTGGAACAGATAACAAGGGGCAGAACCAGGGAGGAGACACAGAACAACAACAAAAGCACATGGTACAAGAAAACAAAAGGCACTTGGCTACCATAGAGGGGACGAAAGACACACTGAGAGGGACAAAGGGAGAATCCGTGACAACTTGATAAAGATGGCAGACTGTCTGATAACTGTATAATTTAGTGGCCGCCTAAACTACTCCTGAAGTTTTCCTGCCCTGCAGGTTTGGGTGTTTCACTGTTCCAACTAATCAGGGTCCAGTTTCCCAAAAACATCTTAGTGTTAAAATCATCTTAACTGGTAGAGAGAGAGTTCACTGGAACTAAGAGTTCTTCACTGTAAGTAAGGGGTCTAGGCCAACCCCTGAAAAACAACCCCATAGCATTATCCCTCCTCCACCAAACCTTACAGTTGGCACAATGCAGTCAGGCAGGTAATGTCCTCCTGGCATTCGCCAAACCCAGACTCATCCATCAGACTGCCAGATAGAGAAGTGTGATTTGTCACTCCACAGAATACGTTTCCACTGCTCCAGAGTCCAGTAGCAGCGTGCTTTACACCACTCCACCCGACACTTGGCATTGTGCATTCTGATCTTACGCTTGTGTGTAGCTGCTCAGCCATGGAAATCCATTTCGTGAAGCTCCTAATGTGCAGTTGTTTTGCTGATGTTGCTTCCAGAGGCAATTTGGAACTCTTTAGTCAGTGATTCAACAGAGGATAGGTGGTGTGCTCTTCAGCACTCACTGGCCTCACTCTGTGAGTTTTCATGGTCTACCACTTTGTGGCTGAGCTGTTGTTGCTCCTAGGTGCTTATAGTAATATCGCTTACAGTTGAAATGGCAGATCTGGCAGAATAGAAATTTCACAAACAGATGTGTGGCAGAGGTAGCATCCTATGACAGTGCCACGTTTAAAGTCACTAAGCTCATATATTATATATAATAATATTAATAATATATTGAATTAATCCATTAATGGCCAGGGCCCACCAGCAGGCCCAAAGTTTTATTACACACACTTCTATAACCTAAGAACAGCTCAGCCAGTTTGCACTGAAGTCTCTGTAGTTACTGAACAGTAAGGCTTAGTATATAATAAACCTGCCTTTTTTAGGGGTTAAGGCAAAATGTCTGGAATTTTAAGAGGTTAAGATTGATAAATATATATGGTATCAAGGAATTGATTTTTATATACAATGTAACATAACATTTCTAAAAACAACACTGATATGTTGCTGAGGTTTTTATTAATGTTAACAATGTTTTAGGTAACGGTTATGTAATGATTTTATTCTAATCTTTGTCCTAATATTATTGTTGTGAATGATATAATACATTAATTAGAATAATCAAAGCTATTAATTAAAACATTATTTGGCATTATCATAAACTTTAATAAATTGTTCATTAGTGTTTCATTCTTACTGTCCCAATTGTTGAATAACATTAATAAACTACTCAATAAAATCTAAAATAATGTTCTTTATTTCTATCACTAGTTATTTCATTATTTATTGTGACTTCATTTTACTGTTTAGTAATGCTTATAATCTCTAAAATACCATACATTTGTGTACTCTTATTGTACAGTGTTACCAGTTTAAGACTGTTAGTCCAGTTCACTAGAATGCTCATCTTGTGTTTTGATATATATAGAGGAACATCAGAGAAGCACTGAATTTAACAGCTAAAATCTTTCCATTCAGGAATGAAGGTTTACCTGAGTATCTCCAGTTTAAAGTAAGGGCTTTTCAGTCCATCAGAGAGCTTGTCCATGCCTGAGTCCTTTAGGTCATTTATACTAAGGTCCAGTTCTCTCAGAAAGGAGTTTTCAAATTTTAAAGCTGATCCCAGATTTTCACAAGATGTTTCCCCCAAATTACAAAGACCTAGTCTGGAAAGGGAGAGGAAATACAACGCATTTAACCAAATACTTAATATTTTACCAGTACTTAATTAACTAAGAAAAAAAATAATTTTGATAATTTATAATTTATATCACTGTTTAGACAACACCATTGATTGCTTCTATTTTATGTTATTAAGGTAGTTACAGAAAATTACAAAAGAAAAAAATTAAGTTTAGCCAGAAGAAATAGCATTAGACAAAAAGGAGACATGCAGTACTTCTGACCCAAATAAAAATATAATAATTACTTTTGGCATTAAAAAATAACTACACCCCACTATTTTCAGCTAACTCCACACCTAGCTCAATTTTGAAAAATGCTCAAAAATGGGAGGGGCATGTTGGGAGAGGAGCTGCAAAAATCTACGAGAATATATGGAGAGTGACAGAATCAAACAGCACTTTCGCAACTGAGAGGTCTTACAAGGTTGAAGACTTTTCTCTATTACTATCCCCATCTACGATGAGGGAAGGTGTTTCTGATCAGGCAGTGCGTCTTGAGCCTTAACAGAATGAGCCACCGACTCAAGCTGCCGAAGAGTTAACATCGTGCCAGAAAATTATTAGCAGCGAGTAGGAGAGGAGTCAGAACGGTAGAACATTCCCTAAAACCATGACAGCTAGCTTGTAATTATCTGTTCAGCAGGTACATATTCGATATAACCCAAGTCCTGATTTCTTAGATGTACTGAATTCTGAATGAATAAAGTGGATTTCTTTAAACAACGTCTAAGTTTCATTCAGTTTGACATCAAGCTATGAAAAACATATTTCGATTATTTACAGTGCATATGTGGTGAAAATATGGTTTAAATTGGTTTACCAAACAAAACATTGCAGCAAACTCACATCAAATAGGCACAGTCTTACAGCTTCATGGCCAAATACTAAACACTTAAATGATTTTCAATTGTATTTTCATACAAAATTAGCAAAGATTATTAAATGACTGTTGCAATGAACTCATAAATAGCCAATACATGTATCACTAACTTATGCTATTTTCAGACAAAAACTTTTTAGCAGCAAGATAAAATATTTTAACAGAGAACAAAATATCATAATGATGAAATGTTTCCTTTCAGCACATGTAGAGAAAATTTCCCTGCTTTGAAGAAAACTTTATTATGACCTGCCAAGTATGCCTCAAAACCTGTGTAAATATCCATTTTTACAAGTCAAATATTTTGTATTATTGTTCTTTTTTAAATTATAAGCTGTTTCTTATGTTCTGCGATAAGGCCCTGTCAGCTAATTTAGAGAATGGGCAGCAAAACTTTTCATCTTATATAGCAAACAGAAAAAAAATGCATAATTAATATGCACTAGCAGAACATGCTGTGATCAGTCTCAGGCCTCAGACTTTTCTCCTTTGCTAATTGTGTCAAGATTTGTCTTTGTTTACATTTTATTGATATTTAATTTGATACATTTGATATGATACAGCCAGGTCATATTTTCAAATGGTGATACTATTATTATAGTTTTCGATAATCTGATTTAACTATTAAGGAGGAACACAGTAACAACTCATGCATTAGTAATGGGTTTTCAAGATTTTCACTTTATAATACTGCTTATTGTAAACAACTCCAAAGTTCAGTCTTAGCAGTTGGTTGCATTTTCTGTTTCTCATCAACCAAGTAATCCCAAAAATGTTCAAACATGTTGAGGTCTGAGCTCAGGGGTGGCCAGTCTATTATTCTGAAAACACCACTAGGTCCTTTGCCTGATAAGTATGCATTGATCTCAGCATCGTGTGTAGGGTAATTATCTTTCTGTGGAATATTTTTTTCCCAATCAGTTTTGGTGGTCTACCAAGTCTCACACAGTTGTTCAGAGATCCATTTTCTCTATATAGTTCCTCATTCTCATTTTTCTTTGATTTTCCCCTTCCTTATGGAAGTGGATTATCTTATATTTGATCTCTTCAAAATATGTCTTTTAATCAGTTTAAATGCATATAAAAAGGCATTTAAAATGCAGCTTAGGTGTGTTTAGGTGGTTATTGTGTGACTGTTTATGTCTCTTTAAAGAATGGAAGAGTTAAAGTGACATTAGAATGTACAAAAGTAAAGACTGGACAAATTAAATACAATAATAATAAATAATAGCATTGATATTATACTTACATTTAATTTTCTGTTAAATATATGTTTTGTTCTGACAATAAAAATGAATAATGTACAAAATGAATGTTTTAAATTTACATTGAATAAACAAAACATTCATCTCTAACTTTTGCACAGTACTGTACATAAATAAAATGTTTTTCACTCTGTAGTAATTCTGATTCTTACCTATGTAGTGGAGTAGTAATGATTGATCTGTTAGCATATTCGTTTAGTTTAAGAATGACTTTGCAAAATGTTTACCTGAGTATCTCCAGTTTACAGTGTGAACTCTTGAGTCCGTCAGAAAGAACCTTCACACCTGAATTCTGCAGTCCATTGTGTGTTAGGTCCAGTTCTCTCAAGTGAGAATTCTGTGTTTGTAAAGCTGGTGTGAGAAATTCACAGGACTTTTCAGTGAGATTACAGGCAACTAATCTGCAAAAAAGGGAGAAAATACAGTACAGAATTTTATTTAATCAGTTCATACATGCTGGTATGTTTTCATTCTAAAGCCAAGCCAATAAAATAGACTATAATATTTAAAATTGAATATCAAAGTCTTGTCAATTTCTTGCAGATGTGATGTAAAATATTATTAACATATTATTACTAAAAAGTAGCACATTGATTAAGTGCAATGTTTCACTAAATACACCACTAAATACACTGTGTGAGGAAGTCCCTCTTGATTAGATTGGTTGCATTTCCCTGTAAATTGGCAGACAGGATGTTTCTGTAGGCTTCATTTTGCTGCTACCATCATGAGTTACATCATCAATAAAGATAAGTAAGCATGTTCCAGAAGCAGCCATATGATGAGATCATATGTTTTGGATTATGAGCAGATCCTTTCATTCTCCACACTTTGTCTTTTCATTTGCTTTGGGAGAGGTTAATCTTGGCCTCATCAGTCTATAAAATTCTGTTCCAGAACTTTTATGACATCTCTATATTTCTTGGCTTATTCTAATCTAGCCATCTGATTCTTACTGCTGATGAGTGGTTTGCATTCTGTGGTATGGCCTCTATATTTCTGTTCTCAAAGTCTTCTTTGAATAGAGAATTTGGATGCCTTCATTACTGCCCTGTGGAGATTGCTTGTGACATTGGCATAGGAACCGGAGGAGATGGGTGGAAACGGCTGCATTTGTCTCACCCAAAAAGTATACTGCAAGGGATTTTAAGTGGCACTGGGCCTTTTTTAAGGCTTTTGTTGAGGTGCTTGTTCTAAAATAAAGAGTGTTTGCCTAAAAAAACTATGCTGTGTTTGAATATCCTCCAATCACCAGTTTCTCTGGCCTCAGCGTTTGACTTGTTGTAGCATCTAGTTGGTAGTGAGGTTAGCTTTCACCAGCTTTGAACTTGAGGTCAGTAAAAAGAGCACAACAAATAGTAACAAAGGCTAATTATAGCTATGAAAATGTCTTACGTATAACGTTTTGGTACTAGAAAGGTTTGGGTTGGCTAACCTTAACTATGCTCAAGTCATCAAAAAACACTCCGAAACATCAAGTTATGTTAGCCTCTGGCCACGTCCCAATCTGCATACTGCCACACCAAATAGTATGTAAAAATTAGTACACCATCATTAGATGTGCTTTCAGTACTGTAGTATGTAAAGTTCCAAAGTGTGTTGTTTAGGACACAGCCTCACTGTCTAATGTTAGTCTTGTAACACTAGAACTTTCTTAGTATTAACCTTATTGTAAATTGTTTTGACATCTCATTTCAGCATACTGCTACTAAAAAAAGTGATAGATAAAACCATCACAGGACATAACGTTACTGTTTTTTTTATAGAGTAGCCTTAAGCCCTATTCTAACATATAGATTTTCATGGTTAGATGGGGTATTGCCAGTTTACCTTGCCATTATTTTGTTTACGCTAACAATTTAACTTTCTGTGTTGATGAATGCAGTGTATCATTAGCCTCACCATTAGCTTGGGAATTCACAGCAAACAGTCAACTTCACTGCATAAAATCAAACTGTAATTTTTACGTATTCTGAGTTGTAGGGGAGCACAGGGAACAGCCTAACGCGGAGCACGGTTTAACGGTTAGAAGGTCAAGCAGTGTGAGCTTCTGGCCACATTATCACATTTCTTAGCCATGTTCACCCATGGAAATTCAGAGCGATTCATCTTTAATCACTGTCTTGTTGCCTATAATGCAGCATCATTTTGAAGCACATGACAAGCTCACAGCAAGTGCTAACGAGACTTAATCAGACTTTTCGAGCAAGTGTTACAACTAACCCTCTGTTTGTTACAACTAACCACACCCATGGGGCAAATCCAAATCCAAAAGACACTTTCATTCATTCACTCATATACTCAAAGTGATTATTCCAACTTAAATATTTTTACAATTATTTAACACAAACCAAAATGTGTTAGTTTGTGCCCTGTTCTCCCCTACATATAAGATAGGATAGTAATTTTACATATCAGCCTTATTTTAGCCACAGACAATGCTGAGGCTGAAGTCAGGTTCCTATTTGCCAGCTTCTTGTTCAAATGCCTGTTCCACCTTAAATATTGCAGCAGTTACATTGTGCTGCTAATAACTGCCGCACCATTTAAGGTGAAATGGAAAAATCTGAACAAGAAGCTGGTGAGTAAGAATCTGACTTCAGCTTTGTCAGAGAACACAAGAAAGCACTTCTTTGAGTGTCTCCATACTGTTCAATGCCAATTTATCAGATCAATAAACACAAATAATACAGTGTGCTTAGTTTTTCATAAGCCTCTTCAGAATTGTTTTCAAACAGCTATTCAGCTCTGTGACTACAGTGGCAGATTCATAATAGCAAATGTGTCCTCCCCAATGTCAAACTCACTCCTACGCCCTTGGCTGGGGATGTCACTGACTGTTGTTTTTGGGGTTCTCATCAAAGCTCTCACAGTGTTTCTGTCATCAACTGCTGTTGTTTTCCCTGGCCAACCTGTTCAATGTCTGGTTAATTAAGTTCTTGATGAGGTCAATATCAATAAACGTGCCTTTGGTCATTTATTTATTTCATACAAACTTTGAGAAACAATTAAATGTTCAAGTTTTACTCTGAATGAACACATTATTATGAATACATAAGAATGTTAATCTTCATTTTAATATATATTTTATACATTTTATACCCTTTTTTGTGGAGATGGGGATTTTGACATGTCCTGCAGGTGCTTCATAGTTAAGTATGGTTAAATAACAACTTTTTTTAAAACTTCTATGTTTTCGTAAGGTTTTAAAGAAGTTTGTCAGTAATTTAGGCATTTTGATTATACGTTTTTCAATTTTCATTAAAATATAAACAAGAATTGCCAGCTACCCTGTCATCTTAGCATAACTTTGACATCAGTGACATCACAATCTTCATATTGTTTTATCTTATCAATGGACTAAACACACCTGCTGCATGTTCAGTAAGTATATAAGTTTATTTCACTTAATATTTCTCACATTGTCTCCATGCTTAGCTGAAATCAAGCTTAAGATATCCGCCCTGTTGTGGTGAAATATCGAGTTTGAGAATATCAGAATATATCTTTGAAGCAAAAAAAGGTCATCTCGAACATATCAACATGTGTGCAACCATAGGTCAATCATGTGTTCATCAATTGCTGACTTTAGCTAAATTTATCTACATTTTGCCATGACTGGGTGGATGCATGCATGATAGGGTGGACATATACATGCATTTCCTTTGTTGTTTCTTGTTTTGTTTTTTTTGTTTTTTTTTTTATAAAATGGCATTTCGTACGAATTGTTGAACTATTGATGGTTAAAAGAGTTACACTGTTTTTGCAAGATTTTAAAACAGGCAAAACCTCCTGTGCCTCGTCATACTGCTACAAGGGCACTTAAATGGTAAGAATGACCAAAACACCAACACAATCAGTCGTTCACTTACACACCCAAACCTACTCTCCACTATATATACTTAGATATTTATTATGGACACATTGTTAATTAAACTACTGCCATTTTTGTCCTTGTACACCCCATCACCTTCATGTTTTATAAAAATAAATATGTAATTCTTCACAGGTAAACAAACTATTATAATTGATTTTTGCTGGACTGCCTAGCAGCCAGCCTAGAAGAGGCATTTTCACTTACTGACTGACTGACTAACTTTGTTGAAAGACGCATGTGTGAGAAGTGTAGCTAGCCCTCCGTAGGTGATGGTAATGCACCCTAAGTTAGCCTGCTAAACACCCCATAACTGCCATTTGTCCAAAAGAAGAAGACCTGGGCACTGATTTCTCATGCAATACAGCATTAGGGAAGCTTGTTTTATGAGGGTGTGTGTCCTTGCTTGACACACGTGAGCTGAGGGAGCTCCAATGGCTCCTTGTCAGCTCTTTTTCAACACTGTGTGTCTGTCTTAGGAGAAGTTTTTCAACGTGGTCTCGACCGAGTCCAACTACTGTTTTTTGGTAGTCAGCAGCTCAGGGGTTAAACTGGGCTGGAGAGAACCAGAACTTTATAGCATTTTTGGTTCATCTCAGTGGCAAACAGCGCTGAGCTCTGGTGCTGTTTTTTGGTGGAAATGTAAACTATTTCACAATAAAATCTTTATGAACCCCCTTTTAACTATTCAATGTGAAAATACAGAGAAATGACCTTTAACCTCTCCAACTCTTCAAATTCATTTGTTTTTTGCCACCATGTGTTTAAACAGTTCTCCTTGCCTCGTTCTATCATCTGATATATTGGTTGGTTTATGTCTGCTGTTTCATAATGTTTTAACTCAGTAAATAGATGTGTTTCAAATTCATTATACCCCAACAAATAGCCCAGATTTATTTGGGGTTTGGAAAGTAACGTAGATGTAAACTAATGAGAATTGTAAGATTATTTTTCCCTAGAAGTAATAAGTAAAGTGATCCCATTACAGTTTGAGAGAAGTCGTAATTTGGAATGGAATATTTTTTTAAATAACTATCCCACCATTGGTCAGTGATGGGTCAGCTTCTTATTTTGGAACATAACCATAGTTTTCTGTTCTTGAAGTAGATCATGCATCTAACTAAAAATTTTGAAAGGCTAATTTTGGACTGTATGTGAGCTTGTTAAGTTCCCTGTGGGGCGTGTTTGTACTCAAGTTGGCTTGACTGTAAAAATGCATATGCTACTACAGGCTTTAGAATAGTAATACTGAACCTACAGTATTAAATGGGGTGTGGGGTTTGAGAGGTGTCATGTACTGTCAACTGTGTACCCTTTACTTTTTAAGTGGCTGCTTCACCCCTGGCGTTATTTACCAGAAGTAACAGAGGAGAAAGCATGCGGCCTGTCAGTCTGGCAAAACTAGGCTTGCCTATGCTTGTTTACACATAACTGTGGGTCAAGTAATTTTATTTTAATTTTTGTTCAAAGCTGTTTACTGTTGCTGTTGTCTGGGGGGCAAGGATGCCTGATGTGGATGTGGAGGGAAATAAACAAATTTTACAACAAAATCCAACTTGAGGGGCCATAAGAATTTCTGTGGAAAAGGGGACACAATATTGCTCTGAAAATGACTTTATTGTTTCTATAATACTTCAGAAACATAATTCATATATGTTGTGTTTATTCATGAGAGGTTGAACTTGTGTTTGTGTCCTAAGATGTTGGCTTGCCATTGTATAAATAAAAAAATAAATAAAAATCTTAAGTAATTTTTTGACATTTATGAGGTCCTAAAGGCACACTATACTGATACTGACCCAGTGGTTTCTTTCTTTTTAAGGACATTCCAAATTGTTGTATTGTCTATGCCCAATGCTTGTGCAATGGCTTTGATCAATTCCCCCCTTTTCTCAGCTTCAAAATAGCTTGCTTTTCCTTTTTAAATAGCTCTCTGATCTTCATGTTGGTGTATCTTTTTTAACCACAATGCAGTCTGCACAGGCAAAACACAGGGCTTAAACCAAGAGCAGACATTCAGAGCAATTAATTATTTAAACAGTCAATCTAAAAGAGCATATCTAGGCAACAAAAAATGCTCCATTATCTTTGCTCACTTGAAAATTGAATAGATTCAAACAAAAAGTGCCATGTTCTAAGTTGTTTAATACAGCTAAATATAAATAAATAAATAAACAAATAAATAAATAAATAGTCATGGTTTCTCAAACACAAATGTATTCAGTGTATAGTAAAAATAAAAAACTGGCCTTGCTGCTACAGTACTTTCAGAGGAGATTATGTGCCTGAAATTTCAAAACCCATGCACACACTTTCTGTATTATCTCCTCACTGTGCATGTGTAACTTAACTCTGAAAATGGCCCTCTGTTTGTAATTTAGCCCATGAGTGAGAGACATTTATTGGTGTACATTTTCTCTGAAAGATACATTTACGCTTCAAAGACAGAAAGAAAGCAGATTTATGGTATCAATTCATGCGAATTGACATATCCCTGATTATAGCAAAGGGGCTGAAGCCAGCTTAAGACAGTTTAGTCAGCATAAATTTTATCTCTGCAACTCAGGAATAAATTCACAGAACACTTACCTGAGCACCTCCAGTTTACAGTGTGAACTCTTCAGTCCAGTACAGAGCTGATTCACGCCTGGATCCCCCAAGTCATTTTTACTGAGGTCCAGTTCTTTCAGAGAGGACCTCTCTGATTCTAAAACTGACCTCAGTGTATCACAGGATTGATAACAAAGTTTACACAAAATAAGTCTGCAAATGGAGAGCAATTCCAACAGATTTTTACAATACACTCAAAGGAAGATGTTTTAATTGAATTAAATGTGTGCACATTTTTTACATATTCCTGCAGTCAGTATAATATTCCAAATTTATGTCAATAAATAAACACTAATACTAGCCTGAGTATCTCCAGTTTACAATGTGAACTCTTCAGTCCATCTGAGAGCTTCTCCAGTCCTGAATCCTCCAGGTCATTATAACTGAGGTCTAGTTCTCTCAGGGAGGAGTTTTCTGATTGCAGAGCTGCACCCAAAGTTATGATGGAAAGTTCAGAGAGATTACAGCCAGCAAATCTACAAAAAGCAAACAAAGAAAGTGATTAAAACTGACTTTCAGTTCTATACTCCACTGGTTTGGTTTTAAAACTTTAGCTTGGCTCCTGAAAAATGAAAAATATGGAATCTAGTCCTTTTTTCCATCTCCATGTGCAGCTAATTCACAGTCACTAATTGCTGATGGCAAAGAACGTGTACACTTTCTTGTAATTCACTACTTCAATTTTGTTTTATACAAGCACAGGTATGGCCTTATTCCTGTATATATCTACTGTTCTATTTTGCATTAAAAAGGGGAAACAAGATCAGGAACATTTAATTGAAATTACATATATATTTCATTGTTCACTGCATTGTGAAGTAAGCCAAATATTGCTGGCAACAACAAAAGCCAATGGGTAATGGTAACCTACGTAAGTCATTCATGACACTTGAAATAAACCTGCAATAAACATTTCAGACAGCACTATGTTAAACCATGACACTGAATTTGTGAACTGATAGTTTAGCATAACATAACTGTGTCATAGAGCTGTAGACTACTGGCTGATTGTTTTTTCAGTGTACTGATTATTAAATCTCCATTCATATAAGCCACACAGAATATGCTTTCTGGAGACAGATGATGTATGATCTGTTTATTCAGAGGTCTGAACTAAGAGTTTAGAGTTTAGCCCACTAGTGATTTCTGGTCGGTTTGAGCATGCATTGGAATAAAAACACAGAGAAGCTCCATATCATGGATTTGTGTTTTTTCTTTCAATGTCCAAATTCAGAGGCCAACTGCACAATGGACTTGGAGACCGGAGTCACCTGTGGCTTGGACAGCACGGCAGATGCAGGTGCAGCAGGATAGTTTATTGTTTAAGAGGTCAAAATAAAAAATAAACATCGTTCTTGCAAGTTAGCAGTGTAATATACTCATGGTCATTCTTTTATCCATCTGTTTAATAATATTTAGATGAAATACTCACTGAGCCTTTCTATAGTTTGCGATGGCTGGGATGAGTCTCTTGTAACCCTCTTCTGATGTTTTGTAATTCTTCAGGTTTAGTTCTTTCTTCACATGCTCTGAATGGAGACGCATGTAGGCTATGGCTGAGCACTGTGCAGGAGTGAGATCCTTTTTAGAGAATTTATCTGGAATTAGACAGAAACAGTGAAAGTCTTTCAGATACTACTGTCATTCAGTGACTGTAACTTTTTAAATAAATGACCCTCTGAATGGACCTTAAAGTGAACGGTGTTATTGGGTCACTTCTATTATAGATTAACAGTGGACTCATGAATATTAATTTACTATATGATTCTGTTGCATTTAAACAGTAGTTTGTCAGTATAATATATGCAAGTAATAAGCAATATTATGCAGTGATTTTTTTTTCTTTCTATATAGCTTTCAGTAATGTTTTAAACATTAAATTCTTAGAAACAGAAAAAATAGTAATTATGATTTTGTGTGAAAGATAAGATTCACTCATTAATTTTCATTCAGCAAGTGATAGAGAAGAAATTTTGCAATGTTTAAAATCAGCCTCTCTCAGTGAAGGTCCCCTACCAAAAGTGCTGTTACAACTTATTCCATTAAAGTGCAGGAGTTTTTAACAGTGATACATAGGTACAGATTATGATCTACACTTGCACTTGGATTTCAACTCTCTAACATTTTAATATTGACACTCTGGATTATGCGGAGTGCACACTTGTGGAAATCTCACTCTGAACAATGTTTAATATCAATAAAACTGAAATGCTTTTGAAAGTTAGAGATTTCAGAAAATAATTGAATTAGCTAGGAACGCTGTTTAGAAATAATCTACATTCCAAATGTCAATGAATAAAAATGATACAAATGAAAGGAGGTAGAAGTGAGATGTAAAACTGAGAAATGCTAAAGACTGCAGGGATCGTTGCAGACCATATGTAGAGTTGTTTAACATTCTAAAGTTACTGACTATTTACACTTTTTACAGTCACAGTGATAGGAACCGGTGGTTGCAATTTCTACATCACAAATAAATCCATTTTATTTACTATCCACAACCACCAGTGAACCTTCACTTGTCTTTTAAGTGTTTTTAAGTAATGTTGATAATGGTAAAATCCTGGTATATATGAAAATAATATTCTTTGTGGACTTTTTTGCCTTAATGCCCTGCATGTACTTCTCTGCCATGAATGGAGTTTAAAAATATGTTTTTGGTAAAACCTTATTTCAAAATTGGCATAAAGCAATGTCTCAGGGTTTAGGCACCTTTTGTCAAAGCATTTCATGTAATTACTTTCTCATGTAATAGCTTGTAATAAGCATTAAACTTTTTAGATGTTTGGTTTCTATCATCACCACAATAAAGAAATCTGAGTCACTAAGTTTCTCTACATCTAAGCATTATAATTCTTAATCATTTAATTATGACAAAATTTTGAGAAATCAGTGGAATTGCCCTTGAACATTGTCGTAGTATAATGTCATGAAAAAAATAATCAGCCGTAATTCCCTTTTTCTAGAATTCATGATTTGGTATTGATACAGTGAATGTATTTGTGTATGTTAACTGTTTACTCCTACAATGCTATAGTTGTTCTGGTCCTCTATGAATATTTCTGTAGTTGTTTTCACAAAAACACAATACCATGAACACAGATACAGGCTGAGCTGATGGGATGAAGCAACAGATAAACATAACTGTAAATAAATTACCCAAATTAATGGAAACACCTGCAGTAACCATGAATTCAGAGATTTTTACTCTGTTTTCCCACGGTAACATCTTAATTATTGTTTGTTTACTCAAGATCTCGTCTTATGTCATCATCACAACATAACAAATACATTTAAGCCAAAATTGTAAGGCAGCCCGAACACTATCTTTATATCTTTAAGCTTTCAAGTTAAACCCCTAATTTTTGACATCTCGTTTGATTAAAGAGCAGAGGCGCTAAAACACAGATCCACAGAGCAGGAAGTTTGGTGGAGGAGGAGAGTTTCAGCTCCTAAAAGTGTGAACTAAATAAAAATCAGGGTGATCATATATTGAGCATTTCAGTATTATTGAAGGTTTGTCTTGCATCCCACATAAATAAAACAATGTTCCTTATTTTTAAGATCATGGGAAAGAAACTTAAAATATCTACAATTTTAAGTCTAAGTTTAAAACATGAAAAAATGCAATTATTAGTCCTCACAATGCCTCACTCCAAAGATCACTGACTTGCTTACTTTTGAATATTGTTTTTGAGAACACTGAGAACATTATTGTAAAAAAAAATAATGAAAAAAATTATTGTTTGACCCAAATTTTGCTCAAAGAAAAGTCTGGCTGGACAATACAAGAACAATGATAAAAGAAAATTGTTCAATGGAGAAAAATAAAGAAAATTAAAGTTTGTGCTGTTCCATTTAGTGAATTAAAAGGAGGAGCTTGTTTTTACAAACCTAAAAGATAGTAATTCTGTGATGCAGTATTTTCTCTGTTTTTTGTTTTCTTGAATGTGTTTAGTGCAGAAGTCATTTACAAATAACTTGCCTCCTTTTCCTTGGCACTAAAATTGCACTAACATACAATTTTTCCATCAGTTGACATTAGTAAATTGCTGCAGGTTATTCATTTGCATTGTTTCTTCCTTTATTTTTGTTCCTAAACAGTGTCACATCCTAAAATGCATATTCATGTACCTTTTAAGATCCAAGCTGTAAATACTATTGATGCAATGGCAAAAACTGAAATGCAGATGATGGCAATCTTCCAGGCATGAAAACCTTTTCCTGAAATACAAACCAGACAAACTTTAACAGCAGGTACTTCACTTTAAGCTTAACTCAGTCAGTTCCCTTATTCATCATTTTTTAATAACAATGGTATGTCTACATTTTATATTTAGAGGAGATGATCACAGTAAATGTAATACTGTTTCTGTAAGCTAATGCTGCTCTTGTGAATGAATAGGTTTCAAACCATGTCCAGTCCATGTTTTACACCTAAAAAAACAAGATGTTTTCTGTCTTTACAGCAGAGGCACTCTGAAATTCAGCTACAGACATATTCCAATGTTTTGTTGATTTTCAGCAAACATACTTTAATCTTCTGTAAAATAGAGTGGTGCATAATCTCTGTTTTTTTGCTGAATAAGTAATTGTATTAAACAACTTTAAAACATGCAGATACTGTCTGTTCTCTGGCACCCAAACCTTGAAAATATTATGATGAAATATTATTCATTTTATTATAATTTTACAACTCATCTGAACCATCTGGACACTTCCGCTGTACAGAAAATGCTGAGAATTTTCTCCGCATGTTTCTATTTTGTGTACTGCAGCATTTATAGTTGTTCCTTCAGTAAATATTTAAAGTCTAATTCTGAATATTACTGGATTAGCCTGTTAGCCAGTTAACATCTCCTGTGCTGGGTTGCGTTTCCCGAACAGCGACGAACACCGCTGAACTAACAGAGTACAATGGATCTAACAAACATCCTTCTAACAATTGTTTCCCAAAACCATCTCAGCTCAGTCAGACCTCAATGGTCTGAACCACGTTAGTTGGAACCACCTTAATTTGAACTGCATTGTTTGATCTCTGCCTTTGATTTACAGCAAATAAACTGGCAAAATGCCTATGAACAGTAACTTGTTGGATAAAGTAGAACTTATTGCAGCAAGAACAAGCACGAAAATTAAGCTTTAAGTAGACCCATGAAAAGTAATATTACCTAAAGTATGCATGCCAGTCAAGCCTACAGCATTAAGGTCAGGCTACATCCATTTAATTCTTAGTTTAACCCTTAGAACCCTAAAGTAATTTTGCATGATTTTTTTGGTATTTTGGCCAATTAATATTTTAATCATTTACATGAGACAGATACACATACCATATGTTGTTACTTTTAGAAGACCCTGGGCTACTCAGATATGCTATTATTTCACATGTAAATGTTAACAGAATTTTTATTCTAAACTGAGTCAGTTTCTCACTCTGGCTTTTGGTTAGTGAGGGCAGGGTCTGCTGAGTGTTCTGGTGAATCATGTTGCTATTTTTTAACCATTTGTTTATAATATGAAAGCTAAAAGAAGAGATATATCGGCAACGAGTGGATTTTGGCTGATTTTGGAGCTGAATTGCTGGCTGATGGATGGTCACGGGTGGATGAAATCACTCTGGTTTGTGAGGGCAGGGTCTGCTGAGTGCTGTGATGTGTGAATCATGATACGATTTCAACCGTTTGCTGCAATATGAAGGCTAAAAGCAAGGCAGTTATATCAAGATTTTGGGTGATTTTCCAAACCGAAATACTTACTGATCTGTCTAGTGAGGGACGAGTCTGCTGAGTGTTCTGATATGTGAACCGTGTCTAAGTATTCTAATATATGAACAACGTCTGCTTAAACCATTCTGAAGTTATAAAAGCTAGACATCAGCTATGCACGTTTCCCACAAAATGCTTAATGCTTATGTTAATACTTAAAATATGCTTACTTTACAAAAAGTGCATGTGCAACATGCTAAAAAATTCCTTTAAATTTAAAGAAAGTCATACCATTGTATTAAGAAAGGAGATTTTATACCCAAACATGCAGTCTCTGGCACCTCAACATATTAACCCACTGTGTCGTATTAATAAAGGGTTCCTGGTTCAAATCTGACCATCAGTATTTTGTATTTTTGGGTGTCTACTCACAGTAACTACAACATAATATACATTGCAAGTTCTTAAGATGTTTTTTATAAATAAATATTAGGTATGTATACAGTAAACCGTTCATATTTTCACATATGGAGCAGCATCTCTGCCTTTTCTGCCTTTTCTGCCTCTTATTTGGGCCTCGTGAACTGCTGTTACTGCTTAGCACTATAATGCTTTCCTTACATTTAGTGTAACAAAGGTAAAATAACAAAAGCACCAGATTTGTCTCTTGCAGCAAATTATGGTAAACCATGTGGTCCATATATCTGGATTATACAAGAATCTTTTTTAATGTGGTCATATCAGATTCAAGCAGTATTTTATGTTTATTTTTTTGCACCTGTTGCCACTAAAAGTTATCTATATATCATACAAAGGTAATATGACTTGTAATATGACTAATATAACTTTAATTAAAAAAATAAGTTCATTCAGTTTTGTTTTTACTAGGCCTACATTTCCTTTCTCTAAATGATTTTCTATTCAACACTACTTCACTAAAGGTCTACATAGCACACGCCTAAGAAGCTTCTGGAAAAAAATCACTTCTCCCCTGTATTATTCTCCATTACACAACGTTTGCTTAATGTGTGAATATTAAGTAAATCAACAATACAACATAACACAATAAATCCAGTACAGCTTGATATAACAACAATATCATCTAACTAAGAGAATTCAAACTTCCGGAATTGATGTTGTATTCATCAGAAACTAACAGGAAACTAAGCTGCTAACTGCAGCCTCTGAGCTGTTGCTCCAACTACTCAACTCTGCAACACTAGTCACGAATGATCAGTTGAACTGAGGTTTTGAGGAAACATTCGCTCGTCTAACATTGGTTCTTCCGAATTTACCAACACGGTTACACAACTAAGCTTTCAAGAAACGCACCCCTGTGGTTGTTAAATAAAGCTGGGTTCCTACACAGGATATTTTTACAATGATTTGATGCCTCTTACTTTTTGAACTCAAAACATGTGACAGATTGGTGACTGCAAACATGACATGCATGCACTAATGAGATCCTGCATTTTCTTTCCTCCCCCAAGCTGAGCTATGCTGGAGTATCTTACTTTATAATGTCTCTGGGGGTAATGCAGAGGAAATCCTATACAAAACTCTGATTATGATGTTTCTTGAATTAAATGTTTCTAGAGAGAATGGCAGTACATCTAAGAGTAATTTTTTTTTTCACCTCCTATTTATAACCATTAGTAAGTCAGTGACTGTTACCATGGTAACTTGATTAACCAATACTGAGCACTGGGCAAAGCTAGTTTGTTGCTTACTGTGGTGATAAGAACAATGATCATTAAGGAATGTCATTTCTTTACACATAAATGATTGATAGGTAATGATAATACATTTATATTACGATAGTGCTTACCTTTGACTTCAACATAAATAGTTACATCATCGTCCCAGCCAAATGACTGAATGAAACATTTGTAAACTCCCTCATCAGAAGGTTGAACTTCTGAGAGTTTCAGTGAGGTGTTTCCTTTCTGCAGCTCTTCTTTAAACAGACCTGTCCTCCCTCTGTAAGATTCTATCTGCTGCTTATTGTTTTCTTTATTATATTCATACAGATGCACTATTGTGTTATATTGTGCCAATTCCAGTCTAATCCACTCTACTTTCATGCCCTCAGCACTGACTTTGGGCTGGAGAGAACAGGGCAGAACCAGATCTTCACCAGCTTCAGCAACAAGAGGAGCTTCCGGACCAACTACTTTTAAACGCACTGGAATAAGAAAGAATGTGGCCAATAAGTATATACTGTATATCAATGTATGATGTATTATCAGAATACATTATGTATATCAAAGTGCTTTACATAATAATAATAATAATAAGAAGAAGAAGAAGAAGAAGCCAGGTATTGAAACTGATGGCTCTCACCATTAACTTCTACATAAAGAGTGACGTCATCGTACCAGGATGTCGATTTGTCCTGAACAAAACACTTATAAGCTCCCTTATCAGAAGGTTGGACTGCTGAGAGTTTCAGTGAGGTGTTTCCTTTCGGCAGCTCCACTTTAAACAGTCGTGTTCTCCCTCTGTAAGATTTTACCTGCTTCTCATTTCTGTCCTCATGATCTTCATAAAGATGCACTAGTCTGTCAGTTTCACTCAGATCTGGTCTGAGCCATTCAACTGTCATATCCACAGCACTGATGTTGGGTTGGACAGAACAGGGCAGGACCAGGTCTTCACCAAGTTCAACAACAAGAGAAGCCTCTGGACCAACAACCTTAAACTGCTCTGCATTGAAAAACAAAATACAATATAATGACATCACAATTCAATAAATTGTTTACGAAAATGTTAACCAGTTTTACCTCTGCTCTTTTTCCAATCTGTTCCAGTCTAGTAGGCTTCTCCCTATTATATGATATATTACATTTGGTTTGATATGTTAATAAATATGCAAGGCTAATATTACATGAGTCATATATTAAAATATTCCATCATATATTCATATATTTTTTTAATGAAATGCTTCAGCCAATGTGTCTTCCAATGTGTGTTTGAACCATTGGTCAGACAGCATCGTTGAGCACATAAATGCTCAGTGCAGTTGTTAACTGTTTGAATTTCCCATGTCACCATGCAAGTCTGAATGGTTGATATATGAAATAACACTGAGAATCTGTGAGACAGTGACAGCACAGCTGAGACTCAAACCTTAGGGTCAAAAGGCCACCTGTAGTGCATGCGTCGTTAGAGACCTCAGAGAAATTACCACACAGGACTGCTCTAGGTTTTTAGTTTATTTAAAAGTATTGTAGTAATACTGTTACTTCCTTGTTAAGATTTGGTTAGAAGCTAAAGGGTTAAAATCTTGAAATTTCCGATGGAAAATTGTCCAATCAGGATTTTTTTTTCTTTGTGGTACCAAAGTAGGAGCTAGACTGAAGCTCTGAAGAAATGAGAAAATGACAGTGGAATCAACCAATCATTTTAATTTACAATAGGTTGGACGAATTTTTGTGAGAAAAAAAATTTTGGAGGCCTTCTGGGGGTACTAGATACACTATATTGCCAAAAGTATTCGCTCACCCATCCAAATCATTGAATTCAGGTGTTCCAATCACTTCCATGGCCACAGGTGTATAAAACCAAGCACCTAGGCATGCAGACTGCTTCTATAAACATTTGTGAAAGAATGGGTCGCTCTCAGGAGCTCAGTGAATTCCAGCGTGGTACCATGATAGGATGCCACCTGTGCAACAAGTCCAGTCATGAAATTTCCTTGCTACTAAATATTCCACCATTGTGTATAACTTTATCCACTTTCACATTTAGCCAAACATAAGAAAGTCAGGATACAACAACCCTTGCGTGTGTGTATATATATATAGCCCTATTTCCAAAAAAGTTGGGATGTTGTGCAAAATGTAAATAAAAACAGAACGCAATGATGTGATTCTGCCCTAAATAGCTCCCACAGTGAGGCCACTTCAATTTGCCTCATGTTCCACCCGGGCGGACAAGGCTGAGGCTGGTCTGATTGGCAACATGAGCACCTTTTAAAAAGAGCAGAGAGGCAACAGAGAGAGAGGGAGAGAGGGACGAGCAGCAGCAGTAGCAACGACAGAGTGAGGAGCTGAAAAGCTGGAGTGATAAAAGACTGACAAGCCTTGCTTGAAGCCACTGAAAAGTGGCCATCATATCTTAGCGTTGGTTTTGTTTCTGTTTGTGTTTTATTTATTTATTTATTTATTTTGGTGGAGAAAATAAAGAAAATGGCTGCTGCAAACATGAACCTTGCCTCCAGCGATGCCAACACACTGAGGGAGTCTCCGCGGCAGAAGAGGAGGCCATCAAGACCCTGGTTCCCCTGCACCTGGCCAGCTGGCAGGAGTTGCAGGCTATTTTCCAGGATGCTGAAAAGCAGTGGAAGTTTCCCCTCCCATCCCGGCTCCAAGAGTGCTCGGAGCTCTCCTCGTTTCCCCTCCCATTCCGGCTTCAAGAGTGCTCAGAGCTCGCCTTGTTTCCCCTCCATTCCTGCTCCGAGAGGGCTCGGAGTTCGCCTCCTTTCCTCTTCCCTCTCTCCTTGTGAACACGTCGCCAAAGCCCCGCCTCCTCGCAAACACGAAGCCGAGGCCCCCCGCTGTGTCTGCTGCCAGCACAGCCTCCCCTGACTGACCACTGAGGGAACCGCTACACAGGCCCCGTCTTTGTTCCCCCACCCTCCTGCCCTGCGAGTCTTTCCTGGCGAGTTGGGTGCTGGGGGTGACCCTGATGACAGTCGCAAGAGCCGTCAGGGAGGCAGGGTCCAAACTCCAAGCAAGGACAAGCCCAGCCGAGGACGGCGGGGAGAGAGCGACGAGTGAGTGGGAGATCGTCGCGCAAATCCCGACCACCGCCGAGGGACTTGAGTGACGGCGGGAGGAGGACGTTAGCCACGAGAGAGGGGAAGACGATGACGGCAACAAGAGGCACGAAAGCGGGAAGCGAGTCCCAAACTCTGCCGCCTAGGCCCTGCCCCCTGTTCCACACCGAGGCCACTTCACTCCACCTCACGTTCAATCCAGGCGGACAAGCTCTGGCGTGGGGCGGTGACGGGGAGGCGGAATAACGAGCTCTCGTTCCCTCTCAGCTCAGGTGAGCGCCTTTTAAAAAGAGCTGAGAGGGAACAGAGAGAGAGGGAGAGAGGGACGAGCAGCAGCAGTAGCGATGACAGAGTGAAGAGCTAAAAAGCTGGAGTGATAGCGTTGGTTTTGTTTTTGTTTGTGTTGTTTATTTGGTGGAGATAATAAATAAAGAAAATGGCTGCTGCAAACATGACCCTTGCCTCCAGTGCCCTCCTTGAGCCCGGGATAGCGCATGTCGTGCTACACACAAGTGTTCCTGAGTGCATGCAGTGATTTCCACTACAGAATTGTGTCTGTTTTTAATGCAGTGAAGCCTGAGGGCCCGAAGATCAGGGTCAGACAATATTGGTATTCAGCCCCTTACATACAGAGATTTTTTGGATCTTTTAAATATACTATGTACTATAGATTATGAGTTCTTTGTTATTTTATGTTGTTTTTGAATTGTTGCACTATTTGCCTGAGCAGTCTTTCATAGAGTGGTGAACCCCTCCTCATCTTTACATCTGAAGGACTCAGCCTCTCTGGGATGCTCTTTTATACCCAATCTTGTTAATGACCTGTTGCAAATATTCCTAATTAGTTGTAAGATGTTCCACCAGTTGTTTTCTTTTAGCATTATACAGCTTCACTGGTCTTTTCTTGCCCTGTCCCAACTTTTTTGGAACGTGTTGCTGGCATCAAATTCAAAATGGGCATATATTTTTCAAAAACTGACTTGTGGCAGAGGTGGCATCCAATGACAGAGCCACGTTTAAAGTCACTGAGCTCATCAGCACGATCCATTCTACTGTCAGTGTTTGTCTATCGAGATTGTATGGCTGTGTGCTTAATTTTATCCAGCTGTTAGCAATGATTTATTTATTTATCACTTTTTTCTCTCTCTCTCTCTCTCTCTCTCTCTCTCTCTCTCTGTCTGTCTCTCACACTCACACACACACACAGTGCATTGTATGGGATTGTGGATACGTACCTGCTGTAGTCCCTATTAATGCAGAGAAAATCAGTAGTGTCACACTGAGAAACTTCATCCCTGAAAGAAAATCTCTGATCAGCTGAACCTCAAACATTCTATTTATTAACTAAGCTTAACATAATAAAATGAAATAATAAATAAAGCATTAAAGGATGTCATTTGACTAGGAGCCCCCAAACCTTTGCATACAGCTGTATTAGAGGACAGCAAATAAATTTAATAAAAAATCAGTTGGAATATTAAACACACTTACATTCAAAAAATTCACTGAACAAGTCTGAGGTCTTTACGAGCCTAGCTAAGAATCTGCTTCTGGTATCAGATTTTTAGCATTTAACATGAAGAGAAAGAGGGAAAGCAAGCAAAACTATCTATATTATTGTCTGTAAGTACAGATTTTGCCCCAACATTCAACCTCACCAAGGAAGAGGCTAAACTAGCTAGGCTATTAGTATCAGACTTAGCACACTGCCTTGATGTTGTTATAGGAAACCATCAACCAACTGAGGAAAAGTTTTTTTTTTATCCTGATCAGCTTATTAAAGGTATTTGATACCACTTGGCATTTTATTAGATAAACTGAAGGTACAAAGTCTATGTCACAATATAAACTTAACAGCGTGTTTGTTATTATAGCGTTATTATAGTGATCATTTTATTAATGGGCATTCGAGGGGAAAAATTGGAAAAAATAAATGAAGCAGTAACTGTGCAATATATTTTCATAATATACTGGGTCAATCTGCATCACAATTATTGACCCATCTGAGTTTGGGGAACCACTGACCATTCTGAGCTTAGGGAGCATTTTGCCTTGCTGAATTTGAGTAACCCATAACTGTACTGAGCCTGTGGAAACAGTGACTTTACTGAGTTTATGAAGTTACTAAACCAGATAAATCTGAAGAGCACTTGAAGAGCACCGTACTGAGTCAGAAGACCCTTTTTTAAATTTACAACATCTGAGAAACTATTGATGCTACTGAGTCTTAGAATGAACCACTGAATGCTTAAAAGCCAGCAGCTCTTCTGAGTTGGAGGAACTACTGACTCTTATGAATCAAAGGAATCATTTACAGTCCTGAATCTAAAGAGCAGAGCTGGGCAGAATACTCAGAAAAGTGATGATGGCTGAATATTGAATACATTGTCCGAAATGTATTCAGTAACATATTACATACAATACGAAAAAGTAACTTATTCAAGACACAGGGGCTGAGGAGAAATTGATGCTTCTTGGTTTTAGGAGTCATTGTCCCTACTGAGCCTGAGGAGACATTTAAACTACTGAGCCCGACCTGGCCCTACTAAGTCTTAGAAACCACTGACCGTACTGAACCTAAGGAGCCATTGACTACTTCCTAAGTCTGAGTACAATGTATTCACCTTTCTGATTCCTAGAAATCACTGACCCTTTAGAGTCTGAAGAACAGTTGATTGTAGTTGTTTGGCTGAGGCCCTTGAAT
Organism: Colossoma macropomum; assembly: GCF_904425465.1. Classification (NCBI taxonomy): domain Eukaryota; kingdom Metazoa; phylum Chordata; class Actinopteri; order Characiformes; family Serrasalmidae; genus Colossoma; species Colossoma macropomum. Next base: position 1,116,972 of record NW_023496050.1, read on the forward strand.
TATCAATTATTTTGACTGTAGATAAAATTAGTGAGACTGTGGTTCCTTTCGGGATTAAGGAAATGCTACAATGGTAAAAGTATCGAGTCTCAATTTTCTTAGGTTGTGGCTTTGGAACATGACATGCTGTGTTGGTTGTGTGGGTTTATGTCTGAAAATTAAATATAGGAAATGCTCAGTCCTTCTAATCAGACTGTTTTACCATATGTAAATATGTGATGACCCAAAGTATTGTTGTTGTTGTTTTGTTTGTGCTTGTCAATTAGTATGATTAATGAAATAATTTTACAAACCATTCTTTTTTCAGTTTCTGTTGTTGTCTGGGAAGCTGTTTAAATTGTTGTTTTGGGAGATAAATATCTAAATGTTTAGTGTTTTTATTTTTTTTTCTGTTTGTACAGGAATTTGTAGATAAGGAGACTGGACAGGTCTTTAGTTTTAGACCAGAGACCTACATAGAACTACATAGACATTTCAACAAATGATCACTTCGCTCCTTCCAAATTTAAAACTGAACACCAAAGTAGAGATTTCATTGCTGGTCTGTCACACCATCATCTGTGTCCACTTCTAGTTTTCAGCACTCTGCCTCCCTGTCCTTTTAAATGCCAATCTCTGTCCTTTCTCATCACCACCACTGGAACTCACTTAACTCTCAAACCTCTTACGTAGCTTCTTCAGTAGCTTTGGAACAGTGGGCGTAAAGGATACATGTGTGTACATGAGTGGTTTGTAAGCAGAATATCAGCGACATGCCTTGCTGAATAAAAGACATTACATAGCAACTTGAAACATCTACAATACCACTGTCCTCCTTCTAGCATGTTCTCTTTTTATCATCAAGAACGTTCCGATCATTTGACAGAACAAGACAACCTGTTCTACAGTCAGCAGTGTTAACTCCACATTCTTTGCCTCCAGTTCAGCCTTTTACTTAAAGTCTAGTTTAATCACATCAACTTTTAACTGCTTTAACTTGTGAGGGTTTCAAGAAGGACAGAATATATTCCAGTTTGGTCAGCAGTGCTAAATCATAACAAGAGTCATGTATAGTGCTATGTGGCCAGTGGCTTTAGTGGTATGTGGTCTGTAGTTTCAGTGTCTCTGGTTACCAGGTTCAATGCTGATGGTCAGTAGATTCATTCTTGTGTAGATTCATTTCAGTGCTGTGTGATCAGTAGTTTCTGTGCTGTATGGTAAGTAGCTTCACTGCTCTACTGAAACATGTCTGTTGCTACAGTGATCCATGATTTGGGTGTGAAGGAGCTCAGCAATGTGTTCTGCTAAGTATTTTAAAAACATACAGATCCAGGCTTCACACACTGAAGTGATGAACAAATGCCAATATTGAACCAGCTCCACCTGTGTTAGTTGACACAAGTATGAAAATTTTGGACAACATAAAAATATTATGCCTCACAATCTCTTATTAACGATCACTAAGAATTTACAGATCACAGCACAGTCCAGCTTAGCCCAGCATTAAAATAGGCATCACACACATTGTACATAGATAGCTAGATGGACAAATGATCACATGATTCACTGAGCTGAAAACATCCTGTCTTTCAGTCTAAGAGTGTGTTGAATATCCGAAAGCAGTGCGAATGTAAGAGCTGAGAGCAGCGTTACCTGTTTCTGCAGTCAGTCTTCAGATTCTTCAGTTAGAAAAGTTCAGATTCAGTTTAATCAGGAGATCCAGAGCTGCAGCACAGAACAGACACATCAGCTCATACACACACACACACACACACACTCACATCATCTCTATTTCAGCACTGCAGCTTCTCACTGTACACCACTTTACTGTGTTACACACCTGCACACACACTCTGCTTCTCCACTGCAGTCGAGACTGAATGATCATCTGCTGCACTTTCCTTTTCATTACAAACACAAAACCAGCCTAAACTAGTTTAACTCACCTGATAACACAAGTGTATCTGAAGCCATATCAAATTACGTTCCTTGTGTGTGTGTGTGTGTGTGTGTGTGTGTGTGTGTGTGTGTGTGTGAGTAAGAGAGAGAGAGAGAGAGAGAGAGAGAGAGAGAGATTGTAGTTGTGTTTATAACTTGTTTCATTCCAGTTCGAGTGTAAACCTGTTTGTGTGTCTGAAGCTGAACTACATTTCTTCAGAAAAACATCAGATTCCACAGAACAGCAAACCACATTCCACACACAGGAGTGTCTGAGCTCATTATTACTGAGAGTGTATTATACACAGATCAGAGTCTATATTCAGTGGAGTCTAAAAGAATGAATGAATGTTGTTTATACATAAAGTGTATTACCTTAATCTCACAATTTAAAAAAAAAAAGAGAAAAATCCAACCTTTAATTGGAATAAATTTACTCTGAGATTTTTTTTTTAACAAAACCACATGTGCCAGAATTATTGGCACCCCTGCCATTTCAGTGCTTTGGTCGACCTCCTTTTGCCAATAAAACAGTGCTTAGTTTTCTCATATAACATCTTATATGACTGAAGAACAAAAAGCAGGGAATCTGAGCCCATTCCTCTTTACAGATCCTCAAACAAAAAATAACTAGTTAAGCCATCCTGGAAAGGGTCAAACAGATCAAACATATACAACAGTGGTTTTCAGCCCGTGAGCTGTGACCCTTTTTTTAATGCAAAAAATAGGTATAATACGCATTTAACTAAATGAAATTTTAAATATGACAATTATTGTTAACTGTTTGCAAAAAATGAGGCTATGAAACCCAACAACACCATCACTCAGAGACTAAACACAGTGAATATCTCAGTGATTATCCGGTAACCCTTTCTTTTAGTCCCCTAAGTTCTAGGTATTAACCAGATAAATGTGAGGTACAAACTCCAAAGTACTAGGTAATTATTTTAGATGATGAGATGGTAAGTACCAGGATAGTCTAAATTAGTTATACTAATATGTCTCACAGGTTCTAGGTATTACCCAGGTAAGTGTGAGGTACAAACTCCAAAGTACTACGTGATTATTTTAGGTGAGAAGATATTAAGTACCAGGATAGTCTACATGAATTATTATGAAACATCTCACGGGTTCTAGATCAGGCCCATGGGCCTTGTGTTTGACACATGGGTACTAGATTGTCAATATTAGAGGGAATGTATCTGTGTGTTATAATGCATTTACCTGGAACTTCAAAAGAATAAACAGGATGTGAGTAGGAGCTCAGGTCACTCAAATCTGTAGAGTCTTAAATAGTATGTATCTGTCTATTACCTAGATACTAAACTGAATCTGAACAGGGACTCTTTCTATGGTTTTACTGAGTTCTTACCACAAAGTTCAGAAAAATTGCCACTTGTTATGCAAGTGTAAATGGACTGTAAGAGAAAGCAGGATTCAACACAATGGTAATACCTGTTTATTAAAACTTTTTGACAACTCTGTTTTTCTTTTCTGTACATTGTAATTTACAAGAATTATTGTGTCAAAAAATAGAGTTGTCAAAAGGTTTTAACAACTCTTACATCAAAGAGTATTCTTCTGTGATACAGTGTTATTCAAGGTAATAGATTTTATACTACCTGAACAATTATAACATGACTTTCCCTTGTGAAAAAGTAACTTAAATAGTGCTTTAAAAAGTTATATATTGATTTTATGTTATGGTTTATCTGTACTTAGTATAATAGTCATGTGTTATTTTCACCACTCTTATGGTATAGTTTGAGTAAACAGGTCTGTGCTGCCAAACTGAACTCTAAATATATATTAAAAGAGTTTTTAAATTATTTTTGTATTACTCGTACTACAGTGTACTCAAATATATGCTTAGCATACCAACTTAAACTTTTTAATTTTTATTTTAATTCGATGCTCATTGATGTCTATGTTAATAGCTTTGGATTAACCCAGTGGCTCCCAATTCTGGTTCTGGAGACCCCCCTGCCCTGCACGTCCTGCTCCCAACATGACTGTCCAACACAGCACCAGGACCAACCGTGCCAAAGACATTTAGAGACACTGGACACACTTTAACATTTGTCAAGGTGTCATATCCTGATGATGTTCTGACCCCAGATAAACTTTCCTAGTCAAGAAACTGTTGACTGTGTTTTTAACTGTTGTGATTGTGTTTGTCTGAAAAATGTGAAAAATTTAACTTTGGGGAAAATGTAGTCACTTTTGAAAAAAATTTGAATTACTTGTTGGAGTATTACATAAATATGTTAGGTGTGTTAGAGGTTTTTAAGAAATGTTGTTTATGTGCTGTTAATACAGAAATACAGTTCAGAAGACAGTATTTATAGACGTAAACTATTTGACCATCATGATCATCTCATATTACAAATTACAAAGTATAAAATAAATGGTCATTCAACTGTATATTCCAGTGAACTTAAGTAGTGTTAGAAGGTTACATATACAGTTCTGTGAAAAAGTATTTGTCCCTTTCCCAATTTCATCCATCTTTCCGTATTTGTCACAGCCGGATGTTTCAGATCATCAAACTATTTTTAATATAAGACAAAGATAATCCAAATGAATAAAAAATGCTGTTTTGTATGATTTCATTTACTGAAGGAAGAATGCTGTTCAAAAATGCTGTTCTACCTGGCCCTATGTGAAAAAGGTATTATCCCCTTAGCTACTGAATTAACCAGTTAACCAAATTCAGTAGACAATTGTAGACAATTCAATTTTATTAGCCACACCCAGACATGATTACTGCCAGATCTGTTGAATCTAAATATCACTTAAATAGAACCTGTCTGGTAATGTGAAGTGGGCTAGAAGGTCTCAAAAAGCACAACATGATGCCACGTTCTACATACAGATGCGGAATAAAGTCATTGAAATCTACCAGCCTGGAAAGGATTACAAAGCCCTTGCTAAGGCTCTGGGACTCCAGCAAACCACAGTGAATTCCATTATCTACACATGGAGAAAACTTGGAGAAGTGGTGAACCTTCCCAGGAGTGGCCAGCCTACCAAAATTTCCAAAAGCTACCAAAAGCTAATACCACATTCCACCATAAGAACATCATACCAACAGTCAAACATGGTGGTGGTAGTGTTATTGTCTGGGGCTGCTTTGCTTCTTCAGGACCTGGATGAATTGTCATAATTGACGGAACCATTAATTCTGCTCTCTATCAGAAAATCCTGAAAGAAAACTTCCACCTCTCAGTTTGGTTGGGTTATGCAGCAGGACAAAGATCCAAAGCACACAAGCAAGTCCACCTCTGAATGACTCAAAAGAACCAAAATTAAGGTTTTGGAGTAGCCGAGTCAAAGTCCTGACTTGAATCCCATTGAGATGCTGTGGCAAGACCTTAAACGGGCAGTTCATGCTCGAAAATGTAGCTGAATTAAAAATGGGCCAAAATTCCTCCATAGTCATGTAAAAGACTCATTGCAAGGTATCACAAACATTTGATTACAACTGTTACTGCCAAGGGTGGCACAACCAGTTATTAAGTTTAGGGTCAATTACTATTTCATGGGTGATATAGGTTTTGAATAAATTTACATCTTCAATGAATGGAATGAACATTTGGAAGCTGCATTTTGTGTTTACTCATGTTGCCTTTATCAGATATTAAAATTTGTTGGCTGTATTAGCAAAATTAGCAAAAACAGAAGAAATCAGGTGAGGGGCAAATACTTTTTCACAGCACAGTATTGTTCTGCAAATGATTAAAGGTGAATGGAATCTGATTTCACCAGAACTGACAAATGATGTGATACTCTGAGGACTGGACCCATGAATGATCTGCAAGCTGTCTTTCCAACTCTACCATGCAAGGGAAGACTGAACTAGTAGCGAAATTTGTGGAATGTCTTTGTGTCGCTAGGAGCAATTACAGTGGAATGCAGTCTGGTGCAGTTTGGGACAATATGCTCAGTTACTACATTTGCCAATGGTTTGGACAAGCACACTGATCAAATGGCAACTACATCATGTATTTACTGGGAGAACAGAATCTTCACTGAACTGGTCACTCATGACAAACACACTGAGCGAATCTTAAAGGTTCTGTACTTCAGTGCACTCAGATGGCATATTATTAGGGGAATCCTCAGTGAAGGGGACCTGGTTTCAGGGGTGGCTCGAATGCTAGTGGAAAATTTGTATGTTACAACTGTAATGAAGTTATTAATTTTGCAAGAGAATGTCCACCTCAACCTTCAGAGGAGATGGGACCTCAGTCACCACACCAATTCATAGTCTAAAACCCTAGAGAACAGCAGCTGCAGGGCCAATTCTCAGCATGAAACACAGCAGGAGAGGTAGGATGTGGTTTATTTCTGAAAGTTGAGGGGAAACAATTAATTTTTTTGGAGGACACAGGAGCCACACATTCAGTAATTAACACTCAGTTTGGTTTGAATTTGAAATCAACCACAAACTCTATTAGTACAGTGGGTTCATCAGGCCTCCCTTTTTTACATTTAGTACCAGTTAAATTAGCACTAAAACTATCTTGCATCATTTTTTGCTTACTCAAGCATGTCCAGTCAGTATACTTGGTAGAGATCTGTTAGGACATCTGAATATATCAGTTGATATCTGTGAAACTGAATGTGACATTACCTCAAGTTTGTATCCTTTTTTGACAGGTGATTATTTTTATTCAAGGGATGTCACAGATGAGAAAGTGTATGAAGAAGGCAATTTCAGTAATCAGTTTGTAAATTGAGAAAAGCCTGATTTTTTGCATTGCATGTTCTATGTCTCCAAAGGGCATTAAGACCAAGAACAACCTATAGAAAATTTAAATAACTTTGATTAATATTAGCCTATTTCACTATGCACAGCACTACAATCCCCATCATGCACTGCAATGTAATTTATGGGACAAAGAATTCTACCGCATCACTCATGTCACCAAACACACTAACTGCGTTTCAGCAGCAGTCCAATTAATATAAACAGCTAGCTAGCTAAAAAAGAGGACAAAAAAGTGGACAGTAAACACAGACGGGCAGGAGCTTGAATACCTTTGTACTTCCAATAGGGGAAAACCTGTCTTTGTGGAGATAATGAAGCCGTAATGTAAGAATAAAACATTAGGCACCACTATGAGACAAAACACCATGACAAACATGGAGAGATGGATAGACAGCAGAGGCAACAGACAGTGGTAGAGATGATGAAGGGCCTTGAAGCTCAGCAGGCTATTGTTACAAAGGCAAAATATCAGAGCAATAACGCAGTAAAAGCCAGTTTTATAGTGGCAGAAAAAATTGCTGAATCAGGCTAACCTTTTACTGAGGGTGCTCAGAAAAAAGGCAAGCATATGCAAATGTGAGCCTTAGCAGAAACGTAGTGGCTGATCGGGTGGATGAGTTAGCCACCAATTTTGAATATTTCAAGCATTCATGTAACATTTCAAGGTCTACACTATGGCCAGTTCTGGTTATAGCAATATGTTATTTTACAATGAAATAAAACCACAGATGTTCTCTGACTCATGGATTTGATGAGATTTTTTAATATGGCCCCTTTTGTGGTTGAGGTTGACACCCGTGATCTACAGCATATGCTATTGTAAATTATTTTGAGGTTGTTGAAAGTAACAAACTTCTCTTATTCACTCTAATCTAAGTCTGTATCTTTGCTGTCTGTACATGCAAGGCATACACAACTAATTCTGACCCTATTTCACTGGGCAATACACGCACTGACTCTGTGGCCACGGACACTACACTGCTCTCTCTCTCTCCGCCACTGCAGATGTTGTCATCCTGTCATGCTGAACAGGCTGACTCCTCTAATCTCTCTAATCTCTCTCTCTCTCTCTCTCTCTCTCTCTCTCTCTCTCTAAAGAGCTTAAGTTCATTGGAGCAGGACTGCAGACTACAGAGATCTTTTTGTACTAAGGACCTGTCTACATGACTGTAGTTTGATTCTGATGGACTCACAGCTTTTCTGGCTGTGTGCTTTCCCTTTTTGGTAAAACTAAAACATAGTTCTGACCATGTCTTAAAGGGTGCTGTGTTAAAAGCAGTAAACAAACATTGTGTTAATTTTATGCAACACAACATTGGCAAAAATTCACAGACCAATCAATCAGCTGATCCAACTCCAAGTTTTCCAATAAAGCATATTATAACTGATTTTATTGAATTGACATTGTGCCAAAACTACTGGTACTAACTGTGATTGACATGTTCAGTAAATATCCAGAATGCTTTGCATGCAGATAACAGGATGCACAGGCAGGGGCAAAATGTTTACTTAGGGAAGTAATTCCCACATTTGAAGTACCGGTGAAATTTCATGAGATAATGGTGCACATTTTGTAAACAAACTGATTCAGCATCTTTCTCGTACTTTGAATCTGTACTTTGAAGTCTGCAGGGGCTGTGGAACATCTGAATCAGACCATTAAGGAAAAATGTTGAAGGTAATGGCTGACACAGGTCTAAATTGTGTGCAAACTCTGCTAACTGTTCTGATGTGCATTAGGGCAAGACAGAGCACTAACCTCGCTGGACTTGGCCTTGGCAGGTGATGCTGACCACTCCTTCTGCTGTTGGAGTTGCTGAAAGAGACATTTGGATTCACTGCTTACACTACAGGAAAGTTTCAGACAACTTTGTGTCAATGATGGAATCAATTGTACCTACATAACTGTAGTATGGCCTCTGCTAACCTGGGATCAGGAAATGGATGCTGGAGGCAGCGTGAATATGCTTTAAGAAGACCAATTATATGATAGATTGAGGGCAGAGGGATGGGGGAGGGTTTGTTGGGCTATGTTCTAGCTTTGTTCACCTGTAGTACAGTCAGAGAGGATCACCTTACATAGTATATAATCTTTGGTGCAGCTGGTCTAGCCGGTCCAACTGACAGGTCAGACTATTGGACAGAAAACGTCCCAGTATGCCCAATGTATAAAATGTATGCTCATGTCACACAACAGCCAGGGCTGAAGAGAGAACTGTAGATCCCTACTTAATTAAAAGTACTGTTACTGTAGAGAAAACATACTTGAATACAAGTAAAAGTATTAAACTAATATATTAATTAAGCACATCATATTACAATGAGTTACAATGAACATGACAGTGACTCAAGGACATTAACTGAACATTAAGTTTGTTTTGACTAATACACTTGATGTATCAACTTTTATTTATTGGACCTTTAACTTTCTGAAGTGGTTTAGTCGACAATCATATAACCTGCAGCTACTTCCTTTATAACCTGGCCTGATATTCATCTTACTCGCTCATTTTCACTCTTTCTCACTGCATTCAGAGTCTGAAAATGAAACACATATACTATAGGCTCGTTCTAACTGCATGAACATTTATTTATATCATGAAATAAAGCATCAAATAAAACTAACTTATTTACTACCACAGTAGAAATGAGCCAGACTTCTTTCGATTTTATCCACAGCCTGCAGTATCTGCATGTGAAACCTGCTTCAACAAGTGTTCGACAAAAGTGAACATTTAGGGGTTAAACAATTCTCTCCTGAATGAAACTCTTACCTCTTTATAAACGGTGACTGTGTAGCTGTCTTGTTCCAACACTTCACCGCAGTTCACTGTCAGACACACTCACTGCTTTAAAGCCATTTCACGCAGCGGAAGTTTGATGTGTGCAGCTCATAAACAACAAAATGTCGGACTGCTCACTCTTTCACTTTTGGTTTGTAGCTCACAGCTCGTTCTTACACAACAGCCACTGGACACGCCTCTGTAGCCTAGACTACATCTTTATTATGACTTATCAGTGTGTACAGATTCTGTGTCATGTGTGGTGAGTAATGAGGATGTAAGTGCGAGCAAACTTTAATACACCAAACAAACTAGTAGAAACACTGAGATGATACAAAATAACAAACTGCAAGGCTTTAAATCAAGAAACACATTAAGTAAACCAAACACAGGGCAGGCACATAACCACTACATGTAACAAAGTAACGTAACATAAAGCAGACTAGACACCCAAGCACTGAAACAAAAGGCTTGATAAAAGCTAGAAAGAACAGGAAACACCTGGGAGATGGAGGAGACAGAAACTACAAACAGGTGTGAATCCTAATAGGGAAGGAGGGAAAAGGGCAGAGCAAAGGAAACAAGACAAAAACAAAAGCACATGCCAAAAAACACATGGCTACAACACAGGGAAAGAAACAGGCACACTCAGAAGGACAATGGGGAAACTACATTCTGCTTCATTCTGCTTCAGTCTCATACTATGTGTTCACATAATCTGCTGCATGGAAACTGTAACACTTTACATTTTATCAGTATTATTTTTAATCAGAATTACATTGATTTATCAGCATTGCTGGTGCCAAAATATAAGAGTTGTGAATTCAGTGTACCAAACTACACCTAGCAGAAGTAAACAGCTTGTTAAGGCAGTTTTTTAGGATGGCAGTTTAAACTTTTAACATTTCCCAAATGTCTCTTCCTGACAGCTCAGTATTACTTGTAGTCATCATCCAGTACCTGATCCAACTAATCAGTGCTTAAATCAGGAGAGCTGGTGATGGAATTGAACAAATCCATGAAATGACTGGGAGCATCAGGAGAAATTTGGAACCAAACTCCGTACTAGCTCCGTACTAGCTCACAATGTTTTCTGCCCTCTGCCCAATGATTCTGGGATGGGCTCCAGCTTCTAATATATATATATATATATATATATATATATATATATATATATATATATATATATATATATATTTGATGTGCAAAATTGTCAGTAATAAAAAACCACAAATAACAGTTATACTTAAAATATATAGTAAAGCAGGCATGTCAAACTGGGGATCTTCTGGGTCAATGTGCTGTGCAGATTACTGTTGACCCTCATCTAATGCTCTGAATTCAGTTCATGAAGGTCTTGCTAATTACCTCATGATCTGAATCTGGTGTGTTTAATGAGGCAGTCTGCTGAAGTCTGCAGCGTTTAGGCCCATGAGGACTGGAGCCTGACACATGTGTAGTACAGGATGTGTACTGATTACTTGTGTACCAATTTTCACTTAGAAAATCTACAGAACATGTTATTAAATTTTATATTCATATTCATCTTGAATGTGCTTTTTTCCCATTAAAAATATTACATAACATTAGAATGAATACAAAGAAACATAATGAATGTAAAGAATGTTGATATGTTAGCTTTACATGCCATTTGCTGTGATGCTTAAGACTTTTGCAGTATTTTACGTAAGCTACTTTTAAAAATGAAAAAAAAAATATATACATACTGTAATGAACTGGGTTCTCAGAAGAAACTCTGAGAATCTGAGACTCTGAAACCACGGTCTGATGTCTATAACTCAGCAACAGTATACAAGACAAGAGGGGAAAAATTATGCTAAGGCTCTTTATTGCCCCTAGATTGACTGTTAGCCTAGCTTTATCCCTCCTTTGTTTACAACTAGGCTATGTGAAGTTTCTGTCAACAAACCCCCAACAGAAATATAGCCCCTGCCCTTCAAGTTAAGAGTCCAACAAAAGAAAGGCATACGAGGGGGTTACTAAGCACTAAATTAACTCAAGCATTGCATTAGGACCTTTTAGAACAGGATATTTTTTAAAATTGAATAAAACAGGTGTGACTGACACCACACTGCACCCCCTTTGTTCAACAGCAGAGACCCTGCTGCTTACTAGTCCCACCAGACTGAAGCTTTGAAACTTCTATGAGTCCGTCACCTCCTGTTTGAGGGCACCTGGCATGACGGGGTACCTGACGTCCCCATGGGCTTAGCCTCTGGGCTGTCCACTGCGGCCACTGGGGCTATGTGGTCATCCTGGGTCACAAATGCTGCTGGAGCTTTACCAGCCAATGAGTCATTTAAGGCCTAACAAGCTACATAAGGGACATTACAACTGGAAGGGTGTCCAAAAATTTGCACATGCTACAAGTACTATTTTAATTTTACAGTAACCTAGCCCACATATCCATGTGGGCCCCACATGGGCTAATAATGGGCTGCCAATCGGGCCCTCTTCGGGCAGTTTAGTTGGGGCCCACAAAGATTTGTCCAGTTGTTCCATATGGGCCCTTTGCTTGTAAGCCCATTGAGGCTAATGATTGGGCCAGGGTGAGCTACAAATGTGGCTTTCACGAGTAATATGGGCAGTAAACCTTGACCCCAAGTAGGTTTCTTTTGATATTTTAAATGGCTCCAAGCCCTTTCAGTTACAATGTCTAACTGTCAACAGGCATCACGTTTCCATCACAAAATGATCCAACACAGAATGCCATGTCAGTGTTTTTCATTAGAGTAAGCAGCTACAAATACATGGATATCACTTTATAAGCAAACTGCAATCATTCTAATTTCTACTAACAACCTTGTGTTTCAATGATATGTTAGCAACTAGCTAATAGTAGTTTACAGTAAATACCCACACTAGGCTAACTGCTACCTTTGACAACTGTAGCTTTAAAATAGGTATTTAATGTTGTGTGTGTGTGTGTGTGTGTGTGTGTGTGTGTGTGTGTGTGTGTGTGGTGTAGGACTCCAACAGTGTGTATACTTTCAGTTTCAGTCCTACCAGTGAGGTGCTAGGTATGTATTACTTGTTAAGTCCTGATGTAACTTTAAACATTGTGCTGTAGGCTTTGTAAAATTCGGAGTAAATACTGCTGCCTAATATTAAGTTTTCCTTTGACGAGATACTGTTTTGTCCATATATCAGAACAGTAAAGTGGTCAATGATTAAATAAGGTAAAATACACAAAGTTAAAAAATAACCATTAAATACCATTGATGTGCATTACCAGCGGCATCTACTGTGCAGTTTTCACAAGTCCCGATGTAGCTTCAGTTGTCTGCATGCAGTTGTCTTTTTGTTTTTTAATAGGTGATCACCACTGCTTACTGCAAGATCATCCAAATTCACAGAAGTAAGAAGAAAGGGGTTTCATGGTCTGATGTCTTTAGATGACTCCAGTGACTCTTTTATGGGCAAGTACAGAGAAGAAATGAGGCTGTAGAACCTCTTGGAAGGTAGAATAGCAATTTAAAATTTAATTTATCTGAGTTATTTACACATTTACGAATTACCCTTTTCCTAAGAGTGTAGCATATGCAAATATACAATGCACAGATGTTATCTAGACCCACCTGATGACATGTATGTTTGATCTGAAGGCTTAGGCTTATGTGCTTGAAATGTATTTCTAAGGCAAACATAAATATGTCATTTTTAAAGATATTTTTTAAATGCCCCCCCCAAAAAAAAAGACAAATAACGGTCAACGAGGTCTGCTCAAAATGCATTCATTATGTGCTAATTTAATTCAGAATGGACTAACAGAAACGCTCCAAAATTAAAACCTCTTTATTAACTTACATTAAAAATTAAGAACTTCTTCAAGCCTGTTGGAAAAGTGTAGTTGTTGCGCTGTTATGCTAAAATGCTAAATCTGATATCAGCACAATGATGCAAAAGAATTAAATTTCAGTATCTGTAGCACAAACAGGTTTTGTTTTCATCTTGAAGATTTAAGTGAGACAAATATATTAATGCGTCAGAGAAAGCACTCATATAGAGGTTAGCAAAAGCTTCTTATGATGTTTTGCTGCATATTAAGACTCCCAGATAAGGTGACTCCCTCCATTCTGTTTGACCACCTTCTGCATCATCTTCAAGAGATCAGCATGACTATATCCTCTCTTTAAGTCAATGTGACTGTTGCTGTACTTAGCGATGGTCTCCTTTATCATTTTCTCCTGAACAGTGTTAGAAATTCGGCAAGAAGAGTCAGGAGACTGGAGCTTCAGTGTTGACTGGAGTTTATTTCCACATACAGAGTAGGGGTACAGCATGGTCGATTAGCAGTTAATCAGCAGGATCAGGAGTCTAGTCTTATTCACGTGCAGACAATCATGCACGGGCACAACTTGGTTATCAGTGTGTCACCAGTCTGGTCTGGTCACCAGTCTAGTCTAGTCCAGTCTGCGGTCCAGTCTGGAGTCCAGTCTGATGAATACATGGTCTGACATGGTTTAAGTAGAGATACTGGGGGTCGGGGGAGGAAGCAAAGAGGGAGGGGAAATAGGTGACAATCAAAAGGTTGGGGAAGAAGGGGAAGGGGGTCTGGGGTCAGGGAAGACCCCAGGGGTAAGGTGAGGTTGTTCTCACCTCAGGGGGAACAATACAGATAAACACCAAAAGGCACACAACTGTAAGACAATACAGCTAACACAACAAAAAGACAACATGGGTTAGAGCATAGAAGTTAAGCAAACGTGAAAAGACCTATACTTTCTCTCAACTTCAATTCGGCTTGCTGTAGTAAACTGTATTAATGACAAGCTCTTTAAGGCATTTGGCTCACCATTTTGGTCCCAACAGAAAAAAAATCTACAGATTTCTTAATTTTATTTGTGCAAAAGATTCATTTTAAATCATGGCCCCCAGAGTAAAGAAACCAATGACTATCATGTGACAAATGTTTTAAACTTTAATACAATTCAAATTCTACTTGTAGTAAGTTGCAATAATAGGGCACATATTAAACATTATATATTTTATTTATTTTATATATATAAAAAATTAGGCCTTACACTAAAGAGACTATGGATTTTTTGGTATTGATGTTTTAAACACTAATTAAAACTGGAGCTGTTTTTTTAAGTATTTTGTGAATTTAGAATATTAATCATAAATCAACAGAACAATGAATTTAAATTCTGGTGCTGTAATAAGTTACAATTACAGGAAGGTCTTAGTTGCTTGGGTTTCCTCTGGCCCTACGGTATAGACGCTATTGAGATTTTGACGTTTACAACAAGACTTGTACATGAGGACGCGCACTTTGTGGACGGTCCCTTACTTTGGTACGTGAAGATCCGCTTAATGGCCTGTTCAGTCGGGGGTAACTTGTCCACAATTTCTTTTAAAAAGCAATTACAATAAAAAGGAAATAGTGTAGTCATGAGCTTGAGTTCTGTGGAGAAAGAATATGTAAGAAAACATTTCGTCATATGCTCTCTTAACGCTGCTGACATCGGAAGTGCGAATGTGCGTCGAATCTCGAATATAAAACCAACTTTACCGCGGTCTGTCATGGGACTCGGTGCGACGGCCGCGTATAACGGGATCTGATATTTATCTTACTCGCTCATTTTCAGTTTCTTTCACTGTCTGAAAATGAAACACATATACTAAAGGCTCGTTCTAACTGCATGAACATTTATTTATATCATGAAATAAAGTATCAAACAAAACTAAGTACTTCCACAGTAGAAATGAGCCACACTCCTTTGATTTTTTCTCTCCTGAAAGAAACTCTTACCTCTGTATAAACGGTGACTCTGCTGCTGTCTTGTTCCAGCGCTTCCCCGCAGTTCACTGTCAGACACACTCACTGCTTTAAAGCCATTTCATGCAGCTTAAGTTTAATGTGTGCAGCTCATAAACAACAAAATGTTGGACTGTTCACTCTTTAACTTTCACTTTGTAGCTCACAGCTCTTTGTTACACAGAAGCCACTGGACACGCCTCTGTAGCGTCCACTACATCTTCATTATGACTAATCAGTGTGTACAGATTCTGTGTCGTGTGGTGAGTAATGAAGCTGAATGTAAGCGCGAGCAAACTTTAATAAACCAAACAAACTAGTAGAAACACAGATGAACTACAAGGCTTTACATCAAGAAACACATTAAGTAAAACCAAACACAGGGCAGGCATATAACCACTACATGTAACAAACGAAAAGTAACATAACATAAAGCAGACTAGACAACCAAGATAAGATAATCCTTTTTTAGTCCCACAACAGGGAAATTCACAGTGCTACAGCAGCAAAGGGATAGCAAGGCACTTATTAATTACTTAATAAGGTTTACAGTTTGTTACTTGTTATTATATAGATAATATAATACTAAGGGTAGAAATAGATAAAAATATAAACTATTCTTCACAAAAATTAACAATATAGACAATTATAAATGAAAAAGCAAAACATATTTACACTGTAAGGATATTTTACCTGAATTTCACATGGAGCACTGCACATAAGGTACTGATTTATATTACACATGGGAATGATGAGGAGTTAACAATATAGACATTATAAATAAAAAAGCATAAAAGTCTTTACACTATAGAGATATTTTACAAGCATTCCACATGGAGTATTGATTATATTACACACATGGTGATGAATTCACAGTTAATGTGCTCTAAATACGTATGTGAGGTCTAATGGGGGTCTAAGAGCAGCAGAAAGGAAAGACTTGCAATAGCGCATCTTCACACACTTGGAGTGAAGCAGTCTGTCACTGACCAGTGCTGCCCGAGTTTCATACATGGGGTGAGAGCTGTTCTTCTGCATGGATGCTAGTCTGGCTAACATCCCACCTGCACTGGGTCTAGGGGGCTTCCCAAGACAGAGCTGGCCTTCTTAAACACAAGATGTCAAACACAAGATGTTTTCCCCAGTTGTGGTACCCTCCTGAGCATCAGGATCATGCTGAACATGTTCAACTATTCCACACAGCTGATCTGTGCTGGACCTGCACTAGGTCTAGGGGGCTTCCCAAGACAGAGCTGGCCTTCTTAATGAGTCTGTCAAGTCTCTTCCTGTCCACAGTTGAGATGCTGCTACCCGAACAAACCACTCCATAAAAGATGGCTGATGCCACCACGGTGTCGAAAAACGACCTCAGCGTCTTAAGCAGGTAGAGTCTGCTCTGGCCTTTCCTACAAAGTGCACTAGTGTTTTCTGAACAGTCCAATCTATTGTTAAGGTGAAAACCCAGGTACTTATAAGAATCCACTCTCTCAATGTCCATTCCCTGGATGTTCACTGGTGGAGGGAGGTGACTGCATCTGCAAAAATCCACCACCATCTCTTTGGTCTTCCCTGCGTTGATCAGGAGGTGGTTCCTCAGACACCATGTGTGTGTGTGTGTGTGTGTACATACCTATTTTCACTTATAAAATGGGTATAAAAGGGGGTACCTGGCGTCTCACCTGGGCTGTCCACTGCCTCCCTTGGGGCTATGTGGTCCTCCTGGGTCACCAAGGGACATTGAGTCAATTCCAAAACTGCTCAGGAGCTTTGACAGGCAATAGGCATTTAAAGCTTATAAAACACATTCAAGTAACATACAAGTTGGCAGTAACAATAAAGCAACATTGTGCTGTAGGCTTATTAAAATTCAGAGTAAATAATGTTAAATACTGCTGCCTAATATTAACAGTTTTGATTTTTTGGCAAAATATTGTTTTGTCCATATATCACAACAGTGAAGTGGTCAATGATTAAATAAATTAAAATACATAACGTTAAAAAATGTTAAATATCATTGATGTGCATTACCAGATGCATCTACTTGTGCAGTTTTCACAGTAGCCATTGTGTGTGTAGGTAATCAGTTTTGATGTTTCATCAGTTAATTTCAAAAAACGTTTTTACATCATTAAGCAGCTCAGCCTGCTGTCTAGCTGCCCCCTCATATTTGGTCTTCAGTTCATTCACTCTTTTTTCACACTCTTTCTTCATTTCCTCACGCTCTTTCTCTCTTCTTGCTCTGTCCTCTGCTTCTCTCTTGCATTCCTTCTTGAACTGTTAGTTCTCCAGCATTTTTCTCTTCTTTTCACTTCCCTCATCGTCCTCACAGATGTTTCTCTCTTTTCCTAGTTCCTCATACTCCTGTGTCATTTGTAATTCACTCTACTTGTCTCTCTGTTTTCTCTCAGGTTTTTCAGCAGGTCTCATTTAACATGTATGACCCTTGTTACTATTATTTGTCTAGTGAAGCAGATCGATATTTGGTGTAGAGGTGCTATTCAAACGAAAATAATAAATAAATGAAAAACAAGATAGAGTTATACAATGCTTTAGTGTGTGTGTGTGTGTGAATGAGTCCAATTTGTGTTTCAGTTCCAGTGTGTATTCTTTCAGTTTCAGTCCTACCAGTGAAGTTCTAGGTAATATTACTTGTTAAGTCCTGATGTAGCTTTGATCTTCTGCCTGCATTTATCTTTTCCTTTTTTTGTATGTTGGATTGCCACTCCTTACCAGAGCAATTGAGATCATCCAAGTTCACAGATGTTTGGAAGTCAAGTCAAGTCAAAGTTTATTTATACAGCACTTTTTACAACAAGCATTGTCACGAAGCAGCTTTACAGAAAATTCAGGTCCAAGCCCCCATGAGCATGCCAATGGCAACAGTGGCAAGGAAAAACTCCCTAAGACCAACAGGAAGAAACTTTGAAAGCAACCAGGACACGAGATTCTAAGAGGAACATCTTGGAAGGTAGAATAGGAAAAGGAGTTCCATGGTCTGATGTCTTTAGACAACCCAATAAAATCAAAGCTCTTCTTTGGAAAAGAAATGGGGTTGTCGAACCTCTGTTTTATTTACACATTTATGGCTCAAGTCTTGCTTCGACTCCAGTGCACCTTAATGCTGAGCGACCGCAAAGGGAAAGAGGAAGTGGAACCGTGTAGTGTAGCTTATATAGTATGTTCAGTAGGAGGGATTTGAACATGATTGGCTCTCCTTCTTTAAAATAAGGGATGATGTGTTCTATGATGAAATGTGCTAAATTATTAATTTATTCATTTATTTATGAATTTTAGTGGCTATTTTATAATTATCTTAGTGTTTTTAAGGGAGTATATTTCAGGTTTTAACTAAAACGGGGGAATCCTTGAAGTTTAATATTGATCATTAATAAAGTTCTACAGTAATATCAATATCCATAACTCACACACTCAGGTATGTGCCTCTGTGTTCCTTCCCTCTGCCTCTCATCTGCTGCTTCCACTCTGATATGTGAACCATGTCTGCTTAAACCATTCTGAAGTTATAAAAACTAGAAGTCAGCTATGCATGTTGCCCACAAAATGCTTAATGCCTAAGTTAATAATTAAAATACATTTACTTTACAAAAAGATGTGTAAAATGCTAAAATTGCTTTAAATTTAAAGAATGTCTCATCCATTGTATTAAGAAAGGAGATTTTATACCCAAACATGCACTTCAGACATGCAGTCTCTGGTACTGCAACTTGTTAACCCACTGTGTCGAGTTAATAAAGGTTCCTGGTTCAAATCTGAACATCATTGTTGAGTCAAAACTGAAGATGTAGAACAGACTCAGTTGAAAGTGAAACTGAAACTTAACAAAGCACCAATAGCGAGTTCCTCACAGTATATTTCTACTCAATTTGAGTTAAATGTTTGGTTAGTTCACCAAGTGAGATCTTCCTAATAGAAGGAAAAGAAAAACCAAACTCTGTGGAAGACGTAACTCTCACGACCAGTTACGGGAAAAGGAAAACAGGAAATGAGCTGTATCCGCACTGGAAAATACCGCAGAAAACCCAAGTACCAAAAAAAGAACTCTTTCACCTCTGAAAAGTGCAGTTCCAAAGCAGGACAAAGCCATGTAGTAGCTCGTGGCAAGAAAAGTGCTGCTGAAGAATTGAGCAAAGAGAAGAAAAGGGGGAAACCGCGGTGTGAAGAGGGATGCTTCAGCTCAATGTTTAACTGCAAAATGGCACTGGTAGGACTGATCCTAGCCACTACCAATATTGCACAGTAATTCGACTCGGCTATAATTTGTAATTGTGAGCTTATTGGTAAATTTGTATTGTATTTTTCCTTATCTTATCAACCTGTTAGCTGAATACTGAAGCCACAGACAGAGTGTTAAAATGAAAGTTCATCAAATAAACCTCTGAAAGAAGGGAAAGTTTGTGCTTCTTGGGGATGAATATTCTGTATTCTGGAGTGGATACAAGTGTCCTTGTTGCAGTTTTCAATTTAGGGCAGGAGTTGAAGAAATAACACAGATAACTTGCCAATCAGTATTTTGTATTTTTGGGTGTCTACTCACAGTAACTACAACATAATATACAATGGAAGTTCTGAAGATGTTTTCATAAATAAATATTAGGTACATATAAAGTAAACTGTTCATAATTTCACATATGGGGCAGCACGTTAGGTCATTTGAGACAGTATAATTTGGGAAAGCTATTAAACACAGACTACTACATTTCAAAGTGTATTTTACAGAGGAAATGCAGAGCCTATATGAAACTCTGATTATGATGTTTCATGAATTAAGTATTTCTAGAGAGAATGGCAATACATCTAAGAATCAATTATTTTTCACCCACTATTTATAACCATTAGTCGATCAGTGACTGTTACCATGGTAATACGGAGCACTGGGCAAAGCTAGTTTGTAGCTTACTGTGGTGGGTCCTGTTCCTTCTGTTCATTTGATTTTGATTTCAAAATCCAGTATTGAAAAATGAGAATATAGGTCAATTGTCGTCTTTGATTCTCTTATTGTCAGTCAAAAAACAAGAAATAGCTTCATTTTACAGTTTCTCAGACTAATCATAAAATCAAAAAACAAACAAACAGCAATTAAATAAGGAGTTGATTTTACTAGTCGCAGGACCTCAGAAATCAGGCTGTCGAAGTTAAAAAATGACGAGGACAAGAAAGATCCAGCATGAGTGTTGAGAAGGTCAGCCTAGATCTGGCATTATGTAAGGCTTTATAACGTTTTATATGTGTTTGTTGACTTTGTTCTATTAGCAAAAACGCAACTCCCACCACATGGGCTGTCCTGTGTTCATACTGGTCTTATAATAATGTGGTGGTGGCTCTTGCTTCCGGTTTGGGGGGGAAGGAGCTTAGAGGCGCGTTAGAGCTGCGCCATGGACCTCTGTGCTCAGGACAACGTGTTCTGTTCGCTTCTGTGAGCGTTTTTTTTAACAATGGTCTGAATCACACGCCTGGGTGTGTTTAGTTGGGTGAAGTGTCTACCATGAAGCGGGGGGAGTGGAGGTGACCTTCATTGCTAAGGGGCTGCCCTGTATGTGCCTTTTTTGCTGGTGTCAATAGAGCACTTTTAGCAGAATGACAGTCTCTCCTGAGTCTCCTTCTTCAACAAGAGGCTACAGTACTGGTCATTATGACTGAAAGACATAATGTAATCTAGTGTCCATATGCCTGTGTGATGCGCGCGCACGCATAGGGGAGTTCAGAACAACACCGACAGAAAACTTCTTCAGCTAGAGCGCATCTGCAGCTGATCTGGGGAGCATGAAGCCCCCATCAAATTGTGGGTGTTTAGTTTCTTTCCTATATTACTTCTTTCTCATATAGTCTGTGCTCGTCTATTATGCAAACGCTTATACAAAAAGTAACATGGCCTACCATTAAACGAACGACATGCCTGATTTCTGTGATTTCTGAGCTTTCATACCTGCGTTTGCACGTTTATTTCCGCTTACAATGGGAAATTCTAAATTTGGATCATTAGAATACGACCCTTTGTTCCATTGCTGGTTGTTTGTTATTTAATTTTATGATTAGTTTGTGAAACTGTAAAACAGCTATTTCATTTGCCATTTTTCAATACTGTTTTTTACCTTTAATTAAAGAGAATGTTATTTCTTTACACACAAATGATTAATAACTAATGATAATGAACTTACATTATGATAGTGCTTACCTTTGACTTCAACATAAATAGTTAGGTCATCATCCCAACTGAATGAAACATTTGTAAACTCCCTCATCAGAAGGTTGGACTGCTGAGAGTTTCAGTGAGGTGTTTCCTTTCTGCAGTTCTTCTTAAACAGACCTGTCCTCCCTCTGTAAGACTGTATCTGCTGCTCGTTGTTTTCTTTATTATATTCATACAGATGCACTAGTGTGTTATGTTGTGCCAATTCCAGTCTAACCCACTCTACTGTCATTTCCTCAGCACTGACTTTGAGTTGGAGAGAACAGGGCAGAACCCGATCTGTTAAAGTTCAACCACTTCCGTAAGTGTTAAATGGCCCAAAGTGTTAATTATGAACAACACCAGTGTCTACACCTTTGTCCACTGCAAGTGTTCTTATCAACACTATTTAGTATCATATTACCAATGAAAGTTTAACATTATCAACAGTGTGATATTTACTCAGTTAGCCATATATAAGAAAGTCAGGATACAATAAATGTTGACCCTTGTGTCAGCTTAATATGATTTCTAGTTTCTAGTTTTGCCCATTCATCCAGAAGAGCATTTGTGAGGTCAGACACTGATGTTGGACGAGAGGGACTGTCTCCTAATCTACATTCTAGTTCATCTCAAAGGTGTTTGTTGGGGTTGAGGTCAGTGTTCTGTGCGGGCCAGTCAAGTTCTTCCACACTAATTTCTCTCAATCATGCCTTTATGGACCTTGCTTTGTGCACTGGGGAGTCATGCTGGAATGGAAAAGGGCCTTCCTCAAACTGTTCCCACAAAGTTGGAAGCATACAATTGTACAAAATGTCTTGGTGTGCATTGCGATTTCCCTTCACTGGAAATCTAGGCCAACCCCTGAAAAACGACCTCATAGCATTATCCCTCCTCCACCAAACTTTACAGTTGGCAAAATGCAGTCAGGCAGGTAATGTTCTCCTGGCATTCCCCAAACCCAGACTCATCCATCAGACTGCTAGATAGAGAAATATAATTTGTCACTCCACAGAATGTTTCCTCTGCCTCAGAGTCCAGTGGCAGTGTGCTTTACACCACTCCCCTCGATGCATTATTGATCTTAACATCGTGCATTTTGATCTTACACTTCTGTGTAGCTGCCATGGAAACCCATTCCATAAAGCTCCTAAAGTGCAGTTGTTCTGCTGATGTTGCTTCCAGAGGCAATTTGGAACTCTTTGGTGAGTCATTCAACAGAGGATAGTCACTGTGCGCTTCAGCAATCGGTGGTACCACTCTTTGAGTTTGCATGGTCTACCACTTCATGGCTAAGCTGTTCTTGCTTCTTCGTGCTTCCATTTCACAATAATAGCATTTACAGTTGATTGGGGCAGATCTAGCAGGAGAAATTTCAGAAACTGACTTGTGGCAGAGGTGGCATCTTATGACAGTGCCAAATTTAAAGTCGCCAAGCTCCTCAGTATGATCCATTCTACTGTCAGTGTTTGTCTATCAAGATTGTATGGCTGTGTGCTTAATTTTACCACCTATCTATCTATCTATCTATCTATATCTATATATATATATATATATATATATATATTTATATGTAGGGATTGCCTCAACTTTAGAGCCAAATAGGATTTTGAAAATCAGATCATTAAGATTGAATTAAATGTTTAAATATTATAATGTCCTCCTTTTCTCTGTTTATCTCTCTATCTAGGGGCCCCTAAACTTTTGCAGACAGCTGTATATGAGAACAGCAAATAAATAAAAAAAAAAAAATACAGTTGGAATATTAAACACACTTACATTCAAAAAATTCAGTGTACAAGAAGTCAGAGGTCCACGCATGGCTGGCTAAGAATTTGCTTCTGGTATCAGAACTATATTACTGTATGTAAATATATCTAAAAGTATAAGTACAGATTTTGCCCCAACATTCAACCACACCAAGGAAGAGGCTAAAGTAGCTAAGCTATTAGTATCAGACTTAGCCTACTGTCTTAATGTTGTTATAGGAAACCATCAACCAACTAATGAAAAGTTTCTTTATATCCTGATCAGCTGATTAAAAAATGTTTGATTCCACTTGAAATTGTATTAGATAAACTGAAGTTACAAAATCTATGTCAAACTATAAAACATATCAGCGTGTTACCAATATTTTGACTGAGGATAAAATTAGTGAGACTGTGGTTCTTTTTGGGATTAAGGAAATGCTGCAATGGTGAAAGTACCGAGTCTCAGTATCCTTAGGTTGTGACATGTTGTGTTGGTTGTGTGGGTTTATGTCCATATATTAAATATAAGAAATACTCATGCTCTCTAATCAGATTGTTTTCCCATATGTAAATATGTGATGACTCAAAGTATTGTTGTTGTTTTTGTTGTGCTTGTCAATTAGAATGATTAATGAAATAATTTCACAAACCATTCTTTTTTTCAGTTTCCGTTGTAAATACCTTGATGGTAAGTGTTTTTATTTTGTTTCTGTTTGTTTAGAAATTTGTAGATAAGGAGACTGGAGAGGTCTTTAGTTTTAGACCAGGGACCTACATAGAACTACATAGACATTTCAACAAATGATCACTTCGCTCCTTCCAAATTTAAAGCTGAACACCAAAGGAGATGTTTAATTGTTGGTCTGTCACACCTTCATCCATGTCCACTTCTAGTTTTCAGCACTCTGCCTCCCTGGCTTTTTGAATGCCAATCTCTGTCCTTCCTCATCCCCACCACTGGAACTCACTTAACTCTCAGACCTCTTACGTAGTGGTGGATCCAGGGCTGGCCCACAAAGTTGGTTTCAGGTTTACTGAATTGATATTCTGCCTTGCTGAGTAAAAGACATTACATATCAACATGACACATCTACAATACCACTGTCCTCCCTCTAGCATGTTCTCTTTCTATCATCAATAATGTTCTGATTGTTTGACAGAACAAGAGAACCTGTTCTACAGTCAGCTGTGGAATGTCCCTCCGTGCTATCAGCAGTGTTAATATTACGCTGAACAAGCACAGAAAGACGCTCGTGGATCTTAAAAACAAAAGTTGGTTTAATGAGAGAACCGAGTCAGGGCAAATCCAAAAACAGTATCCAAAAACAGGCAGAAGTCAAAAACCAGAAAACACAAAAACACAGGCAACCAGAACAATAAGGGCAAATCCAAAAGGGAAACAATCGAGAAACAGGCAATGGGTTCTGTACACAGGTCATGCAACTAGAAGATAACCACTCAGTAACCAGTAGTGTGGCAATACCTCACAAAGAGGAGACCAAACCAGGAACCTTTTAAAGTCTAAGGCAAACGGGTACATGTGTGTTTTCAGGTGACTGGGAACGAGGCAGAGGTCTGTGATTGGTGGAAGGGATGATGTCATGAGGATTGGGATTCTGGGAAATGGAGTCCTGGAGCGTGTTAGGCAGAGGAGGAGGACCCGGAAGCGTGACAGTTAACTCCACATTCTTTGCCTCCAGTTCAGCTTTTAACTTAAAGTCTAGTTTAATCACAGTTTTTAAAAATGCTTTAACTTGTGAGGGTTTCAAAAAGGACAAAATATATTCCAGTTTGGTCAGCAGTGCTAAATCATAACAAGAGTCGTGTACAGTGCTATGTGGCCAAAGGCTTTAGTGGTTTTCCAATAATGTAATACTCACTAATGTTTAAACTGATAATACTAAAACCAGTTATATTATTCAGAATTTATTTATTGTGGGTGTTATTGTGGTGATTATTCTGCATTACTGTTCGAGTGATTGTGGTGATTATTGTGCATTTTTGTTGGAGTGATTGTGGTGATTATTCTGCATTATTGTTGGAATGATTGTGGTGATTATTCTGCATTATTGTTGGAATGATTGTGGTGATTATTCTGCATTATTGTTGGAACGACTGAGGTGATTATTCTGCATTATTGGGGTTGTTATTGTGGTGATTATTTTGTGTTAATGATGGTGTTGTTGTGGTGATTATTCTGCATTATTGTTGGAATGATTGTGGTGATTATTCTGCATAATTGTTGGAATGATTGTGGTGATTATTCTGCATTATTGTTGGAATGACTGAGGTGATTATTCTGCATTATTGGGGGTGTTATTCTGGTGATTATTTTGTGTTAATGATGGTGTTATTGTGGTGATCATTCTGCATTATTGTGGTGATTAATTTGTGTTACTGTTGGTGCTCTCCAATTAAAATTTACCCGGCCTCTTTTTTATTGGTACCTTGTGAAAAGTGACATATTAGGTGTGGCAAAACAAAATACATTTGGCTGTCTTTAAGAACCATTAATTCATGTAATACTGGCCAAGTGCAGCAAATAGAGGCAAAGTTTAGTTTCACTTTTATCATTTTTGCCACCTGCTGCTGTAGAAGTATAAATAGTAGTGGGTTCAGTGTGATGATTGGTTAGTGAAGCATTGACTTATTAAATGACCTGATGACCGGACATTGGGCCTAGCCTTACAGCTTTGTTAATGCTGTATTTTTATTACAGTGAGCTGAATCCCCTCCCTCCACAACAGCTGGCTGCTTTGTGTGTGCTGTTAAAAAACCGGCAGGCTGAGGTTCAGAGAGGGAAAGTGTACAGCTGTCCTGTAGCCACTCTGTTCAGTATACGTATGGCTGTTTACCACCACATTACAATTTATTGTTCTGAATTCTTAAGACCAAGGTTATTACACCCTAGTATAGCTTGTATAGTCTGTAGCTGCAAACCTGTGATAGCTCAGTCATCAAGACTAAAACACGAACAGTGTAGTCAACTCATATAAGCAGCCAAACAGCACTGTTGAATACTTACAAATATCAGACTCTATTTTACTGGAGATTTTTCCACATCCAGATTAAAATGTTAAATCATTTGACCAGGTGTTTGAACAGGTATCAGGTGCTTCTCCTTCTGTGCTCTCTGTCAGAACTTGCTTATGTGAACAAAGTTCATAAATTTACAGCAGTTCAAAGATCACTCTTGCTACACCCTTCATTCCCAACAAAGAATAAATGTTACAATATTATAAAACAGCATTTTAAATCATTCCAGGTCCCTTGCTTTACTCTATTTTGGGCCCCTACCATCACAGAGGCACCAATGTTTTTTTGTTCTGTACATCAGGATGGAATGGAAGACATAGAAGACACTTACCATTGCCTTTAAAAAGGTTCAGAGGGGAGAATAATATCTGAAGATGTCTAAAATTATATTTCTGAAATGATGAGATTACAAGAGCCCCACACCCCACCAGAGGCATTAACAGCAGCCTTCCTTTTGTTTGAATGGAATATGTAATGTAATGTTCATTTGGTTTCTATACATATTGATTCCTGTTCTGTACAAAAAGAGTACCTAGATTTACAATTACCGTTCTGGACCTCTCTTTATATTTCACCTTCACCTGCTGCCATATGTTTTTACACATGCTGTTACAGCATTTTAATGGAACAACAAACAAAAGGTTTATATTAAATATTATTGCTTTTTAAATTATTTAACCTAATTACAAATTATTTCTCCACTTCTGTGAGTTGTGAATATCATACCCAAGATAGTAGAGAACATTAGGACACATCGTGTATGGAGCTTTAAATCTATAATCTTTTATAGTCATTTTGTGCTTACAATATTACATTACAGCAACACAATCATTTAGTAAATCTGGCCCTAAAATTGGACATCTGAGATGTGATGTAACGTTTTTTGGACTGATGATTCTAAAGGTATCATTTGTAAATGGATCATGAGAAACAATAAATGCAACCAATTTCTAGGACTGAACTTTGGAGGTGTTTACAAGAAGCACATAAAAAGTATCCCTGCAGACTTCTTTGAAAAACTGAAAGCAAGTGGAAAAAATGATGGATGATGTAATAAAAGCAAAGGATGCACACACTAAATACTGAAAAAAATTATATTTATTTATTGAGGTATCAGTGGAATTTTAAATATGTTTTTCTAAAACATTAAAGCCTCCAATGCATGCTTCTTTATCAGAACTGTACATATGAGTTCCAATCTTATCTCATCAATTAACACAGGGTTTGCATGCTTCTCTCTATATTATCTACATTATAGGGATGTGCTGTGTGTTGTGGAAAGATGAATCAGCAGATGGATTTCCTAAATTGGCAGACGTTTGGAGATTTGCTGTGATTAGGTGATGGTTCTTCTTTTGATTTTTTTTTTTTTTTGATTGCCTGAAATGCTGACCTTATCAGCGTTTTCTAATCTTAGATTCTTCACTAGCTAGCTGTAGAATGAAGTTTCGTTAAAACTTCAGTTACGTTAGAATTCCTAAAAACCTATCTCAGATTTTCCATCATCTACATAGAAAAACTAAATTCTAAATGTAAGATTTTTTTCAACAATATAGTGGAAGAACTACTGGTTTAAAGATGATGAATAATAGCACATGATTGTGCTGGAATTAAGCGGTGCTCTTCAAAAAGTGGATGCTATGCAGGTGGTTGCAATGCAACACATTTCATGCTGTAATTATGAAGAGCTGTGCAATATCATTTTCACCTTAATAGCCAGTTTTACTAATAAATTCAGCTTTCACAACAGTTAGCACTTCTTTCACTGAATGGCAGATTATAGTGTTTATTAAAAAATTGAAGCAGTGATACTTATGAACACATTGTTGTGTTATAAACACATTAATAATCTTTAAACTTGCCTGGCAACAGAATGCTGACCTATTTAGTACTTAAGGAGCCTTGAATAAAGTGTTATAAAATGATCTGACAAAAATAGATTAATCATTTATACATGTGTGAGTACTTTACAAGTATTATGAATACATATCTCTATAAATAAGAAACATTTGTATATTCTTAATATGAAATCTTTAAACCAAAAAAATCACCAACATCTATAAGAAAAAAAAAAACAGAAATTGAAATAAAAATGGCCATTAGAAAACAGTGTTTAAATGGTTTTCTTGTGAAAGTGTTCTTTGGCTTCCTCTTCAGTATGGAGAGATAGATTGATATAGTGTGTCCATAATGCAACTTCTGAACTACTGTTCAGTATAAATATGGTTGGATTTTGTTCCTCCAAGGAGATCCCAGGGATTGTCATCATTTGCCTGGAAACATATTTGTGTGTTTTTGTAAATCATAGAATTTTTGTAATTTAGCCATTTATTCCTAAGCTTTCAACAGCATCAATTTGAGTAAATTCTCTCCATTCACCAGGAATCTCCCCCCGCCGGCCACTGAAGGTTTTCTTGAAGTGCTTTTCAAGGTTTTTCTGGAATTCACAAACAAACCATTTCCAGTACGTCAGTTCAGAAAAATCAGCGGAGATGCACCATTTAGCAAACTTTCCTCCTGCTGTCCTGTACTGCTTGTAAGGGACAGAAATGTCAGAGTCATGGGATGGGTAAAACGACCTGTTACTGGCTACTTTTGTTGTGCAAAAGTCTACAGACAATTGTGTTGTACCTCTAGGATGCCATCCACGCATCCCAGATGAGCGATGGAAATCGGCATTGTGATCTCCACTGTGCTTTTCCTGACTGTTAGTACAGACAGCTCCACAGAAGGGGCACTGCACCCAGCAGCACCTGCAGAAGTGTTTGATCAGAATCTCATCAGGCTTTTCTCTGAACATCTTCACTTTTAAGTCTGAAAGCTTACTGAGGCTTCCTTTTAGCTCTTCAATGACAATTAAGAACTCTATCTTCATAAAATCCACAAGAACATCACAGTCGGTGACATCTTTAGAATCATCGCCACTTAAGTGAACTCTAGTGTCTCCTAACTCATCTACAAGGCTGTTGGAAAAAAAATCCAGCCACATTTTTATGTCTCCTTTGAAGGGTTTGACTTTGTCTCTTGCCATTTCTGCCATACTTATTACAGTTTTCTGTTTGTGTTCAATGTGATCTTTGATTGCAGAAACTGCTTGAGGGTCTTCTGCTGCCATGTACTTTCTAACTTGGTCTTTGATGAAATTTTCAAAGTGGGACTTAGGATGATACATATATGTCAAGAAGTTATCAAACCTCTTACTCTTATCCCCGTCCTGCTCTGCCAGTGACTTCAGAATGTGCTTTTCAAGATCACCTCTGTTCCCATTAAATGGTGGCTTCCCTCTCATTTGTCCACAAATTAAGGTAGCGACCATGTTATACACACTTTGTATGATTGGCCCTTTTAGTCTGTTACAAATTTGGGCTCCAAGCACAGCTGCTAATGTTGCTCCCTCACAGTAGTTTTGAAAGACTTTAAAGTACTCAGACCTTTTTTTTTCAAAGTAAATAAATGGATCATTTACTTCCTTGAATTTACTGTGAAGTTCTGCAAAGCGAATTTCTGCCTGCTCACACACATAAAGGGAGAGATCTACAAAGAACTCTTTCTTAAAGTTAAAGGAATCACCTGTAGATTTAAAGCCCTGCACTAGTTTTCTTACATCACGTGCAACGTCTTGGATGTAGATTACATTGTATCCCTGCACTGAGACTGGAAATGAATGCATTTTATCTTTTGTTTGTTCAATGACCTTAGAAATTAGCTCTTGTATTGACTGTTGGTCCTCTGGTTTAAGACACTTTTCCTTAAATTTGAGCATGCTCTTTTTCATAGAGACGTAATCTTGGTAATCTCCAGCAGTGCAAATCCTTCTGTAGTTGTGAGATCCTTTTCGACAAACAACAAGCCCATATCCATAAAGCTCTGCTAGAATTTCATTCACGTCTTCTGGTATGTTAGCATCTTTGATTTTTGGAGCATTTTCAGTCAATTCAGAGACCCACTTTCCCCACACTGAATCAAATTCTGCCTTTGGATCTCTATTTTTAGTGCCGTTTTCTTTAAGCTTCAATGCAAACTCTTTGCTCTTTTCAAATAGTGTCTTTTCATAGTGTATCAGTTGCTGGTCCAGCTTTTTTCGAATGTTTTTCTGTTGAATGTTGTCATCCAGTTTTCTTTTTGCCTCATTTACAAGGTCATCATGGAGGTGTAGAATTTGCTTTTCAAATTTGCATGCCCACTGAATCAGTGTTTCCTTTTCACTGTTTTCTTCAAAGTAGACTTTAAATGCTTTTTGGACATCATCTAAGGTTCCTGCCATCTCTTTCATGAGCTCTTGCTTTTCAATTCTTTCCACTTTTCCACTGGTTATTCTGTTGAGCATTTTGTCTTCAATGCTCAGCATGGCACTCCTGAGACTCCAGGTCCATTTCTCATACTCCTCCTCCAGCTTCCTGTACACTGATATCTCGTGTGCATTCTTGAAACTAAAAACAAAGTTTTCATTCAGCAGTGCATTCCACAGGTCGTTCACTCGCATTCGGAATTGTGACAATTTCATGCCATTTGTCTTTGATGCACGAGCAACAATTTGTCTTTTTAGCTCCTGAACATTTTCACTGTAGCATGGGTTTGGTGGAGCCATGGGTGGGTTGCCCTCCCAGAGCTGTGAAAAGTACTTCACATCATTCTGTATATCAAATGCAATGACGTCACTGAAACATTCTGCATCATAGGCTTCTTCTTCAGCAGCTAACTTAGTCATTTCATCCAGTTTATCTTGTAAACGTCTCCTTCCCTCCATGATTTTCTCTGCAGCTGCAATATCAGTAACATTCTGATGCACAAACATGCAGCTGGGATTCAGCCTGACTTTCTTCATCCTCATGAAGGCCTGAACAACAATCTGAAGGATGTCCTGCATCTCTGCTGGGTTCTCTCCAAACACGTTGATCAATGTCATATTTCCAAGACCTACAACAAATGTTGACAATTCGTTATCATGATGTATCATGTCTTTTCCTGCCAGCTCTAAAGCTCGAAGACCTTCGGTATCAACAACAAGAATGTAGTCAAATTTCAATTCCTCCTTCATCTTCTCAGACACTTTGACCAGCTGCATGAAGGCTCCTTTAGTGCACCTTCCAGCACTGACTGCAAATTGGAGTCCAAACATGGCATTCAGCATAGTGGATTTCCCAGAGCTCTGAATCCCCAAAACTGACAACACAAAAACTCTCTGATCTCCCAGTTTCTTGATAAGCTCATCTAGAACTGCTGATACCCAGACCAGAGGAACATGAGCTGCATCACCATCCATCAGCTCCATTGGATGGCCAGATATCATGAGTTCAGCAGCAAGTCCAGGCAGGTAATGAAGGTTCCCAACCTCGTTTCTTCTAATCCACCTTTTCTCAGAGAATGAAGCTTCATAAATCTGCCCCATTTCTCTCAGTATGTGCTCTAAACCAAAAGTGGCAGCATTAAGCTCATTTGAGATCTTTTCTAGGTTTAATTGTTCAGCTTTTAGTTTGTCTATTTTGGCATGTTCTAAAGACAAATTATTCGAGAGATCATTAGTCAGTTTGACTGAGTTTTCTTCAAGGTTCTTTTGTTTTATTTTTTGTTCCTCAAATTTGCTTTGCTTTTTCTTTAATGCCAACACTTCTGCCCATTTTCGGTCATACTCTTGATGGATGGTGGAGAGTTTGTCTGAAGTGAAATTGTCCAGCAGGACTGCAGTCCACTTGAGAAAATACATTTCTTGAATGCCTGACAGTGACCTTAAACTTCCAACAAATAACCTCATGAGTTCACTGAAACCATATATCTGCTGTTTCTGTCTTATTGCCCGCATTTCTTGTTGCTTTTTACTTTTCTCTACTTCTATGTTGGTACTTTGAAGCCGTCGTAAGTCTTTGTTCTTTTGACACCAGTCTTGCCACAGCTTTCCCTGGCAAGGAAGATATCTTTCTTTTACTGTGGATGGATTTTCACTCTTCAGGAACCTCTGTATCTGTTGTGCAGCTTTCTCTCCTCTCTGACAGGCTTCATTGAGCTCATCCAGCCTCACCTCTCTGTATTCTGCCATCTTCTCTACTCTGAATGTCACAGGCAATTCTAACAGGCAGTTCCTGATAACTCCTCTAAGTGCAATAGAAACATTAGACTGATTTCTGCCCTTCATTCGGACTCTGTATTTTCTTGCCCCTATCTCACACACAGCATCTTCATTATCATCGTCTTCATCAGTAAGAACCACAATGAGAGGAGTTGAGGACTTGCAAAGATCCTGTACGATTACCATATTGTTGTCATTCTCATTGAGATTAGGTAAAAGTACTACATTTACTGAGGCCATTTCAGTGAGAATCTTTCTTTGAGTCACATTTGTGCTGGAATCACCATGCAGATTACAGAACGCAACACAGTCAGTGAAATGATCAGTGCTTTTCCCTGACGGGCAGTACCAGGCGATCTCCACCACTCCATCCATCAGTAGACGATCTCTGCTGCTGGTTGGACAGTTCCTGTGGAAGAATGTGTTGTGCTTCTCATTGATCAGGCCATTTATTAGCTGAGATTTAGATGAGGAAATAGAGCCAATCCTGAAGAATGCAACCATTGAAGTTTTAGCTTTGCATATGGGCAGGGTCTTGCTGATGACTTTGTCTGAAGCATCAGTGGTCTTCCAGCTCTTACTAATATGGCGCATTGTCCACAGAGGAAATTCAATCATTTTAGAGAAAGGATTGGGGACCAACAACGGAACTGCATACTGACACTGAGAGAGCTTAGTTACCATGGTCTGCTGAAGAAAATGATCTGCACAGAGGAACACTGCCATCTGAATGTCCATTGGGTGAATATGGACTTGTTTCTTTTCTGTGTTCACAGTGTTTTTTTTAAACAGAGCCTGAAAAACATCTTCTGTAGCTGTGTGCTGAGGATTTGGTGTTGTGGGTTCAGATTTGACAGAGGCGTGTCTTGCTCTGTAATCTGCTGTGAACAATTGTTGCAGGAAAGCGTAAACAAGATCCTTCTCTTTCCTGGGCTCATCATTCTGTAATGAGGATGGAGTTATTTCAAGAAAATGTGCTCTTGTAAGTTTGTGTTGATATTTGCCCTCAAGGCCAAGCCTACTCAAGAGCTCTTCTGTTAATCTGCATCTTGATTGACCTTCCTGAAAAACAAAGCAAATCAATTAAAAATTAGCATTATAAAAAAAAAATTTAAGTAAAGCACATGCTCCTTTATATGAGAGGATTCCCTATTAAAAGTCATTGGCTAAACTAAATGCTTAACGCTACATTTACCAAACTCTAAAACATTTATTCACTTGTTGCTAATATGTATGGGAATTATCATAGACAGGCTAACAGTTTAGCACCAGTACTATTCAACTTCACATCAAAAACTTTCACATCAGTTGCAATTTCTACCTAAGACAGCATGTAAATAGTGATGAGATGCTTAATACTAACATCAACACTATGTCAAGCTTTAGAAATGCAGATATTTTAAAGCCCTGCTTTAATGTGTAGTTAAAGGCAAATGTCATGTCAAGGCAAATGTCATGTGATCATAGATAAATGAGGCTTCAGAATGTCGGTGTACCAATGAAACCTGCAAACCTTTTAGTTGCACCCTTACAATTATTAGGCAACATGGCAGTTGGCTTATTAGCTTCAATGAAAAAAGTGTAAATTACAAATTTAATAAAAAATATCAAAAGGATGCTCCAATGAAGCCTCCAGTCAATATTTCTCCCTTGTTTCTATACACTTGATATAAACTTCCTTTTTTATACACTTGACACATCTTCTTTACATTTATTTTTTAATCTTCTTTAGTAATCATTACAAAAAGAAAGGAAAAATTAAATTATATAGTCAGATCAGACAGATGACCAGTAAAAGTTATTATGTGTCAAATGTTTCAAAACCTCAAAACATTTTTTTGACATGCTTGCTTCAAAAGCTTCAGTATATCATAAAACTACCATATATGAAAATAAATATCTTATTCAGAAAATAAAAATATAAATAAAGCTATATACTCCCATATATGTTTCATGACCGGACAATGGAAATTGAACCTCAAAAAATATTTAATTGCTTCCCTGCAGTGCTGTACTGGCAGAACTATGGTAACTATGGTAACTCAAATTTACAAACTTACAAACTGAACTGATATACCAAATCACCACTAGATGTCTCCTCTGAACAACAGACAACACAAAATGCAACTGTAAGCTTTTATTTTTTAAACAGAACTTCTGAATATCACAAGACAGTCTAGTGGGTTTTGTCACCCAAGTGTGTATACCTTTTTGAGAGATAATTCATACATTTCTTGTAGTTGGGGGATCTTTTAGCTCTTCTCAAAGCTATCTGCCATGTTGGAAATCAAAATGATTTTCTTACATACCAGCTGCAAACTTAAAATAAATAAGTACATGAATAAAAAAAAAAAAACATAAAAAATTGCATAAATTATAACTAAATAATTTATGCATATATTTCATACCTTAATCATCACATTACTGAGGAGCTCTGAGTTTGTCGCATTATAGAAGGTAATTTGCTCTGGAATTCTTACTTAGCAGACTTGTAAAAACTACAGACAAGGCATATTCATATTGAATTAAAATTATAGATCTCGTTGATAATCACTCAAATTACAGCACCTCCCCAGGCAAAACTAACCCAGCTCTAGTAGGGTCTGAAGGCATGTTTTAGGCAAAGGAAAAACATGCGTACTAAGCTCAGTGTGCGAAATAATAGATCTTACACATCTCTTTTGTCTTCGGTTTTGAGAAATTAGCAACAAATCACTCTTTCCTGAAATCTCTTGAAAAACTGGGCAAGTTTTCAGATTTAGAAATACACTATGGCATATTGTAAAGATTTTCAGAGGTATCCCGTGCATAATTTCAGTTGCTGGGTTAGGAAGGACCAACTGGGTGAACCAGTGTGCTACAGTGCTACCCTGAGGCAGACCATCGCTGCATTCCTAGGTAGTTAAGACTACCAAAGACAGAAGCTCACCGATTGTGGGTGAATGACCTTTCCCTGAATTTGTATTTGAGTATCTATTTTTCCCTAATGGACAGCATAATTTCATAATAAGTTTATTTTCAGAGACCCCCCAGAATTTTGAGACAGTCGGGGGTCCAAGAGGCTAATTAGGGAGTTTCATCAAACATCACTTTTAACTAACTAACATAAAATGGAATATAATTTCTGAAACTTTTGTCCATTTTTCAAGAATTATTCAATTTATAATAATAATAATAATAATAATAATAATAATGATATTTTTTTACTTTAATGAATAGTATGTACCCAACATATTATTCTGGCCCAACAACAAAAAATGGAAGAATATTTTGCCACTGAAAAAAGATATAGAAATGTGTTTTTTATTTACTGTTGTACTTTCCCTTATATATTTTTTTCTTAGTCAGATATCTCATTTTCAAAAAATGATTTCACATCAGGAATTGTTCATATATGTTAAACAAAGCTGTTCTCATTCAGGAAAGGTGTAAAGGAAATATGATGATACGGTATTATGATTAATACCACCGTTAGTAGAGAAAGAAACATGTGTTTTCCATTATATGTCAGCTGTTATTCTTTTCAAAAACACGTTACACCCAAAATTGTTACAAATGGATATATAGCATTTTGAAATGAATTTGAATTGTTAATAATTTAATAATTACGGATTAATTTTGTTTTGGATGTTTTGGGTGTTTTGTTACAAAGTCTACATCAATTATTTGTTAAAGCTTACTTGTCATTGTTCAATGTTTAAAATCATAAAATAAAATATACAACCTGAGAAAGGACAGCTTTTTGCCTTCTAGTGTTGCTCTCCATTTCTTCCTCCCCCTTTGCTTGCCATCTGTTCCTTCTGATCATTCTTGTTCTCTGCTCCACCTGATACTTTTTGCCATGTGCTTCATGTTATTCTGGCAGAAATAGGGCACTCACATGCTTGTCCTTTATATTGGATGTGATCTGGTATTCCTTGAAATCACATGACACAGGTGTGAGTAAATACAAATTGATAATTTAGTATTCTTAAACCTGGATTCCTGTAAATCACGTGATTTTTGAAGTCTGCTACACCTAGGCAGTGGGTGGAGTCTGTCACCACTACAAAATATCTTTATCATTGCAGAACATTGCAGGACTTTAACTATTTAATTGATCAATTCCACTGTTTTTGACAAAACATTATGACATTATGATGGTTTTCATTTGAGCATTTCCTGTTTCTACATATCATATTTCTGTTTGATATGAATACAATTTCTATTTCATATTAATTATTTCTCACTTGTGGCTCATTGAAACAAGCAGAGAAGCTATTGCCAAAAATTCCAGAAAAGTGACTTCACACTTTACTCACCAAGTTTAAATTCACAAAGAAGCCAGGTCTCCAGAACCAGATTAAGCCAAGTCTAGTAATGGTGAAATAAAGAATATGCTATATTTCACCCCATAGTGTTATGTATTAATAAAATGTAAATTAAATGTGAATGTCATTAATTAAATGTTTCTTAATTTAATTGCATGGTTATCATTACATTTAAAAGTGATCATTATTAAATCTTTGAACCACATTTTAATGTCATAAAGAAACAACACTAATTACTATTTACTAATAATTCATTTTTTGCTTTTAAGTTCAGCTGACGTTTTTAATAATCATTTGAAAATGTATTTTTCTTAACATACTTATTAATTAAAATACTGTTGTCATTTATTTTATTTACTTGTCATTGTACCTCATAATATTTTTAACCTTTTAATTTTATTCTTTCCTTTTTCTGCTTGTTGTGTTTTTGCTTTCATTACTTAATTTAACTCCTCAATTGTAAGCTCTTTGAGCTGCTTTGTTTATGAAAGTGCTCTATATATTAAATGTATTATTATTATTATTATCATTATTATTATTATTATTATTATTATTATTATTATTATTATTATGCTAATTATTTAGTATTTAATAGGCAATTAATTTTTTGTTACATACTTTACAAATTGTAACCAGTACCAGTTATGTACCACCAGCACTTGAGCAGTAGTCCATGTAAACGCACAGCATTATCTGTTGCATCCCTCACTAGAGTTTCAAACTGCCTCTGGAAGCAACATCAGCACAAGAACTGTGCATCAGGAGTTTCATGAAAAAATGCAAGTAGTTTGGAGTTTAAATCTCACACTTACCCTGTTAAAACCTAGACCGTAAAGAAAGTGTTATCTCTGACCTGACCTATTCCCTCAGTTAATTCCTTATATTATTATCTTCCACCCAGCCCTGATAAGTGATACAATACTGCGTATGTAAATAGAATCAGTGTTGCTACATGAAAAGTAAATGAAAAACAAAGCAGGACTTTGAACAGATTCCAGCCACTGCCTGGGTGCTGTATATTTCAGAGATCATGTGATTTAAAAGAATACAGCTTGAAAAGTAATGAAGCATTAAAGAGGAACTCCACTGGTTTTGCAAAATTACTTCATCATTTAATGGTTTAGATGTGAACAAAATAATTCAGAGTGGTTCGGTGTGAAATGCGCTTTTCCAGAGAAATCAAAATTGTTAACCATTAAAGTACTAGGAACCAGATGTCCGACACGTTTAATGGCTCTAAAAGCTACATCCCGTTAAGCTATTACATAAAATGGTTATGAATGCATGGCTTTGTACTTGAGACATGATTTTGTGATGGTTTTTTTTATAAAGTTTTGGCCTAAAACGTATTTTTAGTATAAAGTTTTACTCCAGGAGTGGTTCCTGTTTCCTCTCAAAACTGCATTCTCAACTGAGATCAATGCACGTAACCTAATGTGCTTTTGTTGTTACTAGCCTGCAGCTACAGCTGTTTAGCATGGCTAATGCCTGGAACAGCTTTTATTTACTGTTTATTTTTACTGTCTTCTTACCTGTTTTGGAAGATTGCAGAGTACACAGAAGACTTTGAGGAGGTCTATTTCCAAAATGTTGTAGATCCATAGTAGCAAACTACTCGCTACTCTGCTTAGAGGTTTATGGTGTAGGACAGCAAAGTGGATAGTTAGGTGGATAGCATAGTGGAAAGGTGTGCAGGGCAGAGAGGTACATGCAGGGTGTTGTAAGGAAAACATAATTTTTCAATTTCGCAGTATTTTACCATTGTCAGCGTGACATATGAAAATTTACGTAAGTTCATACGTAAGTTCACTGGTCATTTTGGATAGCAGATAAAATGATGATACTTGTAGTGAAGACTTAACAAAGTCTGGATCCTAGTACTACAATGGTGAACAATTTTGGCTCTGTAAATTTCTCTAGAACGGCACATTTCACACCAAACTACTCTGAATGATTTTGTTTACATCTAAACTATTAAATGATCAATTAATTTTGCAAAGCATTTTGCCCATGTCATGTGATTTCAGGGAATAGTAGATCACATTTAATATAACCAGCTAGACTCAAAGGGCTTTTATTCACAGGTCAGATCCAATGAGCAGCAGATGACAAGCAAATCCAGATGAAGAATCCAAAAGGCAGAAATTCTTCCATACTTAGGTTATACCTGAGTATTTAGCATTATTTTTAAATGCTTAATTATCAGTAGAAAAAAAATATAAATTATTATTAAACCTGTACCCAAACAGAATGGAACTGGTGGTTGGCTGAACAAAGTTTTTGTCCCCAGATTAATACATATTAACAGTGGCAGTAAAATACTGTACTGTGTGTGAATAATGAATACTTATTATTACTATTTTTATCCTATTTTAAAATTTCTTATTTTAAGTACTATTATTCATATTTTTAAATGAATACATTTCAAAACCTGGTAAAACATGGACATATGAGACTCTAAACTGTAAATATATTTGTCTTTTTTATTTGGATGAAGTAAAGAATCCGACAGGATGAAGTTAATTAGTTACACTTTATGACAGGCTCTAATAGGCAGAAAATTAATCGTTCTTTTTAACAGGCTTGTTATCTATTAACTTGTAGATTATAACTTGACATATCAAGTGTGTACCTATGTACAAACAATTCATAATAATTCTGAATAACTACTTAATATTAATATTGCCTTCTTGTCTACACTTTATTTTCAATTATGAAGCGTTATTTTTTATAATTTGAAATTATTTAAATTATAAAAACTTAAGAAACATTTCCATAAGCTAATAAGAACAGAACGGTAATTTATTGATTAATACATTTCAGTATCAATCATTAATGGCAACTGAAAATTCCCATTTATTTTTAAATATATATCTTATTATTTATTACAGTTAACTATATGTTAATGAAAACATTTAATATCACTGTGTTTTAACACACTAAAAACAATGGAAGTTGACAAAGAGACAGCACTTCAATGAGCATTTTATTAATTATTTCAAAAATCTAATTCATTTGAATGTGTCATATAAATATGACAGCCATCTGATACTTATGTAAGCAATGTATGCAACCACATGGGTGATTTCAGTCAATATAACCATACCTATGATTTCAGGTTGCTGTAACTAAACTTGTATGGTTCATTTTTTTCAAGTGTACTTGTTTATTTTTTTTGTATCTCTTTGCCCTTTGTCTTACTTCTTCTTGATCTAAGAAAGTTGACAATTTGTATGTTTTTACTGAACATGTCACACATCATTTGCATTTTATTGTTACTGTGATTTTGTATTTTTTTTACACTGAACAATGTGAACATGCATGTGCCTTAACTTCTCTGGGGACAGATTTTAACAAGTTAAAGGGGCCAGAGCCAAATCCTCAGACCGTATCACTAGTGAGACGCATGGATCGATAGTGTTAAGCATGAAAATCAAGAAGAATTAAGAGAACAAACACTCCATCTACCACTACCAGGAGCCCCCCCTCCACAGATTTTTTATAGTAAATAAAATATAATATGCTGAAACCATCTAAGTACTCCAAGCAAAGCCTCTTGGAACAGAGAGGTCAGGAAAAAAGGGGAAAAATATCATAGTGTGCATACCTCTGGACCATTGAACATGCTTGATGATCATTACACTGTGAAATATCCTTAATATACAAACATGAAGAAAACTATTTGCCTGTTAACTCTGGGAATCGTCTCTCTTGAAATGTTCAGATCTAGACAAAGAAAGGCTGTGATTTAAAAGCATATTCCCCCAAAAACTACCTAAGTGTATTTGCCCTCACTGACAGTCAGAACACCCACAAGTGCACTAACTTGAGATGAGTTGCCCTCTCTTATATAAATATGACCCATGCAGAATGGATACTGTGTTTAGAGAGGATTTATTTATATAGTTAATTAGTAAGGTAGTTACTTTAGAATTGTAATTAATTTTTTGCACTGCTTTTTACTGTTTTTCAGGAAGGAGAATCAAGAATCAGATTAATAGAAGATCTCTTGAGGAGGCGTAAGTCTGTTCACTTGTCTGAAAAAGTCATATGGTTCTTAAACATGCATTATAGTCACACAAATGTATACATATTTCAATAGTTCATCACAAATAAACATTTCAGCTGTTGAAAACATTGATTTCCTATTGAAATCTAGGCTGTGTTTACTTATTAAAACTCAAAAAACTCTTCTAATATTTGTACTGAAGACCACCCCAGTGACAGCAGAGGTACTGCCTCTTGACACTTTAATACCTTTTCCCTGAGAGTAAAGGATCTGGGTTAATTCCAGCGTTCATAGACAATGGGACACATTCTCTCCTTGCACAAAATTCACAACAGGTGCATGTGTGCATATATTGGTTCCCAATCTCATTTAAATGCTGCTGATTACTGTTCTAAATTAGCCAGTGCATACCACAGCTTGTGTGTGTATTTAGCCTATTAAACATAGATATTATAGGGCTGTAAATGGACAGGCAGAGTCTCAGAAACATGCACAAATGCTTGCAAAGTGAGTAAAAAATGGAGAATTGCATTCATTTTTTTCACACATGGAATAAAAGCTATAAGCTATAAGCAACAAAGATGAGTTTTTGACAAAAAGAAGAAACAAATATCATAGTTGTTTGCAGAGCATATAAACATTGAGGAATAAGCTCTGTCATCATCATGCATGTTCATAGAGGGGCAAGAGAACTTAAAAGTGTGTATTTGGGACAGACTTGTGCAATGTGCAGGCTATCCCTGTACTGTACCAGGCATGATTTTAAATCATTTTGTTTATCTACAGTGTCTCAATACACTTTACAAATAATGCAGCTCAATGACAAGTTAAATTTATAAACAAATGCATTTGAACTCATATCTGAATACGTTCTTCCTCATCACGTTGGTCAGGCAGCTGTAAATAAATCCATCCACTCTAATTGGTTCTAGCCTGTATTACCAGTAAAAGGCCGCTGCTCAGCACGCACTGATGAAATCCTTGCCGAAGGCTGCAGTAAAAGTGCATAGAGGGCGCCTGTGAGCACCAATACCGAGGACCACAGCACCACAGCACCACAAGTGAGGCGGCTGGGATAGGGCTTATGAAATGTAGATTGGGGGACAAGTGGGCTTTTGTCAATCATTTTTTAAACCAATCACCACCCTGGGCTACGTCATTTTTTACTGCAGCCACTTGCCTTAATAGACCACTGTAGTCGTGCGTCATTCTGTAGTCCTCGTTATGCCCACATAAGGAACTCCGGGTCTAAGCCCCATTTCTCTATGGCCAGAATGAATAGGGTTTTCGAAAAATCGCCTCCATCACACCCTGTGTTAAATAAAAATCTTCAGAACCCGATACGTTTTTCTCCTGAATACCACTGGATCCTCTGATTTACGAGCCTCGTACTACGAGGCTGAATTTAGCAGCTTTTTTAGCAGTTTCTTTTTGTGAATGTCCTGTTCCACCTTAAATGGTGCAGGAGCTGTGACTAGCCACCACAAGCATTAGCAAACTAGACAAAATACTGACCTGTCGGTTCTGTTAAACAGCAAAATAAGTCAATGTCACTCAGCTGTTAAGCGGAAATAGAGAAACATCCTCTTATCATGCCTTTCAACCCTCCATGAAGCTGAAGTCAGCTTCTTTTTCGCTTGTTCGAATTTTCCCGTTCCACGGGAAAAGTTGAACAAAAAGCTGGTGAATGTCCTGAGAAAATGTCCATAGATAAATGTTACCAGCATTAAAATAATAATTAGGATATTCTGAGAGCCTAAATCAGTTTATCGGGGGTCAGCAGTGATATTAAGCTGAGTCTGTACTGGATTAGCCCGAGTTCAGGTACGTTTGTAGATCTTTTCAAATCAAGCTAAAAGGAAAGATCTATCGTGTTTCAGTGAGCATCAGATAAAGAACAGAGAACTGCAGTCTGTACATGGAAATGTTTACTGCCAAGACCTGCTTAAGAAGACAGTCAGTCTAATGACATTAATTCAGTGTGCAGCTTTAGCTCACATGTAGCAATATTCATATTTCAACTCTTTAACGACCTCGTAATTCAGAGGATCCAGTGATAATCGAGAGAAGAATGCTCACAGGACAAAATGTATCGGGTTCTGAACATTTGCATTAAACACAGAGTGTGAAAGAGGTAATTTTCGAAAATTCTATTCATTCTGGCCATAGAGATGATGCTTAGACCCGGAGTTCCTAATATGGGCATAACAACATGGCGCCGACTACAAAATGACGACACGACTACAGTGGTCTATAGTTCTTTTAAAAATAAAGCAGTAATGATATTTTGCAACCCAAGCATTGTGAGGCATGTTTAGGAGACTGTTTTGAATTTCTCAGAGATCTAAAAGGCAATCCAACCATCTACACTGTGACAATAATTACATGTAGAGTCAAAACACATGAATGTCTGAATATTGTCATAGCAACCTACTCTGACAATAGCCTAATCAATGTAAGCAAACAGTATTTGAGTTAGGGTTGCCAAATGTGGTCTAACCACTGAAACCACTGACATTTAATTTAGATAGTTTTCATGTATGGAACCAACTTTTGGTTCCTTCTTCCAAAGCAATTGATCTGTTTTGCATAACCCAAATATGTATTAATATTAATGCCTTCATATCTCATGTGAATATTTAACTTTCAGTGTAAAACAATAAAATTCCTCATGTGCTACCACTGTAAACAATTTGTTATTAATTTCTAAATATATTATGCTTATTTTGGACTGCTATGTGTTACACTCTAGGAATTATTTGTAGAAATATGTTATATGGAACAATGAAATGCTGCACCGGTAAATGATAATAATGCTTTGGTAGTGCTTTACAGTAACTACATGTACATCAAACTCGAGTTATTTTAAAAATGTGGCATTAACTAAAATGGATGGATACTGTTGATTAATTTGAAAAATATATACGTAAAACATAAAAATAGAAAATTTTTAACAAATTTTCTGAGTTGTATTTGGATTATCTAGCCACAAATTTGTGAGTACAGACTTCTGTATGCCGGTTTTAATCTGTTGATGGAAAACACAGTTTTGCGAGCATCACAGAGTGACTATACTTTTGGAGCAAGCTATAGTTGCTGGATTGAAAAACATATGGGAGTTTCACATCATGACATTTTTGCATCTTTTTTTTGTCAGTTAGAGGGCCATTTCTTGTCAAAGTAGGAGGTTTTTGGTCACATAAATGATAAAACAACATGGACTCCCTAACAACTGGCAGAAGTCTGGCTTGTAAGACATGCCTAATTTGCAAGGTTTCCAGTAATCATTGCTACAGTCCCCTGCGAAGGCAGGTACAATGAACCTGGAGAAACTGGAAAAGACCTCAGGACCAGGAACTAGACACCTGCAACAGAGGGCTCAGAATTACACAACAAATCTAGAAATTCCCTGATTAATGGTAAGAAATTGGTTTCAAAGAATAAAAAGGTCACTTCTCGTGTCACACCAACAACTACCCAGCTAACTTCCAACCTTACACACACACTTCATACACACACACCAGTGTACAGAAGAGAAGGTTTATAAATCACTTAAGGTGGCACCAGCACAGTATTTAAAAAAAAATTACCTTTTTATTGAATTATTTACATGAGTGACACTTAAACTCTTACATACTGACATTTTTGAGCCATAAGTTCTAAGAACAAAGAACAATATATAAATGAATGCTACAGAAACCAGCACAGAAAGTTTACATTAAACTGCAGCTGAGAGGATACATACAAAACTGAAGATTGAACACTGCTGAAGCTGTCAGCTAAAGGTTTTCATTACCACACTACTCACTGTGTATAGTGTGTGGATAAGCAGGACTATGAACTTGCACTAGGAGGCGCTCATTACACAAGGAGGTTCTGAAGATATAAATGTTTTTGGCTGTAGTGCTTGAAGAAGTTTAATGTTTAAAAGAACACATTGAGAAGTTTAAGTCAAAAGATCTAGTGTCTATCTTATTATTTTATCTGGAAATTATGCCTGTATAAAAGCTGTGTTTTTTAACATTATCTTCCACTACTTTCCTTGTATTTGAAAAATGCATGTAGTATAAAAAGACTAAATAACAACAGAGTCAGTAGTGCTCTCTGATGTACTACAGTTTTTTCAGGGTTTAAATGAAAGACAAAAAATAATAAACAAAACTGCATAATTTTCCCAGTTATGCAAAAAAAAAAGAAGAAGAGTTTTCCTCTTACTCTAAATGTAATTCATGAGCCAAGACATATTTGGTGTCTGACGTTTGCCTCTTTAGTTTCACATTGAATCTAGGCTAATATAAGCTAATGTAGGCTAACAAGAACAACTATTCATAAAAAAG
This sequence comes from Colossoma macropomum, assembly GCF_904425465.1. Taxonomy (NCBI): domain Eukaryota; kingdom Metazoa; phylum Chordata; class Actinopteri; order Characiformes; family Serrasalmidae; genus Colossoma; species Colossoma macropomum. The sequence goes on from NW_023496050.1 coordinate 1,161,922, forward strand.
GCCACTGCATAGCTGAAAACAGTGTAGCAGTATTCTTGAAGCCTCAATTTTGTCTGTACTTTTGTAACTAAGGCAAATGTGTGATGATTTAGGCATGCAATTTGCATAATGCTAATTGATGATGTAAAACTATCTATTATTTGTTAGCTACATTAGCCTCGTGGTTCCAGTGCAAAACTAAAGAAGCAAACTTAAGACACCAAACATGTCTTGGCTGGTCAACTTTAATTGGGATAAGGGAGAAAATGTGTAAATTACACTTTTTGCTTAACTATTGCTTTAGTGTATTGTCTACATTAACATATCTGTAATGTCTTTCCCTCCATGTTCATACTTTGATCTCCTCTTCCTCCTCAGGGAAAGCGTGCGGTGCCTTCCGTCGTCCCTTTATAACTCCAGACCCTCCGTAATGGCGTGCCAGTATGTCGGCTGCCTGCTGGAACCTTTCGGCCTCCATAGTCGGCTCCACTCTCACCGGGGACCACATGGAAGCATCCGGCGTCACCTGTTTAATAACGTCCCCATTCTCACCTGTTTCAGTGTCCTGCTGGGTCCAGTCTGGGCTGCTAGAGCACCCCCTGCTGCTCACACACGGACTCTCCACTGCCATCTCAAACAATGAGCTTGGCTCCTCCTCTTCCTCTTCATCCTCCAGGTCCTGTTGTACCCCCTGGAAGTCACTAGAGCTGTTAATGAGGCCCAGCAGTTCAGTCATGAGGGAGGGTCCGAGGTCCACGGTAAAGGAGGTGAGTGAGTCGGAGCGTTGGAGCGTGGGGAAAGGGTCTGGATCTGAGCCACGCCGCTGCTGAGGCTGAAGCGGAGGTGATTCTGTTGAGTTCCTGTCGAGACGCGACAGACGAGGCAGCGTGACGAAACCTGACTGGACACCTACAGAGGACAGTCATAGGATTACAACAGGTACAAACTGTAATAGTATTTACAGTATGGTAGTTATATAAATAAAACATTGTTATTGTTATTATTATTTGTAATAGTGGTAGTATTAGTTATAGTAGTAAAAGTATTATTATTGTGGAAACAGCGTTAATAGTAGCAGTAGTTGTAATTGTATATTTAGTATTTTTATTATCATTATTATTGTAATTATAGTTAAAACAAGCTGTCAGTGATATATTCTTGTTATGCAGTAGTCCAAAGTAGCAATGTTTTTATTCATTCTACATGACTATATTGAGTTTGCAGCTCCCAAAAAAATTGAGTAATATTTCATGTATAAACAAGAAGTACATTTTAAAAGATCTTGAAGTCATATGTAGTCTTCAATGTTCCAGTGAACATTTTTTATAAACTTTCTATATGAAGATAAGCAAATATCACTTCATTTAGAGGAAATTCCTAATACTTCATGTGACCATAAAAGTCATTTAGAGTTTTTATTGACTTAATAAAATAATGGGACAAAATGACACAAAAAATGGTATAAAATATTCTTAAATATGTTACTAAATAAATAAGTAACTGTAGCAAATCATTAAGGTCTTCATTAGGATGAAAAATTTGGACCCAAATAATGTCGACTACATTTACATGTACTACATGTGGAAACTTGTGTAAATTAGATTTTTTGCTGAACCATTCCTGTAAAACACTTCATTAAAACATTTAAAACCTGCCTACTGTAAGTAAGTGGTTATCAGGACGTTTACTGCAGTGGGTGTTGATGTCCACTAGATGACAGTGTTAAGCAACCCTATAACTGCACAGTAGTGTGAGAGTTTTCCTTTCTACACACACACACACACACACACACACACACACACACATTCCACCATGTATGAATCACCATTTGGAAGTGGGCATGACTGGCAAAGAGAAGAGAAGGTAATATATCACTAAAATGTTTGGTAAATTAGAAATGATTTCTGTTCAATGCAGCTTAATTAGTTTTAGTCTGTAGAACAAAATAATTTAAGCTATATAAAAATAGAACTGTTTGACTGGTAAAACTGTAATGAAGGGTTCATACATTAAAGAGAACTTCAATAAAGTCAGTGCACCCTTCATCATTTGTTTTCTAATATTTTGTATGTTCACTTTTGTTGTTCAAGTCTCCTTGGCACAGATTACACAAATGTAGCACAAATTGAGAGATCTTCACATTCTTCACAGATGATTCTTTCCAGCTCTTCTTTGCTAGAGGGGTTGTGCTCTACTTTCTGCTTTAAGAATTCCCAACAGTGTTCAAATCAAGTAAAATACTTGGCCAGGCAATGGTTTTCACTTTCTTCTTCTTTAAAAACTATTGTGCTTTTACAGTGTGTTTAGGATCATTGTTGTGTTTAAACATTCCTTTCCTACCATTCCTCCTTAAGAGTGGGAATTACCTCATCTTTCAGAATTTTGGTGTATATACTACATAAAAGTGTCTTTTTATTGTGTCTTTTTATAAAAGTCACCTCTCTTATACCTGCAGAAATCATAGAGCCCCACAATAACTTACTACCTTCAGCATGTTTCACAGTTGGCACTCTGCAGGAACCATAATAGTCCCGGCAAGGTCAACGCCAGACATGCTGAACCTCATCTGATCCAATCAAGTTAATATTAGTTTCTTACAGAGAATGTGCTTTCATGCTCTTTTTCAAATCTTAGTCTTGCAGTTTTGTACCAATTTGTTAGTTACTGTTTTCTTGTTGGACACTGCCCTTGAAGGTTAACTTCATGCAGTGTCCTGTGCACTGTTTGGACACTCTTTGAGAGGTTAACTTCTGAAGATTATGAGTTAGGAAGCACTAAGCTGGAAGCACTGGCCTGTCTGTTTTTTAGTGCAAGATTCTCTAATAGAGGACTGTGAGCTTCATCACCTTTTACATAAATAGAAGACTGTGTGCAGGATGGCTCTTCAGATACTTACTAATAAATGTTGCAGCTGTGTTTCAGCTTATGTTTAATAGTTTCAGTGTTCCTTTACTCTTTTCCATCTTTGTGAATTTTTATTATCTGGTTTCTCTGGTTTCCAGCTGGTTTACTTTTTCAGAAAGTTTGTTGCTATGTGGAGCCATGATGGATTACACTCAGCCCACAAGAGACTGAAATCAGAAAAATTCTGGTGTTAACAGTTGGTTTTGTCTAGCATAAAAACAAACAGCCAAGCAGCCATAAATAGTTTTGTCAAAGGTTGCAACAGGGCCTAAATAATTAGCATTCATTGGTAATTGCATCACAGGTGTGCTCACCTTTGGTTCACTGGCCTTCTACAATGGAATCTGTAATTTCAAAATTGTCTGTCTAACTGATTTTTAATTCAACTTAACAGCAGGTCTCCTGTTTTTCAAATTAAAGTGTTAAAGAGGGAGAGAAAGAACTGGACAGACTGAGAGCTTACAATGGACATTAAAAGTGAATGAGAATGTGTATATCACATTGACTTGGACTGCTCAGTGCTGTTCAGCCACACACAGACACACACACACACACACACACACACACACACACACACATCATGCCCATTCTAAGCCCTCTCCTCTCCCTTTTTTTGGTGAATTCTTTTAGGATTGGGTAAGTGCTCCCAGGACAAGGGGAAATTCCAGACATCTTGCAGCGAATACTGTACGCATACATGGACACACAGACACACATACACACAAACCCATACAGCCAGATGCAGCCGTCTCATTCTCTTTCATTCTTTCGGAAAATAAGACTGGGGTGCCTGTCTGGTGCTCTGTACATGTGTGTGTGTGTGTGTGTGTGTGTGTGTGTGTGTGTGTACGTGTATGTGCTCTATATATGTCTTTAGCATTCTGTAGGTGTGTGTGTGTGTTTGTGTCTCTGTGTGTAGCTGTAATCGCACTCAGGTGTCGCCACGGTGATTCCGGATGACTCAGAAACAGCCAGAGTGTTTTTTATTAGTTGTTTGGATTCTTACCACAGACAACCATTTGTGTGTGTTTGTGTTTCTGTGTTTGGGTGGTTGGTTGCAATAAGACATCAACACTAGATAACATCTTGTTCTTTGGAAGTTAAAGATTATAAGTGATTCCTTATTTTTGCTATTTTCCACATTTTACAATAACAGTAAAAAAAACAAACTAACATATTGAATTTATATAGTGTCAGATAAATCCAAACTGTCTTCTGATCGCCTGTTTAGATTCTTAAAAGTAGCCCTCATTATGTTGTGATGTAGCTTTAATAAACTGTTGATAATTATTTTTACAAGCAGCTTCATGAGATGCTTGGGATGCTTTTCAAACAGGACTAAAGAACACGCATGCTGCCACCACCACACTAGCAGCTCAATCCACTTTTTTAAATTGTATATATTTCTCTACATTTAAGCAGAAGCTTTTAGATCAAAAAAGATTCTGAAAAACATCTTCAGTGTATACTAATAATATGCTAACCATTCATTCATGTAACAGGGTACATTATATCTGAAATATTATCAAGTTTCAAAGTTGAGTATGCTTGAAATGGATCACTTTTTAAGTAGACTATTGCAAAGTGGGAAAGAAGGAGTTACTCGTGGCTGGAAAATTCTAAAATAACTCAAAATGGTGGCAAAAAAAGCTAATACATTCAGGGCAAGATACTGTTTTGTTTAAATCTAGTGCCACCTAGAAGGTCACTGTTTAAAATGACAAGCAGTGGCATAGCAACATCACTTAAAACTTCCTGTTAGCACAAAAAAGTGCAGTATGTTAATAATTTGCACACCAACCCAACAGCAATATATTTAATCTGGTGTTTCCAAACATTTGACTAGTTCATTCACTGCAACCCTTAAGTAAGCCCACAGTATCCCAACCAAGCATGGCTCATACATTTAAGCAAATTAAGCATGCCTTAATAAAAATTTAAAATTAGATGTATTTCATAATTCTAACTTTTTTATAATATTGTGTAAGTCTTTCTCTATATTGGACAGGCGTAAATAATATAGTTTTCTTGAATCAGTGCACACTACAGTTTAAATAAACATAGCATTAAGCACATCCAGGTTGTGCCGAAATGGACTAAATATATCTCGCCAGTTGTGTAATTTACTTCCATGTAGTACAAGAGTAGTATGTTTGCAAAATAGTGATTGTTCAAGCAAAGTAAACAACACAAAACAACAATGTGCAGTGAGAATGGCTTTGGCAGTAAATTAACCAGAATTACTAGGCTAAGGGTAAAAATATTACTGTAGAACATTTCATTCAAACACATGCCAACAGGATCGTCTGAATGGTGGTACTGTTTTTATCTTATTCTGAAGTTAAAAAGGTTTTGGATTAATCTCTGAGGAAGACCTCACTCATAGACCAGTGTTGCTAGAACAAGTAGCTCTAAGGTAAGCCACACCTCATCTAGGTTACTGTTTTTTTTTTACTGACACTCATTTTAATATGATGTCTAATGATAAATAACATTAAAGAACAATGGGCCTCATTCATCAATACCTTCCTGAGGTTTTATTAAAATTGTTCTTGAGGAAGGTCTTAAGAAAAAAAATCTGTGACGTGTTCTTAAAGCACAGGATTGTTTGCACCTTTTTGCTCTTGAGTGTGTGTAGATTCTGTTCTTGCCTAAGAACAAATCCCAAATAAGAAAACATTGGTGAATGTCAGAATCTTAGTGAAAACGGCATAAGTGAGTTTTAAAAAGAAATTTCTTCTAAAGAACAATTGGTGATTAAAGCCCAATGTTACGATCATAAGTGAGCTAAGTTCATTTTTTAATAACTTGGTTGTTAAAAGTAGACTTGATAAATTAACTTGGTCAGACTAAACAGAACTGTCTAATTAAAAAAAACATTATGTACAAAGATAAGTACTAATGCACCTGAATGCAAGCCATTCTTTGCGTTCATATCAAATAAATTTGACTAAAAAACGCTCATGGATAAAACGTGTCCTCCTCTGTGTACTGCAAAAAATAGCTCTAGTGTTAGTTTTATGGTTCACTCATTTGAAGAAGCTTTTTTACTTAAAGTCTCCTTATCTGTAAAGCTGCTGCATCGAAGTCCATTTGAAAGATTCATTAATGTTAAAATGGTTTTTCCAATTTTTTTAAATCTGCTGATATAATATTTTGTCCCTACCACAGTGCTTCATACCCAGAATGGACAACTAGCTGCCTCTGGTCCCAGCACTCTAAAATGAGCCAAAATGAAGCAGTTCTTGTCTGTTTTACATAAATCAAAGAATTTTCATAAATGAAATGTTTTTAGTCTGAAGACAGTTGGGCTATGGAAGACCCATGAAAACGGCACTGAAATGTTTTAGTTTAATTCCATCAGCAATTGCATTTCACATTGAAGAAATAACATTCATATATGTTAACTCAGCTCTGATTTTTATGGAAATGTGTGGCATGAATTCATGAATTAATTAATTAATTAATTAATTAAAAGCAATAATTTATTTTTTTAGATGCAAAGCCCCTCCATACCAGTCCATACTTGGCTGTTAACTCATTCACTCACACACACACACTCACAGATGTTAAGCTGGTTAAAGGTTCTCCATAAGGGGGCATTATTTGCATTCAGTTTGCTTCTGGTGATCTGTAAGTGGTGTCTTGTATCAGTGACACTGTATGTCTTTGTTTAAGTGAAAAGAACACACACTTTACATGTCTGTGTTTATGTTCAAGCCTTACCGTAGGAGTAAAGTGGTTGTTCCAGGCAGCTGGTGGAGGTGGGGAGCACTGGCCCTTCCAGGCCTCCATTGGTCAGATTGAGCTGGGGCAGTGAGATGGCATTTTTTATGATGGGTGAGATGGGTGGGGGTGGAGATGAGAGTTCTCGGGAGTCTGTCCTAAGCCTGTGCTGGGGGTTCCTCCTGACATGGCGCAGAGTGCGGGAGAAAAACCTCACTGGTTTGGAGTCGGGACTCTCCGGGGTGCTTCCCTGGCCTCCGTGCTCACTGAGGAATGATGTGTCTCCAAAAACGTCGCCTCCACGGCCCACATGCATGGTGTGGCGGAAGTCCCCCAGTGGCAGGCTAATCATCTCGGCCGAAAGTTCGGTCTTAATGCGCCGCCTGCTTTGGGATGTCGACACAAGGCCTTTAAATCCTGGAAGCTTGGCCAGACTCATGGTGACAGAAAGTAAAATCCCTTTCAGGCCTAAATCTGCAAGGTCCAATCAAAATCCTTTAAATCCCAGAGTGAGTAAATAAAAAGAGCAATAGGTTTGTTTTTTGTGATTCGTTAATCCAGATATAAGGAGATTCCTGAAAAGTCTGTCAGTCTTCTGAAAATAAGATCCCTTTAAGATGTGGCTTTGAAAATATCCAAATGAAATCCTTTTAATTCCAAGAGAAAGTCAACAAAAACAAATGAGCAGCAGATAGCTATTCGTTCCTCCTGATACAAGGTCAAAGCAAAGTTGCACGAAACATGCCAAAAAGTATGCAAAGTCTCTGTAACACTGCTCCTTTAGTAAAACGATCTTGTCTTCACAGAGCAATACTGCCTACTTTCTCTAGAACCATAGATGCTTAAAGAAGCCAACTGTAGTCCATAGAGTGTGTGTGTGTGTGTGTATGTGCAGAGGTTTGGTGTGTTTTTGAGATATAGCGGTCTTTACTCAATCTGGTTTTAACATCCAGTCGTCTAAGGAAACTCTGGGTGGAGAATTCAGCAAGTTCAACTGCTGTCAGGAACCCTCCCAAGCTCAGATGTGTGCTAGCAAACCTGTACAGAAGCTTTATTTTCTTGCATAAAAGGCTGAATCTCTGCACCAGACTTTAACACCTGCTATCTCCAATTATTAATACACTGTTAGACTTGAAAAAAGATCTATGCTTAAAGTGACTCCATCATCAATAAGCTACTCTTTCACTGACTAGACTGTGTCTAACAAAGACTGTGTTCACAAAAAGACTGACCAATTAGAAAAACCAATTAGAAAAGTGCGGAGGCCAACAATCAGCAATTTACCGCACAAAGACTGACCAATCAGCAGCTACTCAGCAAGGTCCTCAATAAGTGGACTGGAACAGACCAATCAGGGAACTACCTTGCAAAATTGAGTACAGTGCAGCACAGACAAGGGCTGGGCTGGAACTGCTTTGGGAAATGTACTTCAGATTCCAACTGTTATAACATACTACTATTACCTTCACTTACTCCATCATCAAGATGTCTGGAATCAGAAATCTGCATCATCTTTCTGACTGTTGTTGACAAAAACCAAATATCCTATGCACAGCTGTGGTTTTGGGTTTTGGGTTTGTAGGCTGCTGGGTTATATTTCCCCCCCAGAGCAGTGGACAGTAAGGTGCTTTGGGTCGTGCCCCGACCTGCACCTCTACACTCACTCAAAGATTATAAATAACCCTGTTAATGAAGTTTAATAGGATTTCAGTGGGTTTTAAACACCTCCTCCCAGCCTGAGTGCTAACCAGTCCTTTTTCTATTCCTATCTCTTTTCCTCTCTCTAGAAGCATTCACAATGACTACGTTCCATCAGCTTCCATAAAACACCTACATCCAGCCATTAACCCCTTAAACTGTAGACTTATTATTCCGTTAATAATCTTAACACATATTATTCAGGCATAACTACATATAAACTATTAAGTATAAACTACTTAGGAACTACTAAGAAACTAATATCGCATCTGTAATAACACAACCTCGCATCTGTAATAACACAATCTCGTACGTTTTAGGGCGTTTCTATTGATCCATCCATCGCGAATTATTCACACAATGTCAAGAGCAGCTGGCTACTTTTCTTAAATTGCAGAAGTAAAGAAATGGAGATATAAGGCTTTGACATGAGCAATGATATGTAACTTTATAGTTAGGCCCTTTGTAGGAGTTTACGGGTTATTTTAAATCCATTGATAAAGAGCTCCAGTATGTTTAACTAAAGTCAAAGAAGCATACACATTACAGCACTATTAAAGCACAGCCTCACGCATACACCACTACTGGCTTATTTCTGTTGCAATGACCTGACCAGACTCTTTAGGCATGAAACTTTAGACATGAAAGTTTTCCACAAAGCAAACTAACCAGGATTGAACGCTGTAATGCGTAAGTGCAGCGCTCTCCAGCACTTATTTTGTCCTCCTTCTCTAGCAGCCAAAAGAAATATCTCTTTTTCCTTCTGGAGGTTTCATCCCCTAGCAGTCCACAGGATGTCCTGCCGACTTTCTCCAGTCCTTGTTGTTTCAGCAAAACGTTCTTCAGGCTTCAGGCCTCAAAGTGTGTGAGTGAGTGAGTGTGTGTGAGTGAGTGAGTGAGTGAGTGTGTGTGGAGTCCCACTGTGTCTGTGTGGGTGTGTGCGTGTTTTTCCCCAGCCGTAATCCCTGCCGCTGTGTCTCGCAGCGGACGTGAGACAAGCGTTCCGTCGGGATTGGCCTGTCCTGGATTAGCCAGATTATTCTGTCTCTCTCTCTTCCTCTCTCTCTCTCTTTTGTCTCTGTTCCTCTGTCACTCTGTGAGACTCTTCCAATCCACTTAGTGTCCCGTCACTCAGCACCCTGCATCCATCTGTGGCACGCTCCTAAAGAGAGGCAAAGAGCAGTTCAGAGGAATGCAGAAATGGCAGCTTTGCAAAGTACTACAGATTGACATTGCACTAGTAACACCTAGTTAGCACTCATTAGTAGGCAAACAAGTAGGCAAAAATGACTTACACAGTACAAGCCATGGATTATGCATGTCCAGTAGCATCACCCATGCATACATACATACACAGACACTGACCCCGCCACATCTTAGAAAAGGAGGGATAGAGAAGAAGGAGATTAATAGGATTGACTGAATGATGGAAAGAGGCAGTGAATGAGAGCAAGAAGTCCAAACTCTGCAGGGGGGCTGGAGTTTAGAGCTTTGGAGATGGAGGAGGATGTAGGATGAAGGGATTCTGTGCCGTTTTATCCCATAGAGGCACTTTACTCTTCTTGTACCCCCACCAAGTTCAGTCCTATTAGAGATAAAGCAGTCTGATACTAATCTCTCAAACACAAAGCTCTGCAGCAGGGCTGCCCAAAATGTGGCACATAAGAATGTTTGATTTGGACCTCCAGAAAGTTACCCTAAACCACCTCACTCAGTGAGAGAATAAGCATAATTTTAAACTATATATAACTATATAACTATAATCTTTATTTAAACTATATAACTATAATCTTTATTTTCCTTTTAAAATTGTATTTCTGAAGAACTTTAGTAACAAAATATAGCGCATTGTTACAAAATATATATTTTTTTTCTCGATTTGAAACCTACCTAGCTTCTTTATTTGCATTTGTTTTGCCTTTTTGACCCTCGGCCCGCCACAAACATTGCACTTTGGCCCACCAAGATAAAAATAAGGTGGATACTGCTGCTCTGCAGTGGCAGTCAATAGTTTGTGCACTGCTATACATGAAGTGATTTTCTTTTTCTCTGACCTCAAAACAATTTGATACCATTATTATTCCTTAAGATGCAATTCAATGCATCATGAAAACTCAAATCACAATTTGATTTGGATATATCATATCAAAACATTTACCGAAAACCCAAATGTGACTGGAGGAATTATGTACAATAAAATTAATATAACAATGTATAATAACAAAGTTAAAGTTATTACTAAATAAACACTAAATAAAAACATAAAGCTTGTTTAGACATTTGAAAAACAGTCCAGGAATTTTATTTTGGCCAAAAAACGACCACACACTTTATCTGATATAATCAATTTGAATGTCTTAAAAACAATGTTGTAAAATCACCCCATTTAGATCAATGCATCATTGTATATTTTTACATTTCTTATACCTTCCACATTTTAGAAAAACTATAAAATAACACATATAGAATTATGGGGTGATGAAGAAACCAGTCTTCAGTTTTAGATTCTTCACCATAGAAGCAGCTTTGATTCAGCTTTACATACTCTTGGCATCTCTCAGGCAGCTTTGTGAGGACCTACCTGGGATTTTTTTCTAACAGGATGCCATGTTGCCTCAGAAACAAACTACTACTGGTTTGGGGAGGATATTTTAAAAGTAACGTTAAAACTTTCCTTTTGTAAATAAATTCATAAATAGCAGCAAGTATGTAAGTTTTATTTATAGAGCAATATTAAATGGCATTGCCCAAAGTGCTGTACAAAATTAGTAGATAAGCTTAAAATATTAACCTTATAAAACAATAAAAAAGGCAAATATAATACAGAAAAAGGCACAAAGACAACACAATGTGAAAAGGAATGAAAACAATAACTTCTGACACACTGAGCAAGACATCAACAGAAACCACGCACATACACATATTAAAGATTTTCAGATGTTAAAAATTAGCAGCCGCAAAAGCATGGTCACCAGATAGAGAACCAGAGTAATGCGTTTTTGAGTTGATGCATAAAGTAATGCCCCTTTATGCATCAGCTTTAATATTATGGTTGTCCCTGAACCAAACGTCTGTAGATTAAAATGTCATTAAGACTACAAAAACATGTTCCGTGTGTCCAAACTTTTAACTGGTACTGTAGTTGCTATGGGTGAATGATTACAAGCAGACAGACTCTCACATACACACACACAGACACAGAGTAAACACACTCGAGTCTGGGGGAGCTTCTCTACATGCTGGGTTTAAACATACCTGCAGTGTGTATCCGTAAACACATCTGCAAACAAAAACAACAAAAACATTTCCCCCCTTCAGGCACGGAAAGGGCAAGAGAGAATAATGGGAACAACATGTGAAGTAGAAGCAGAAGTAGAAAGAGAGAAACAGAGACAGAGAGAGATTCTATTGGACCACCTTTGTAACTGCCATCATTAAGGAAAAAGTGTGTTTTTGTTACAGGGCCAGTGCTATGTTATAGTGCCATTGTTGTGTTACAGTGCCATGTTGTATTGTCATGCCAAAGCTGTGTTACGGTGTCATGGTTGTGTTACAGTATCAGTGTTGTGTTGCAGTATTGCAGTGATAAAGTTGTGTTGCAGTGTCAAGATTATGTTACAGTATCATTGTAGTGTTACAGTGTTCTGTCACAGTGTCAAATATGTGTTTCAGTGTCAGTGCTGTACTGTTGTGTATGAGTTGTGTTATAGTGTCATGGTCATTTTTATTTATTTATTTTTTACGCTGGCGTTTTTTGGGGGACTAAACAAAGTAAATACATCTGCTAGACCTACTAAACTAGGTAGCTAGCTATCACCAACAAATTAGGCCACAGTACTAGTCGTTTTAATTGAGGGGAGAGCTACAGCCTACTGTAGATTACAAGCTTAATCACATTATCACAGGTAGCCTGCTTGGTTTACCTTACTTTTAAACATACTTTAAGGGCCTGAACTTAAGAAAAGTGGAGCTGGCTCAGTCTGCTACAGTAAAGAAGCATGAAAGATGCTGCCTCTAAATGGACGGCATTTCCCATAAGTCTGTTTGTGGGGACGGAAAGACATAACATAAAATATGAATTAAAACCATGGTTGATTAAAAACTGTATGGTTTAAAATATATATGTTTTTGGTCAAAAACAACCAAAAGCAACCACAGGACATCGTTAAAAAGAAAACTGGGATATGTTAAGGGCTAATTATTGGGCACATTGTTTGTTTTCTAAAAAAAATCAGTGTAGATTCATGATACTATTGGATCAGATTCATTCCTTTATTCCCACCAATATCTGATCCAGCATTTTATGCCAATATCGACCCAGTACCTATACTGGATTGGTGCCATATCTAGCTTAATGTGTTAGAATAACCAGTAACAGGAACTGAAAGTGAATTCAACCAATCACATTTTGAGTTCCAATGGGTGGCATTAATTTTGTGAGGAAAAAAACATCACTCTACAAAAACATACATTCTGGAAGTCTTAGATACATCACTGACTGCAACTGCAATTCCATAAGGCACTAGCAGAAATTAGCATAATCATAGAGGTGTTGTTTTTGGCATTTATAGCCTGAACTGAAGGCATAGCCACTGTGTGCTGCAGTGCCAGTGCTGTGGTACAATGCCACTTCTGTGTTGCAGTGCCAATGTTATGTTACAGTGTCAGTGTTGTGTTACAGTGCAAATTTTGCATTGCAGTGCCAGGATTGTGCTGTAGTGATAGTGTTTTATAGTGCCATTGTTGTTATACATTGCTAGGATTGTGTTGCAGTGCCAGTGTTGCATTGCAGTGCCAGTATTGTGCTGTAGTAACAGTGTTGTGTTGGAGTGCCAGTATTGTGCTGTAGTAACAGTGTTGTGTTGGAGTGCCAGTATTGTGCTGTAGTAACAGTGTTGTGTTGGAGTGCCAGTATTGTGCTGTAGTTACAATCTTGTGTTAATGTGTGAATTTTGTGTTAATCTGCCATTGTTGTGTTGCAGTGCTAGTGTTGTGTTTTAATGCCAGTGTTGTGTTAATGTGTCAGTTTTGTGTTAATCTGCCAGTGTTGTGTTGCAGTGCCAGTGTTATGTTGAAGTGCCAGTATTGTGTTGTAGTGACAGTGTTGTGTTACAGAGCCAGTGTTGTGTTGCAGTGCTAGTGTTGTGGTGCCAGTGTTGTGTTAATGTGTCAGTTTTGCCAGTGTTGTGTTGCAGGGCAATGCCAGTGGTGTGTTACAGTGTCAGTGTTGCTATGTTGCTCCATAAGGCTGCAGTGGGTTTGTGGGTGGCTTCCTGCCATAGTTAAATACACCATCATGCAACGTGGCACAGCCCAGCGTGTGTGTGAGTGTGTGTGTGTGTGTGTGTGTGTGTGTGTGTGTGTGTGTGTGTGTGTGTGTGTGTGTGCATCTGCCTGCTTCCTATTAAAATGTCTCGATCTAGAAAACCCATTCAGTTATTTCTTAATGACACATTAAGTCCTTTCAGAGAAGAGTGAGCAGAAAGGGAAAGAGAGCAAGAGACCTTTGTGAGGCCAGTACAAATATATCATCAGAGATATGCCACAAAGATTTTTCAACCCCTGAAAAATAGTGTTCTTCTGAATTTACTGGATTATGCATATAACGCTTCTACATAAGTAAGTTATACATGCAGTTTGCAATTTTTTTTTTTTTTACATTTAGCTGTTTTTCCAAATGGCAAAAAAAATGCTAAAATCCAGTTAATTTTTACAATTTTGATTAGATTTAAGTTACAAAAGCTACTTATCAGAAATATTTTCTTCTTATATTTAAATTTTTCAGTTATCTCTATGAATGTAATAAGATTTTTACTTCCTTCTTTCTCTTTTATATACACATGCACATGCTTGGTACATTTTAGAAGTGATGAAAGCATGCTTCAGAGAAAGAAATACAAATTAGTATATGATTTATAATATTTTTATATTATATTTCTGGTATCATTCTGATGTCTCTCTCTTTTTGTGAACTCTTTCATTTTGAATGAGTGATGACCAGGCATGCTTACGATTTGTAAGGTCATGCAAAGAAATGCATAATAGAAGGACAGAAGCAATGTGTGTGTGTGTGTGTGTGTGTGTGTGTGAGAGAGAGAGAGAGAGAGAGAGAACAAGAGAACAAGAGACAGAAGTGAGTAACTAATTTAAGTTGACAATGAGGATGTGTGTGGATGAACAGCTGGAGAATAAAGGAAACAGATGCAGCTTCAAAGTTACACCATTGACTCTAGATTGATTCTGTCAATTACTTTAGATTGTTTACAACAATAGCTTTAGATGAATTATGCCATCGAGTCCAGATTGGTTACTCTAATGACTCTGGATTGGTTGTGCCACTGACTTCAAAGCAACTGTTTTATAACATCAGCAGCAATGACATGCAGATGTTAGGAGATTTTCAAATATTTTCATCTCCCAGTGGTACAGGAAACACTCTCATTTACACACTCTCATATATATCATTCTCAATTTCCGACTCCTTACTCTTTACCCAGCATTATGCAGCATTTGTTGTCTTTTGATCACTTCTAAAACAGACTATGCATATTTGTATTGTTCCTCTTTTCACATCCATAGAGATTTATATCAAATAAAAGGAACAACAATAGAAGAGTAACGCAGTTTATCAGCTTTTCTGCTTGTTGCACTGCTGGTTTAAGGGGTGAAGATTTTTCCAGAAATTTGTGCTGATGAGCGAATGCCGATGGAATGGGCTGCATTGGTCACTGTACACTGGTCTGGTGATTGAGTGATGGAGACAGGTGATGAAGTCGAATCTACTAAAGTTCCCTGCATACATTTTGTGAGCTGCTGAAGCGTGTAAAACCCCAAAGCTGCTCATCTGCCACAAATCATCACTTTTGGTCATGCAGAATAAACCTAAGCAGCTAAAGGTTCAGTACATACAATAGATCCATTTAGTCTTGATTCCAGACAACTGCATTCATTAGTTTAACTTTCATGATTAACATAGATTTTTTATTAATGTCAATGGACATTTGGTATTTTGTCCCATATTTTATTCTATGTGGTTTAAATCATTGACCTGTGGCGTTTCATGTTTAAGGAAAGAGCATTATAAATGGAATTTATTATTATCAGTGTGGAGAATACAACCAAACAAATTCAGTGTAGTCACAATTAAACTTTGCTAGATCCAGATGTGGTTGAGGGATTGATAACTGGACTTGTTGAGTTGTAAAGAACCAGCTCAGTGAAAATACACACACAGGTGTATTTGACAGAGACAGGCTGTACAGTGTAAGTGCATAATGTAGCTTCAACCACTGGAACACAAGCATTTCTGAAATAACACAAAACACTGCAAGTGTCAGATAAACTTCTACAGTACAAATGGATTAAACCAGGCAGTGTAGAGTAGCGGATCATAAAAGAAGTCACTAACTGAATCATTAGTACTCTTGTTATTATTAGTAGTATTGCTGTTATAATTATAAATACATCACAGATATATACATTTACACTCAAAATATATCTGTGATGTATTGTATACATCATGTATATGTATAGAATTATATACAACCTTAACAATATGACCAATAATAACAATAATAAGAATTGTTATTCTAATGATTTTATTATTTTGTTGGTCTTTTAATGTCAAATTGTGTGCTTATTGTACAGCGTCTTGAAGGGCACTTTTAAATATTATTATTGTTGTTGTTGTTATTGTTGTTGTTGTTGTTGTTGTTTTGCCACTGTAATAATTATACATGCATCACAATGTATATCAATGAGTATATCTATGATGTATTTATAATTGTAACACCAACAATAAAATATTATTATCATTATTATTACTATTATTAATATTCTGTTGTTGTTGTTGTTACTACACTCTTAGAAATAATGGGTCCTTAAAGGTTCTTTAGTAAAGAAAATAGCTCTATATAGAACCATGAAAACTGACAGAATCCTTTGCATGATTAAACGGTTCTATTCATCAGTAAATGGTTCTTCAGATTGATGGAGAATATGCTATAGACAGTTCTATATAGAGCCTTTTTGAAAATGGTTTTATATAACACCAAAAATGGTTCTTGAATTGTTAAGATGTCAAGCCTGTAACAATAGAAGAACCCTTTTTGGTGCTATATTGAACCCTTTTCAAAAAGATTCTATATAGAACCATATAAAACACATTCACCATCAATCTGAAGAACCATTTAACAACGCAAAGAACCCTTTAATCCTGCAAAGGGTTCTGTCAGTGTTCATGGTTCTATCTTAGACCACTTTACTAAAGAACCCCTGGAGAACCATCTTTTTAAGTGTGTATAATTATAAATAACTGTACACATTAAATACATACGAACACAGTAAATAAATACACACATTATATATACACCCATATACCCATACACACGTCATAGCTATGCCATGTCCACTTGCACAAAAATAAATACTTACATAAATAAAACCATATATGACAATAATTATAATGTGCCCTCTATATGTGCAGACTCAGTATAACGCATGAAGTCAAGGCGCGCACGAGAGAGAGTGTTTGAGTAAGTTCTGCTCAGTACTGACCTCCACACAGCGCTCAGTCTGTCTCCCTCACAGCCTGCACAAACTGCAGTCACTGACCTCTAAGCAGCTTCTACACGCAGCCTGTACCGTAATGAAAACGCAGCTTTAACGGCTAATTCACTGGAAAGTCCAGTCTGAGTTATACAGCACTTTCATTCCAGATGTTTTTTTCTGTTTATCTTACCGGGCAGACAGAGGCGGGAGTCGCGAGGGGTCCCGCAGTAAAACCGCGCGCGCTGGAGTGTGGAGTGTTTTCTGTAGCTTGTAGGTTCTCTGTAGTTTCTAGTGTCCACTGCAGTTTGAGGTTTGCTCAGGAGTTTGTGAGTGAGCGCTAACGCACGAGACCTAACGGAGCTCAAGAGAGAGAGCGGGGGGCGGAGCCAGCGCCAGCCTATGGGTTTCTCAGTGAACTAGCGAAGGAAAACTGACCAATCAGAGAAGTAGCGTGAGAGGCCTGACCAATCAGAGAAGAGGAGATAATAGGCTGACCAATCAGCGAACTACCGAGAGAAGACCAAACAAAAGGTGAATTATTGATAGATGTCTGATCAGTTCTGAGAAAGGCACACTACTGACCATTCAGAAGGGTTGACTGGAGCTGTACTTCAGACTGCTATAGTTATACTCCCCATAACAGTAATCAGAAACACTCCATATATTAATTATGTCGTCCTTGATTGCCCGTTATTGATTACTGCTCAGTGAGCATTAGTTATTATTCAGTAAATGATTACGTATTTAGTAATTAGCAGTAAAGTACACTGTCAACTGATAGTTTAGTTTGTCATGGGTTTGTGGAGTATTTGCTCAGAAATGATGTTTTAACAGCTGCTTATTACACTATGAATGAACTGATAAGTATGCAGACCCACTGGTGACATCCTGTACAAATAAAAATAATGCGTGGCCACAACTTAGTAAGGTGTGGGAACGAGATAATTAAGTCGTGGCCACGACTTAGTAAGGCATGGGAATGAAATCCTAATGGGTGGCCACAACTTAGTAAGGAGTGGAAATGAGATCCTAATGCATGGCCACGACTTAGTAAGGCATGATCTCATTTTCACACCTTACTAAATGGTGGCCACGCATTTGGATCTTGTTCCCATGTGTTAATAATGTGTGGCCAATGTAACAATAAATCAGTAGATTAATGAACAGAAAAGTAGCAGGATTCACACATATGTTTAGGTACACTCTCAAAAAAGATGCTTCAAGGGTTCTGTAGAGAAGAAAATGGTTCTATATAGAACCATGAACACTTAAAGAACCCTTTGCATCATGAAAGCGTTCTTCAAATTGTTGGAAAATATGCATGAATGTGCTGTAGATGGTTCTATATAGGACCTTTTTGAAGAGGATTTTTATATAGCACCCAAAAGGGTTCTTGTATTGTTACAGGCTTGACATCATAACAATAGAAGAACGTTTTTTGGTGCTACATAGAACCTTTTTCAAAATGATTCTATGTAGAACCATCTACAGCGCATTCTCCATCAATCGGAAGAACCATATATTGATGCAAAGGGTTCATTGAGTGTTCATGGTTCTGTATAGAACCATTTTCTTCATTAAGCACCATTTTTTAAAAGTGTAGGTTTTCATGTTATTTTTTTAAGAAAGTAATCACACATCAGTTCATTCGCAGTGTGATGGGCAGGAGGTAGTACATAGTAAATCATTTAAAAAAAACCTATGAACTAAAAACAAACTAAGCTATTAGTTAACATAGTACTCAATTACTACTCACAATAGTAATAGCCACATATAATAATCAGTGACTTATTAACAACATAATTACTAATTAACTAGCCCTTAATTTAGAGTGTTACCCACAAAGCAGTTATTAAAAAAGTACTGAGTTTCTTTAAAAACATTTTTAGCAGTTGTTTATTGAGTGCAAGCTAAAACTAGACAGAGCATTACCTAATATGGTCCAAACACACTCATGAATAATATGTCCAGTAAATTCTTAATGACTTGTTGAGAAATCATGCTTGCACAACAGTGACCAACTGGACACAGTTTCTGAGAAAGGGCAGAACAGAAGAACCACACAGAAGCGTGTGTGTGTGTCTGTGTGAAGAACACACACTAACAGGCTGCATCTTTCAACAAAACATTGAAAGACTCCAGTAATGAGTTTCCAGATTTCAGGATGATTTGTGATTGGTCCAGTCCTGGAGCTGACCATGACCTTACCTGACTTCACTGACCTCTGAGTGGCCCCAAGCCTGCTTCATGTCACACAAATCAGCCATGTGTCTCCAGGCCCTCATCGCCTCACACACATACACTCACATGAACTCTCTCTCTCTCTCTCTCTCTCTCTCTCAGCTTGTCATTCCCACATCACAGAGCAGCACACAGCATTCCCAAAAATACTGCCATTCCCAAAGAGGCATGTAATCACACAGTGTGACTGTCCATCTACAGACTTAATGTTAGACCAGAGTGTGTAACTGAGTTTTCAGATAATAATAATAATAATAATCATAATAACAATAACAAGAATAGTGCTGTAATAAAAAATAATACAGCACTGGACAAAAGTAAGTGACCACACTCTCAATTGACAGTCAAAATGACCACTAAGTGCAAGTTATTAACTTTTTAGCATCAGAAAAAAGCATGAATGTAACACAGAAGCTCCAACAACTACATATGACATGGAATTAATATTCAGTATGTCCATTCTTTTGCCTTTACTACAGCTTTCAATTTTTTCAGGATTTAATTTTAATTTTTCAAAAAAAAAATCTGCAGGATTTTTTTTCACACTTACAGAGTTCAGTCGGAATTTTAGTACTTATTGCTTTACTTTAGAACATTTAAAATAAAAAAATACAAAAAAACAAAGTTTTTATTATACTATTTCAGTTCAAATAATATGCTATCCTACCTAGCATAGCTCAAAATCAGCCTGGTCACTTCTGTTATGACCTGTGATCTACACTGCTGTAAGTTCGCTCAGTTATCACGCTGTTCTTTGACCACAATTACATGAACAGCATCACAAACACATGGAGCATGAAATCATTTTCTAGTGCTGGATCTTCTACAAGCACCAAAGAGTAACTTCACCTCAAGTTCAGTATTTACTGGACACGTCCATTATGTACTGGAGTGACCAGCAAAGTACACACCATGTTCTGAGTAAGTGGATTGGAATTGGACAATCAGCAAATGAATGAAAAATGTCCTGAGCAGATGAAATGGGACTGACTGACCAATCAGCAAACAAAGGCCTTTTCACACCAAGTCCTATTTTTATGAGAAAACAAAAACACATCAAGCTTTGAAAATGACCACTATCCTTTAAACTGAGTCTGAAACTGACAGACTGCAACACTGGCCATCTCAATGTTCTGTGTTGCACAGCTGTATTTAAAATCACATCTGTGCAATCAATCAGAACTCTGTTGTTGTCGTTCTAGTCCAAACAAAAGTGCATCATGATGGTGGCAGACACAACACACTAAACATAAAGTGCAGAGGTTATGGTAAGTATAAGTTGGACCACAGCTGAAAAGCTGGGTGAGTACAGGTATATGCAATAGTTGCAAAACTTAAATATGGCACTTTTCTGTTATTTTTAATGTGCAGTTTCTATTTATTTGCTGAGCTTAACATCAAAAAAACATAAAGCATAACATATTAAATAAGCCATAACTTTCTCACAGGTCACATTTTATGGGCTTTTTTCCATTATGTTAAATAAACAGTAGTTGTGTGTTAAAATGTACAGTAGTGTGTTCTCTATAGAGGATGTGTTCTTATTGTCACTTAGTAAATCTACAACAATCAAACATCATTTGACTGGGGTGCTTAAGCTTTTGCATAGGACTGTATAACATAGCGACTATTTATAGTTCTTTTGTTTTCATCCATGTGTATTGTAGTCTGTTCATGCCGCATCTTTTGTAGAACGTGTAATCTCAGTGTATGTGAGGCTTTTATTTGCAGTGCTTTAGTGTAAATGTTTCACCACATAACTGCATGACCAAAAAAGAACCAATCAAACTAAATCAAGCGAAGACTGACCAAACTAGCCTGTGAAGTGATCACTTTAGTTGCGTGAAGCTGTGAGTGATGTGTACAGGACTGACCATTGGTTGTTATTGATTATGTTCATTGAGCAAACTTTGCTGTGTTTGTGGTCATGCTTTTTGTAGCGTTTATTTCTCCTTGTATGACCAGGGTGGTCAGTCTGAGCTCAACTTGCAGAAACCTGATCTACACTCTCATCTGCACTCTCAGGCTGGAATGGCACTCAAGGAAGCTGACCAGCATCCACTGCAGAGCCTCAGAAATAGTTGCTTAAACTGTCAGCACAGTGAAGCTATAGAAGAGTTTTTATGAAGAAATGTCTGAGAGATTAAGGCGCTTCTGTTCACTGTCAGTGTGAGGTCACTCAGATAGATTTCAATATGCCACTTACAATAAAGCTGTCCTCACTAACCACCCTCTCTCTCCATGATTTCCTCTCAGCGAGGCTCCTTTTTCTTTCTGATTTTGTCTTCTCTCTATTCCTCTCCTCTTCCTGTGCTGTCCATTTCCAAGTAAAACACTCTTTAGCTGAACTTCTCCAACTATTCAAACCAAGAAAAGTTTTTGGATGCTATTCAGACAGCCCTGGAGGAGACGGCGTTACACTTTTTTTCTCCTTCTCTCTCTTGCACGTCTTCTCTCTCTCTGTTTCTCTTTTCTTCTCTCATATGCTCTTTCTTCATTTCTCTCTCTCTCTCTGCCTCTCTCTCTCTCTGTCTCTCTCTCTTATATATATGTTGTTTCTTTATGTGCCCCTCAATTCTCTCTCTCTGCCTCTCTCTCCTTGTCTCAATTGCTCCTTCCTCATCTTTCTTTCGCTCTCTCTCTGTTTCTTTCTCCTCTCAGATGCTCTGTCTTCATCTGTTCCTTGTGTCTTCTTTTCCTGGAAAACTAATTTCTCTCTTCACCAATTCTCAAAGCTTTTGTTCCTTTCTGTTCAAACTTTGTCACTTTTTGCTCTCTCTCTCTCTCTCACACACACACTCTCTCTCTCTCTCGCTCCCTTGCTCTCTCTCTCTCTCTGTGCAGCTGCTGCGCTGCTGTTGGGTTCTCAGGGTTGGTGAGACCGCAGACACACCCAGAGTGCTTTTCTCATTCCCACCATTTTAAAACCAAATGTCTTGCTGACCTGTCTTTAAAGTGACGCCAGTAAAAAATGAGACTGATCTAATCGCCCCCTGCTCCAAATGGTCAATCAGCCAAGACGTGTTTAGTGGCTGAAGTTTGTTTCTTTATTTCTACACTAGTGCTATGAGACTAATAATAGCTAACAAGCAATGTAAACATATACCCCACCAATTAGCACGGTGTAAACTGCATTCCTGAATCATCCCACACTCGCCTCAGCTTGTGTTGAGTTGTTAAATACAATCTCATACAACCTTATACAATTCACTGTAGGACACTCTTCAAGGTGGCTGCTACTGTTGTATTTATTTTGTCACACTGCATTTTAGACAAAGAAGTCCCAGTTTGGGACTTTTGTTTAGTCACCTAAACAGTGGGCTACCTAAGTTAGCTAGCTAGCTGATAAAGTAGCTTATAATCACATTAGTTTTTGGTGCAAATAAATTGTAAATAAAAAGTCTGCTGTACTTATATAAATATGCGTGAAACTGTATAAACTTGGATGACTTAAAGTCAGTCTTTCAGTGTTTGTTAGATAGCTCGCTATCATGGTTGGGGGTGCAGCTAACCTTATCCCTAAATCTTATTCCAGACTCCAATATTGCAGCACTAGCAGAAACTAACTATAACCTTAACTCTAAACATTTTTTAAGCTAGTTCAGCTAATTAGATACCTTAGGTTTTAACAGTTCACTAAGAAGCTAGTTGACTAACCAACCAGTAGCTTCTTCATTCATTTAAAAAAAAATGTGTTTGGGCTGCCTCAAAATTCTGAATCGAATTGAATTTCAAATAATAAGTTAACGGAACAAGAATCTCTGTTTTATGCCATATCAGCATATTTGAAGTGTGAATAATTTTTAACTTTTTATGATTTTTTTTTTTACAGTGGGTATTCAAACTGAAGCTCTGCCCAGTGTGGAGCTCAGACTGTAAGGCTACAGCTGTATCTTCTGGTCTGGCTGACCACCAGATCATAGATCATGCATGTGCACAGACAGCCTATACATACTCTTTTTTTAGACTCCACCCTTCAGCAGATCTTGTAAAGACACTAGGTCCTAGTCTTTTCCAACTATTTCCATCTCTTCTATTGAATATTAGTGTTCAGGTAGCAGAACTTTAAGTCACAGATCAAGTCATAGATCTCTTGATGATAATATATTGTAACGTTCACTGCTATTTAAAAAAAACACAGCTTTTGCACAAGTTGTGGTGCTTTATTTTCCAGCCGTTGTTGGCCACAGCTCAGCTACGCTGTACATAAGCAAAGCTGTTCTCTAACAGTTCGCTCTCTGACTCTGCTCACATCTCTCATCTCTCTCAGCTCAGGCACACTTCCACACACTCCCCTGGGTGGTCCAAGTCATGCCCTTTACAATAAGAGTCCTTAGCAAAATGAACAAGTGCAATAAATGCTAGAGAACATAAAACCTAGAACTAACATGCAAAAGCATTTCTTGAACACGCTACAATATAATCAAGTTGCACTAATATAAAGACAGGCTAAGGTATGTATTCATAAAGCTTCACAGAGTAGGATTGCTGATCTTGGATTTGTTGTGGCCTGGGTTTCCCAAAGGATCTTAGCACAAAGATGAATCTTTAAACGGTAAAGCGAGCATCAGCTTTCTTACTCTGTGTGCTCTGAGACGCTAAGGTACAACGTCCAAACCTACAGTTCAGTCCTGACACTGATATTCATCATAAATACTCCAAAGACACACACACACACACACACACACACACACACACACACACACAGAGACACAGCAAGCCCTCACATAGACTAAACAAGCAGAAACAGCAGTATAAGTGTGTCCATCTGCTCAGTGTCTAAAATGGGATGTGTATGTGTGTTTTGGTCATCAGTTGTGGTTGACTGCAGGGTTTCTTGGGCACATAAACACCCTAAGTGCTGGTTTGAGGACATTTTTTATGTCTAAGGGCATTTTTATTTCTTTGGCATGTTATTCTATGCTTCCAGTCAAAATGTGTATGCATTTAACTGAATGTATGATATTAATAAACTTAAAGACATTTTGATCTAAAGCACAAAACTAAAACTCAAATTATCTAAAGACCACTAGCCAAGTGGTGCAAAAATTGGAGGAAAAAGTCTGAATTTCAACTATGTTAAGATTGTTTGACTTACCAAAAATTACCAAACTAAAATATGCCACATAAGCATGAATTTGAACTACATAACACTCATTTAAGCACATCTAACCCTATTATTATTATTATTATTATTATTATAAAATAACATTTAATGATGTTGATTAAAAAGGTTGAAACTAGCTTAAATATTCCAAGCTTGCGTGTTTTTGGCTACCAAAAAGCAGAAAATGGCCTTTAGAATATGAGATGCAAATTGACTAATTAAAACCCTTTTTGTTAAAGCACTTTTAAGCCTCTATTTTGAAGTACTAGTGATTTGTTAAACTCTTATTAGTTTATGAAAGCAACAATTTAGGTGATTTATCCTTCATGTCTTATATAAGAACATATTAACAAAGTGTTTATTATTCATTATTACAGCTAATAATGCAATTATTGGAGATGAAAATGTACTAATACAGCTCATAGTAAAACACAAAAAAGCTTAATGCACAGTGAATAAACCATTTAGAAGTGTCTAATTTGGGCTTTAGTGAACAAACAACAGAACCTTAATAAACGCCCAAAACGTGTTCCTTAAAATAAAAGTATTACCAAAAAGTTATTACAAATGATTAATTCATTAACCTGAACTATAACGGGATTGCTTCATTATTAATTCCTGAAGAAAGTTATCTCAATACTTGTTACTTCTACTTTTTTCTCTAAAACCCAAATACATCTGTACCAGAGGGGGACCCTCAGAGACCCCCAGAGAAGGCCTAATGTTTTCATGGAACTAAAACATACTACAGGTCTGTAGTTTTTAGTTCATTTTTATTTAATAGAATCATCTTTGTGCTTAAACAATGTGAGTATTACAGTTCTACTCTTGTTTCACTGTTTACAATTATTGAAGCGGCCAGCAGAAATCTAGCCAAACAGGAATTGTTTTTCTCTGTGGTATGTAGATAGAGCTTGCGAAGTGAGCTTTTCTGTTGGTTAGAACTTCAAGAGTTGAAGGGAGACCTAAGCATTAGATTAACCATCAGCATATTAAGTGACATGTCAGTGATTCAGTCCATCAGGTGTTGATTTCCAGCAGACAGGACCAATTTCATGAGAAAAAACATCACTCTAGGCCTTCTGGAAGTTTCAGATACATCACTGACTGAAAATACAAGTGGCAGCCTAATCAGTGAGGTGTTAGAAATGGAAAACAGCCAGCTAGCCAGGCCTCTCTACTGAAAGAAACACTGTGAAAGGTAATAGAAGCGTGCCATAAAACTTTGGGCCTGCTGGCCGGCCCATGGCTTGTTAAGGGATTAATGTGGAACTGCCAAAAAGAGTTGTGCAAATTGTTGTTAGCTCAGCACTAACAAACTACTAAATCTCTTGGGGTTGCTAGCAGAAGTTAGCATTATTGTAGACATGCATTTTTTCCTCACATTCTGACCAGGTTTTGACATTTATGGCTAATACATCTAATACTGTTTGAAATACTAGAAACTAGCCAGTAGAAGCAGTTCCAAAAATAGCTGCCTCAAAATAAAATCTTGATGAATAAAATGTAAAGCTTACTGAGCTGTTCCTGCATGAAAACAAATCTGACTTGATAAGCCTTTTTAGTTGATTTTGGTGCTCTCTCTCTTATTTGGCAGTCTTTGGAGGTCTTTATAAATCAGTATGATTAATGTTTGAACAGATTGTTTGGCATGTATACAGTGCTTCTAGTGCTCACAATCAAAGTCAGTCAGCTTTCACAGGCAGCATGTGTGCACACAAATTACTTACAGGCACAGATAATCTAAACAGAGGAATATTATGACATCATCACACAAAACTAATAGCATTTTCTTAGAGACTTATGAGTAACACAAGTAAAAAAAGTAAAAAAGAAAAAGTAATCACATATATAGTTGTAAATAGTGTTGGGCAAAATACTTTAAAAAAGTAGTGATGACTCAATACTGAATACTGTCCTAAACAGACTCAACAATGTAAAGGGCAGCTGTTGTGTTCATTAAAAGGACAATTAAAATCAAACAAAGAAGAGTATACTTGTTTTTTTTAGACAGTGACATTGTGCTCATATATTTGACCATGGCCTATGGTCCAACTAGGTCAGATATATTTGAGTTAACAAATACAAACACTGAAGGGTCTAAGGTCAAGCTGCCTTTTAGAGGACTAAAGACAAAGACTGATCCCCTTTCTACACTTTTACTTTGACTGTTTTAATAAATGTGACCAAGTCTTATTGTTCATATCAGTGGGATATCATGATATTGTTGAAAGTGCATAAGGGTTGTACATGTGTGTGTGTGTGTGTGAGTAACAGAATTCTCTGCTTCCCTGAACTGTAAGCATGAAGTTATGGTTAGGAACAGGAATCTGAGGAATTGGAGTAATAAATTGTGTGTGTGTGTGTGTGTGTGTGTGTGTGAGTGTGTGTGTGTGTGTGTGAGTGTGTGTGTGTGTGTGTGTGTGTGTGTGTGTGTGTGTGGTGTTATTTGATCCTACCCCAGTGTACTACGAGTGTACATGTTATGGGAAACACAAGGCCTCCTCACACAGGGCACCAAAAAGGTTAAAACTGTGTTGAAGGGCTGATATGATGTCACTCAAATCAATGTGCCCTAATGAGGTTCATGTACTATGTAATCATTGCTGAAGTTTCAAAACATATTCATTCGCCAGTCCATACAGTCCATCTATGAAAACTAAGCTGCAATGGCCTGTTTTAAAATCACTGTTTTTGTGATGTCATAAAAACCATATTTACATCAAGTATCAGTCTTTATGTATTATGTTTTTTATTGTTAATATGGAATATGGAAGTGTTCATATAGTACAATGTGAAGACACAAATCTAAAAAATAAACAAAGAGTAGAAATGAGTGGTAAAAACATATACATAGAAGACAGAAACTGCTTTAAAACATTACTAAGTGCAAGAACGCAACGTTATTACATTTGTAAATTAAGAAATTAAAACAGCTGTTTTTAAAGGTTATATTCTATCAGACCAGGCATTAACAGTGGATGTTTTTGTTTTGTTAAGCACTGCACTCTAGACAGGCTACATCCCACTTTATAATTAATGTTGAAAATAATTGTGTAGTTACACATTAACAAAACAAACAACAACAATGAGTGCGCTTACATGCACTTAATAATCTGATAACTGCAGAAAATCAGATTTTGTCAGTAATTCGATAAACATGTTTACATGCTCTTGAGTTACTAGATGATGGAAAACTCTGGGTCTACATGAGTCAGGCAGTAATCGGATTTCTGCTTTGCAATTAGCCAATAAACTCACAGAAAAAGACGTGATGTAAATGTAATGTAAAACTCAAACTTCATGCCATGGCTTTTTAAAAATACATTGCACATATTTACCTAAAATATGAACATACATCATCTAGAAGATGAAGAGTATTTAAATCCTTCATTTCCTCGTTGGTTTTAGTGTTGCTCCAAAAGTGTTTTGCTGCCGTTTTATGGTAATGGCACTTGTTTATTTCCAGTACAACAGTCTGTTCCGCACATGCACAGACTGAGAAATCCGAAAGAAATCAGAGCAAGAGTTTACTGAGTTGAGAAATCCAATTACTGAGCTAAAATCCAGCTCTAGATCAGAGTATGGTGTTTACATGACCATTTGAATAATTGGATTACTGCAGAAATGCAGAAATTATGATCGGATTATTGAATGCACGTAAACACACTCAATGTCAGTACTGGTGTTCACTGTTACAGACGGATTACAGTAGTACAGCTAATGCAAATACACATGTTTCAATTTCAGCTTTTAGTCATATAACTACACAAGTCTTGATAGTTGTTACAGCATATGTTACAGCATATGTTCTTTTATGTAATTAATTACCCATATATAATAAAACCAACAAGATTCTTCTGATTGTAACAAGAGGTATAATTACCTACACTGTGAGTACAGGAAATGCCAAATTTCTTAAATTTAGCCAGCTTTAGTGGTAAGCTTGTGTTGACCACAGCTCTGTCTTTAAACCATTCTGTAATGTAATGGTACTTATGCATCAACAGCAGATGTTTATCTATACCTAAAAGATTTATCTTTATGTAGGTCCTGTGTTAATGTGTAAGTACTAGTGGTGGCACAGACTAGTCGACTAGTCAACTTGTTGACTTTACTGCTTAGCGATGACACTTTAAGCTTGATGTCAACTCAGTTGAAGTCACTCATTGCAAAGCATTTCCTTCTCCTGTGGTTTTATTCATGACTTCATCAGTGATTAGTCGACATTGACTCGACTTTCATCATATAACTGTAACTTTTAAAAATCTAAAGCTGTGCCACCCTATGTAACTACATAGTTATTAGAGATATGTAATATAAAGTCAGTCCAGCTATATTAAAAATGAAGCAATCCAGAAATATTTTAAAGTTTTATCAGGTAAGAACCATAGGTTTCAGGGTTAATTAATTGATTGATTGATTTATTGATTAATTGAGTGATTGATTGATTTGTTGCAGCTATAAAGCCTGCTATCAATGACTTTTTCATCCAGTTAGATAAATCATTGTTTAATGATCTAGACTAAAGAATCAAGGATCTCGACCAAAAGTTGATTTCGTAAGACCATTTAATATACTCACCACGTATTTCTATGAACATAAAATATGGACAAAGTTACCTTTAGAATGAATTATGACTTTGTTTGGTGCATAAAACCACACAAATGTAACATCAGGGAAAAAAAATACAAGAAAAAATGTAAGATATGAGCCCTTTAAGATCAATGTTTAGACCAGGCTAATTTAACTCAGACTGACTTCAGATCAGACTCCAATGATTATTAGTGTAGGGGAATCCAAAACTAACACCTAAAGCCTTCACTGTATATAAAAGCAGAGCTCAGTCAAAAACACACACACACACAGAGGCAGCTACACAAACACATATTTAAATCCTAGCATATGAGAGATAAGTGATATGAAATCCTGGGTATGTTTACAAAGCCTGAGAAGATGAACCAAAGCAATGACACCAAATCCGCTCACCCCTTCATCTCCACAACCACATGTTTATGGTCCTGAAGTGTGTGTGTGTGTGTGTGTGTGTGTGTGTGTGCATTTCTAAGCATGGAAAAGCCTGACTAAGAAAGCAAGATGTGGAGAAAATGATTTATAGGTTCTGGGTGTTCTTTTTTTCAGCCTTCACGATTCTGGTTTTGTTAATTTGTTTATTTTGAACAAATTACAATACTTTAAACATCCAAAGCGTTTTCTCAGTTAATTTAGTTCTAAGATCAGGGCATTTTGCATTCTGTGTGTGTATGTGTGCATGTGTGTGTGCGCGGGCATATGTGTGTGTGTGTGCGGCTGTGGTGTGTGGTGTGTGTATGGGGGATTTATTCATAGATGGAGGGAAAAATGCCAGTTAGAAATGCCAGAATGAATAAAAAGGATAAAAAAGACGATGAACGGGGTAGAAAAACAAAGAGTGCTGTAGCAGGAAGAGAGAGAGAGAGGGAAAAGGGGGAGGGAGGGAGGGAGAGAGAGAGAGAAAGAGGGAGAGAGAGAGAGAGAGAGAGAGAGAGAGAGAGATGGATGGGAATAGGAGTGCTGGCAGGGTAGAAAGAGAGAGAGAGTTGGGGGGAAGGAAGGCTAGTAAAACAGGATGAAGGCTTTTTCAGACAGAGAAAGGATTTCTGCTCAGGAAATGACTTTCACACAGAAACTCAGCCCAGCCAAGAAAACCAAAACCATTTCTCTCTCTCCCTCCCTCTCTCTCTCTCTCTCTTTGTCAAAGTTAGCAGTTTGGAGATCGTTCAGACTGATGTGGGAAGGGCGTAGATGCTGTAAAACTGTTCCAGGCTCCAGTAGAATCATGTATAAGAGTTAATTTTGTTTTCTATCAAAGCACCGTTAATATTTCTGGTTTTTGGTGTGTTAATCAAGGCTTTGTTTCTGTTAATGGGGCTGTAATATTGTTTAATTGGTGATCTTCTTAACCTTTAAATCCCTGGACACTGGCTTCTTATCCTGTATTCTAAATGATGCCTAAATAAAGGGGGTTTAAAGTCAAAGTCTCTTTCTTTGTCTCTCTAACTTTCTCTCTCTCTGTCTTTCTCTGTCTCTCTCTGTCTCTCCCTTTCTGTCACTCTCTCTTTCTTTCTTTCTCTCTCTCTCTCTCTCTCTCTCTCTCTATCTCTTTCTCTCGGTACCTCTCTCTCTTTATCCCTTTCTCTTTCTATCTAAATAATCCTAATTATCAAAGGTATGAATGCTTAATTGTTTTTGTAAATAGAAATTTAAATTTCTTTTTTTCTCTTTGTTATGTAACATCTTTCATATCTTATGAACAGATGCTTTCTGCTCATATCAATTTACTTACTACAAAGTAAAACAAAATTATGTATTTTATGTGTATTTGCAGTGACCTTCAGCTGTTCTGGACAAGACTGGCTGAAGTCAGTCTGTCTGATTTCATTCCTTCTTACCTGGTCTGGAGAACAGTTTGTAAGGTGTTCAGAGATGTCTAAAGTCAGTAAGGGTACCTACTGGAAGAACCAGTATTGCATAACCCATTGATAAGACTAGCTTGTTGTCCTCAGCTAGCTTGAGAGCGTGCCTCTTGGGGAAGGGGTGTACAAAGCTAGGGCACTGCATAGATGTTAATAGTCAGCTACGGTACTCAGGGAAGAGACCAGACTGCAATCATCGTTAGGTTGCTGGAAGGTTGCGGCCCTTCCTGAGTGCTATAGAGGACTTCCTGCTCCTGGTACAGAAGTCAAACTGGTGATTCAGGAGGACCTAGAAGAGGAGACGGTCCTAGCAGGAACATTGTTTGACATTCTGGGACAGTGTCAAAGAAGGTTCTATACCATGCCTGTATCAGAGTGACACATCAGACTGTTCGGAGGAGTCAGAGATTGTGGAAATGGCTTGAGTTGTTTGGACCAGACTTCCTCCTGTGAGACAGGTGGAGATCCCTGTATTAACTCACTATAGAGAAGTGTTGGGCTGACCTAAACTGGAGGATTATTAATGGGGCAGTAGCTACAGACAGACATGTGGCACACCTGAATTCATTAGTGGGGGGAGAGGAAGAGGAATCTATTGAGATCTAATGATCTGTTTTTGAGCTGTGACAGGTTAGATTATTTGTTGCAGTTTTTCAAAGGTTGTTTCAATTCTTTGATGAATGTTCTTGCTAAATTATATTGTGGGGATGGCAAAATCAGCTACATGGAAGGTGAGAAAAAATAAGGTCATGCTGACATGAATGCTGACATGATGTTAAAATGGTTGATGGTGGGGTAGATTAGAGTGGAATATGAATATTACAGGCTGGTAGATCATGTATAAGAGTTTATTGCTATGTGGGGACACGGTCATCATGTACTTTGTTTTGCTGATGAAGTTTAAATGTTGATTTAATTGTAAATCTCTCCGATTGTAAACCTCTCTTTCTGTCTTTGTCTCTATCTGTCTTTCTCTTGTATATATATATATATACATATATATATATATATATATATGTATATATTGTTGGCATCAAATTCAAAATGGGCATATATTTGTCAAAACCATTCATTTAATATATATTTGATATGTTGTCTTTCTACTATTTTCAATGAAATATAGGGTTTACATGACTTGCACATCATTGCATTTTGCTTTTATTTACATTTTGTGCAGTGCTCCGACTTAAGTTGGAAGGGGGTTCTATATAGAACCATGAACACTTCAAGAAGCCGTAGTATGAATAAAGGATTCTTCACACTTCTTCAGATTGATGGAAAATGTGCTGTAGATGGTTCTAGAAAGAACCTTTTATATACAGAACATTTTTAAAATTTGTTCGACATACCACCAAAAAGGGTTGTTCTATTGTTCTAAGCTTGACATCCAAACAATAGAAGAACACTTTTGGTGCTATATCAAGCCCTTTTCAAAAACGCTCAATATAGAACAATCTACAGCACATTCTCCATCAATCTGAAGAACCCTTTCATAGTGCATAGTGCAAAAGAACTCTTGAAGAACCATCATTTTTAAGTGTGTGGTTAAAATTCATTTTTCATTTGTGAAAATTCTTCAGCACTAAACATGGTGCTGATGTGTGTGTGTGTGTGTGTGTTTTAAAAGCTGTGGTCAACATTACCATCTATGTTCTGTTTGTGTGTGTTTTGTTGGTGTGAGTTTATGATTTTGGTGTGTGTGTGTCTGTGTATTTTAAAAGCTGTGGTCAACATTGCCATCTATGTTCTGTTTGTGTGTGTTTTGTTCGTGTGAGTTTATGATTTGGAGGTGTGAGTGTGTGTGTGAGAGACAGCATATTTAAATGTGAATGTTACACCCAGTGATTATACTGTTAACTGAAGCCACACCACTCAAGAAATTCCAGACAAGTATTGAGGGAAAGGCATAGTCCGATATAGAAGCGCTTTAGTCAAAAATCCAAGCTTTCCCTCATTCTAACCTTTTTAGAATATGACGACCCCTACAGCCACTGAAACCTTATTACTTTTATCTCTCTTCTCTCTTTATCTCAGTAAATCAGTAAAGGCTGCTATACTCTCTTATATATATATATAAGATATACTTCTCTCAATGATCCATTTTATCTCAAACTCTCTATAATTTTATTTTCAAATGACTTTTGAATGACCACCAGGCCACCAGGATAAACTTTCTCTCTCAACTAGCAATATCTCTACATTGACAAAGGGCTAAGAATAGAACCTAGAGGAACACCTATGTGGTTCCTGTTTGCTAAAGCCCTTTCTCTCCCTTAAATCCTGAGAAAAAACTAATAATTCTTACTGGTTATAGTTTAAAAATAACTACCAATCTCTCCAATCATTCCCAAAATAAGTGCACAGCCAAGGAACTGAGGAACACCTCTCTTTTTCCTGTTTACTACAGCTCTTCCTGACTACTGCCCAGGGTGACGAGCTTTTCTTTGAGGAACAGCCTGTATGTCTCCAGGAAACTGTTATTCTTCTCTGGTGTCTGCTGCTGGCGACGCACTGACCGGATGAGTGAGCACTCCAGTGTAGCACAGGACAACATGCATTTATAAAACCTCTCACAGTAAGAGGTCAGGGATCAGTGTTTAAACCTTGATCGAGCTTAAAACCAGTCACTGTTGCTGTCCCAAGGAAAAATCTTAACAAGTAAAATTATCTCATGTAAAATCAATGAATTAGAAACTGTATCTTATTTTATGGTTAAAAACAAGCACAAATAGTCACACATTATTATGACTATTGTGTCTATAGTTATAATGTTATATCAGGGCTCGTTTCAGGAAGCAGTATCTCCAAAATGGTAACTTTACAGGAGAAATTAAAAACCTACTTTACTTTTAATGTGAATCAATGGAACCAGACTTTTGTACAAGTTATTTAGGTCATTTCTTTTAGTCCATTCATCATGCAATTTACAGACAATGTAAAGGACTATGGGTACTTTTAAATTATGTAAAAACTGACAAAAGTGGAGATACAAGGTTTTCTCCCGACAACAGCGATACGTTATATGAGAGCCATTGCACTGAATTAGGTGTTTAAGTTGTGTACAATAAAAGTTGAAAGCAAAATGCTATATACACTCACTAAGCACTTTATTAGGTACACCTACCTTGTGTCTAATCTCTTTGTCCACTTTATCAGCTCCACTGACCACATAGGTGCACTATGTAGTTCTACAGTTACAGACTGTAGTCCATCTGACTGTAGTCCATCTGTTTCTCTGCATACTTTGTTAGCCCCCTTTTACCCTGTTCATCAGTGGTCAGAACTGCTGCAGGACCACCACAAAGCAGGTATTATTTGGGTGGTGGGTCATTCTCAGCACTGCAGTGACACTGACGTGGTGGTGGTGTGTTAGTGTGTTGCACTGGTCTTAGTGGATCAGACACAGCAGGGCTGCTGGAGTTTTTAAACACTGTCCCTGTTCACTGTTCACTTTATTAGACACTCCTACCTTGTCAGTCCCATTGTAGATGTAAAGTCAGAGACGATAGCTCATCTTTTGCTGCACAGTTTGTGTTGGTCATCTAGTCCTTCATCAGTGGTCACAGAATGCTGCCCACAGGACACTGCTGGCTGGATATTTTTGGTTGGTGGACTATTCTCAGTCCAGCTGAGACACACACACTGATGTTGTGGTGGTATGGATTTAGTGTGTGTTGTTATGGTATGAGTGTATCAGACACAGCAGTGCCACTGGAGTTTTTAAAACATACTCAGTAGACAATGAGTGGACACAGTGTTTAAAAACTCTGTTGTCTGATCCACTTGTACCAGTGCAACACACACTAATACGCCACCACCACGTTAGTGTCACTGGACTGCTGAGAATGATCCTATGGTCCTGACCATTGATGAACAGTAAAGCTAGGATAACAAAGTATGCAGAGAAGCAGATGGACTGCAGTCTGTAATTGTAGAACTACAAAGTGCACCTATATAGTAAGTGGAGCTGATAAAATGGACATTTAAAGTACACACAAGGAGGTGTACCTAATAAAGTGCTCAGGGAGTGTATACAAATTTTAATATGAGCATTTACATGTTTTTCTGTTTTATTTATTTACTTGTGCATTTATTTATTACAGTGTTTTGTTTAATTCTCTGGTTTAAGCATGTTTCAGTCTGAGTTCCTCAGCTCTTGTCTAGTTCCGGCGTGAGGTTAATCCTGCTCTCTATCCTGTTTGTCCTTAACTGTTTCTGTATACTGCATGAT
Source organism: Colossoma macropomum (assembly GCF_904425465.1). Classification (NCBI taxonomy): domain Eukaryota; kingdom Metazoa; phylum Chordata; class Actinopteri; order Characiformes; family Serrasalmidae; genus Colossoma; species Colossoma macropomum. The sequence goes on from NW_023496050.1 coordinate 1,196,813, forward strand.
CAAAACCACATTACACAGGACACATGCTGAATTATGTGTGGCCAGCAGCATTGCAAAATACAAATGAATTAGGGATCATCAGTGCTGGGAAGAGCAGTCCACTAACGGCAATCTGGAGGAAGAAGGAATCTAACGCTTTACTTATTTGGATTTTAGTGGTTTTATTACTGGTGTAGAAACACTGCAGCCTGTTCCCCCAAAGCCACAATAAATACCAGGCTTTAGATTCCTCAATCACTGCTTATAGCAGAGCAATGCAGTTCTCAGTTCTCAGAATTCCAGAGTTTTCAAGTGTGGATTGGAGAATCCTTTATCTTGCAATTCTAGAACATTCTCAGAGACGTCTCTGCCATATTAAGTTACATATTTAGGTACAGTGTTACCACAGCATTCAGTTTTATTATATTATATAGTATTATTTTGACTATACACAGCGTTTATCTATTTACATTATTCAACATTATCATATATTCAACTGTGTAATAGATTGCTCTACGTACCAGCTCCAGCACCATCAGTCTCTCTCTCTCTCTCTCTCTGTTTCTCATTCTCTGTCCTTTTTTCTGTCCCTTTTTCTTTCTCATCTCTTTCTCTCTCTTTCTTTATCCTCATTCTCTTGTTTCTCATTCTGTTTCTCTATTTGTTTCTCATTCTTTTGTCCTCTTGTCATCTCTTTCTGCTTCTCTCTTTCTTTTTCCCCCCTTTCCCCTCCTTATCATCTCTCTCTCTCTTTCTCTGTCGGTGTCTCTATCTATCTATCTATCTATCTATCTATCTATCTATCTATCTATGTTGGTTTTTCTTCTTCTCTTTCTCTCCTACTCTTAGTCTGTCCTTCTTTTTTCTTGCTGTTTCTCTTCATTTCTCTTTTCTTTCTTTTTCTGCCCTTCCCTTCCCATTCCCTTTCCTGCTATACTTTAATAAAATTAATGTTTTATTTTTTCTCGTTTTTTTCCAGTTCAGAATTCCAGTAGCGGTGGGAGTATAATTCCAGATTCTCAGATCCAGGGGTGGATAGTGATTCCTGAACTGGACATCCCATCTGCGGGTGATCCACACTCATGACCCCACAGTGGCAGGGCTTTGTTTGAGCACCCGTCCCATCATGCCCTCCGGCACCATTCAGCTTCTGACTGATGTCACGGCGCTCTAAATCTCTCTGCATCACCCTGCGCCTTTCTTTCCCCATTTCCACCCAAAAACACAGTAAGAAAGGCTCATTCTTCAGTGGGACAGAGCAGTGATTATGCTGCCGCTCCACAGCCGACAGGACCATGTGATGGGGCAGTGGGGGGGCGGATGGTTTGGGTTTGGGCCGGCTCCGTCTCACTGGGATACCACATTCCTCTTCAGCAGCAACACACACTGCAATCTGATTTAAATCACATCTCTCTCCCTCTCTCTCTATCTCTCTCTCCCTCACCTAATATATATCTTTATCTAGTCTATCTCTCTCTTTCTTTCTCCATCTCTCTTTGTTTCTGTCTGTCTCTCTATCTTTTTTATGTCTCTCTGTCTTGTATTCTGTCTATCTCTCTATCTCTTGATGTCCCACTTTGTCCCTTTTTCTGTCTGTCCCTCTGTTTCTGTCTGTCTCTCCATCTCTATGTCTCTCTGTTTTGTCTGCCTCTCTATCTCTCTTTATGTCTCTCTCCCTCCATCTGTTTCTCCCACTCTCCTCCTCCTTTCTGTCTCTGTCTCGCTGTTTCCCTTTTACTTTCATTCTGTTTCTCTCAAGTTAAAATTAGCTTTATTGGCATGACTGTTTAAGTATTGTTTGGTCTCTTTCTCTCTATCTCTGTCCGTCTTCCTTTTTTTCTACCTCTCAGTATCTTGTCTTTCTTTTTCTCACCTTGTAGTCTCTTGTCCTCTTCCCTTTCTCTCTCTTCCTTTTTCTCTCTAATTCTTTCTCTCTTTGTTTGTTTGTTTCTTTCTTTCTTTGTTTCTATCTTACTCTCTTTGTTTTCTTTTCCTCTCTCTCTTTGTCACTCAATCATTGTCCTTCCTGATGTCTTTGTATTTGTACTCTTTCTTTCTTTTCTCCTCTCATTCTATTTCTCTAGTTGTCTTTGTCTTTATCTTTTTCTCTTGTAGTGTCTTCTCTCTCTCTCTCTCTCTCTCTCTCTTTCTCTCTCTCTCTCTCTTTCCTTCTCTGAGTTGACAGCTCTCACACCCTGTTTCACTACTGACTATTTAAAGCTAATGACGTGCTAAACTCTGTAATATCTCCATTGTCTGTGCCAGGCTTGCCTGTAGCTATATGACGAAAGCAGAATAGGGAATTAATCTGTGTATTAAGAAATATGAAGTATGGAAAGACGTGTGGGTGCATGTTGTGATTCCCTCTGTTTGGGTGGCAACTTGTTATTAAGGAAAGATTCAGGTCAAACAGGAGTGCATGGGTGGTGATGAATCACTTTTCGGTGTAGACTGACTCACTGAATTAGCTGGAGTTTGCTGGGTGACACACTCAGAGCTGAGCTGATTGGGGTGACCCTCAGTCACATACATCACCCTTGAATGAGTCCCAGGCCAATCTTGACTGGTTCAGTCAGGAACAAGAGCTCCCACTGGAGGTTCTTTAGGCTTACTGCAGCTTAAATCAATAACAGTCCCCTAAAGAGTGAGCCAAGGAAGACAGAGGCAGGAAAAACTCCCTAACATCTTTTTTTAGATGTTTCAGAAAAAAATTAGATATAAGATTCTCCACTTGCATAAGGAAGGAGAAAGTTAAAGGAAAAGAAGTGACAAAACAGGAGTTTCCAAAATTGGAGTTCAAAAACTTATAGAGAAAATGGGATTCCTAACTGTGCAAGACCTGGTAGACCACCAAAACTGTCCCCATCAGATAAACAGTACTGAAAGCTTTCATCTTTGAGAGGAGAAAACCAAGCTACAGTCTTGCTTCAGATCTGAAAAACTCCACAGGTGTTTCTGTCTATCCTTCCACTGAGAAAAGGCAGCTCAGCACTATGGGTCTAAAAGGATGTGTAGCTGTCAAGAAGCCCTTAATGAGAAAAGAAATAGACAAATATGAAGAAAATCTGCAAATCAAACAAAGAAGCTGCTGGTGTTCTTAGAACAATGGACTGACCACCCCAGAGTCCAGACATCAACATCATTGAATGTGGCATTACTTGAATTATGAGAAGTAGAAAATTTAACCTTAATCTTCTAATCTTCTAAGACTGAACTTTGGATGTGTGGACAAACATCTCTTCAGATTTCTTTAAAAAGCTGTCCACAAAGAGTTATAGCTGTAATATACACACAGTGAATACTGAAATAAATTATAGTTTATAGGGTTCTGTGTAATTTTCCATCAAAATATGTCTTCTGCTTTTTTTCCTCAAAAATGAAAACCTTGTATGTAAAGGCTGTTTTGACAGGATATGAAATAAATAATGAATAAAAGAGTTTTTCCTGACTTCTGATAAAGAAAAAAAATAAACATGTGCTTTTACATGCTTGATGGTGTATAGGCTCTCCAAAAAGATGTAAATGTTTAAACCATGTTCTTACATTAAGACATCAATGTGTCGGCTCATGCTATCGTCAACGGCATACAAATTCACTCACACAAGTGGTATTTAACCCTTTAAATGGACAAGACCCACCAGTGGCCCAAAGTTTTATTACACACTTCTATAACCGAAGAATAGCTCAGCCAGTTTGCATTGAAGTCCCTGTAGTTACTGAACAATAAGCCCTAGTATGTAATAAACCTGGGATTTTAGGGGGTTAACAGGTTCAACACGTGTCACAGAAGTGGCACATGATCATTGTGTCAAAGGTTGCACTGACATAGACAAAGGTGAAAGGTTCTTAAGTATTTAACGCTGCAGTATTTTGATCAGTGTCCTAGGAGACAGCCAATCAGAATCCACATGTAAATGAGGTCATACATATTAAAGACCTATGAAGTGAAGCTGTGCTTGGCTGCCAAAATGGATCTGGTAAACAATAAATAAAGAAACTCGCAGAACTAAAAATCTCAGAAACAGAGCTACAACTTTTAAGGGAAGAAGTGCTGACAAATAATAGTAAACTCTTTGGTAAAAATGCAGCAAAATTAAACAACAGAAAAAGATATTATAGACAATTGCAGAACCACATAAACATGGTAGCAAATGTAACACAAACTGCTGTTGACTGTCAAAAGCAGGGCAGAAAGAAAAAAGAAATGTGAAAGGAAAAGCATCCAGATACAAACCATAACTTTAATCAAGCATCAAAGTTTCCTTATCAGAAAAGGTTGTGGATTGTAGAAACAAATGACATGTACAAAATATAGAATTACAACAACTTAATATTACATTTTAGGAATGACATTTTAGCATGTTTAGCATATGTCATTTCTCATTGGTAAGAATTCAAGCCTTTTACAGTTGTATCAATTATAATGAATATGACAATAAAATATTATATTATAATGAATTAAAGTTTAGCAGAATCTGGCCCAATGTGCTTAACTCTTCATTTTACTCTATGCCAATGCAAGCTTTAGGAAATAATGATGTGAGGCAAGTGACTATTGTGTAACACTGTTCTGTGTGTGAGTGTGTTAGCTTAACCATTCCTAAATCTCTTCTTGAGGAAGTCCAGTATTTACAGTTACCACCCAATACCTGTTTCAGCTTATCAGTCCTTCATTAAATTAATCAGGTGTGTTTGTGATGAAATGTAACAGTTCCATGGCTGGACTATTAAAAGCCTTTTTTCTAACTGTATTTTTCTAAGTAGCATAAATGACAGTTACTGTAAACAAGAAAATTGTGGTACATGCTGCTGTTATAAAGTGTTTGTACAGGCAAAAACACAAAGTAGTTTTAAACAATTTTCTTGGGTGCCTAAGACTTATTATTTAAGCAACAGAACATGAGAGGGAGTGTGTTATCGTGAAATAACATCACAGCTTTGATTTATTCTCGATAACACACGACTTCAAGCGTTCTACTGCGTTTATACAACAGTTAAATAAATAAAGTAAGAAATAAATAAATTGGGCCGTGCCACATTCAGTATGTTTTAATGTGTAGTCTCATCTTCACAGTCTGACCAAATCGGCTGTAGGTCAATAACCTTAAATGTGTCCATTTTCTGTTTGTGCGCAAAGTAATAAGCAAAAACGTTCAAATGGCTTGAGCGTCTCTTACAGCTGTCAAACTCGTTGCTTAGCAATGGCGTCTCAGCGGAGTGATAGTGTTTGTGAAAAAAACATGATGTTATGGCGAAATAACAACACGGTTAGAACCATTTGTCCATTTGATCAGCTCCACTTTGTAGTTCTACGATTACAGACTGCAGTCCATCTGTATCTCTGCATACTTTGTTAGCCCCCTTTTACTCTGTTCTTCAGAGGTCAGAACCCCCACAGGACCACCACAGAGCAGGTATCATTTGGGTAGCAGATCATTCTCAGCACTGCAGTGACACTGACGTCATGGTGGTGGCGTGTTATTGTGTGTTGTGCTGGTACGAGTGGATCTGACACAGCAGTGCTGCTGGAGTTTTTAGACTCTATTTCCACTCACTGTCCACTTTATTAGACACTCCTCCCTTTGGTTGGTCCACCTTGTAGATGTAAAGTCAGAGACAGTAGCTCATCTAATGCTGCACAGTTTGTGTTGGTCATCCTCTAGTTCTTCATCAGTGGTCAGAGGATGCTGACTACAGGACACTGTTGACTAGATATTTTTGGTTGGTGGACTATTCTCAGTCCAGCAGCACTGCTATGTCTGATCCACTTGTAACAGTGCAACACTGTACCAAATGAGTTGTTCTGTCTCATTTAACTTCTGGTACTCTAACAGTAATTGCAATCAGTCTAGACTCTTATCAGACTGAAAACTCGGTCAAAAGGTAGTCAGTGACAAAAATCAACACAGCTTTCTAATTATTCTGGATTGGCTGCAGTCTAAAAGCAGATTTTATCAGTCTTGGACTGTGTCAGGAATTGGATTCATTTGTTAAGTCTGTTCACAATTTCCCAACACAAGAATAGGTTTGAGAGAAAGACTTTCATGCTGTTCCTTGTGTGCATTTCCTTTTTCCCCGCCACTCCCAGCTTTGAATTTGCCAACAAACCTTTATAGCAATATTTAAGTTAAATATTAACCTGAATGGTGTAACGATGAGATGTTAGAGACTTAATCATACTTTATTTATAGTCTATGGTGACCTGTGATCCAATCAATTCCATTTGCTCTGAGGTCTCCAGTTATCAACACAATAACAACATGAATGAATTGACCTTAATGACGTATTCAAGAGAGCACACTGTTTGCGTTCCTAGAGGAGTGAAGGTGTGTGCTCTGTGGTGGAGATATGTACAGTGAGCGTGAGTGTGTGTAGAGAGAGAGGGAGCAAGAGAGAAAGGCAGACAGAGAGAGGCAGGTACCTGTGTAGAGTAAGCTGAACGAAGAGGTAGCTCCAGAGCTCTTTTCTCTTTCTTCTTTCTCAGACTGTGACTCCAAAGACTTTCACAAGGATCATTCTTCCACTTCAGCCTGAGAGATGAGTGGTAAGTGATTGCTGTTCTCAGTTATTTTCCTGTAGAGCTTGCTCCGCTATTATTTGCACTGGATCAGTACAGAGTTTTAATGGCTGTCAACACTTATCTGAAAAGTGTTTATTGAGTGGTAAACTGCCACAAAAGCCTTTTCACTTTCAAAGGCGATACTCGGACAGTACTCTCAAGGTCTGTTCACTCTTTTGTGGGTTAGTTCTACAAGTAATATTCTAAAGGCAGGTGAATATTTGCATTGTGTTTAATCACCTCTCAACTGGGCTAAAAATAACATTATAGGGGTTCATTCACTATTAGCCCTGGATCAGGCTCAGTCTGTCTGTAAAACTGTTTACATTAGTACAGTGTAGAGAGGTGTTTGTGTGTGAGCCACATGACCTGAGAGACACTGAGTGGCAGTGACATACCTATGAGACGCTCAAGCCCAGCAGATTCCAGCATCCTGCCCTGACCTGCCTGGTATCTGTGTACAACACAGAGGGAGAGAGAGAGGTGGGGTGTAGGGTCGAAAAACACCTGAATCATTTACCCTCAGGGCAATTTGCCCTAAAAACATGTAATAGAATGCAAAACGCATTCTAGACAATTTTCAAGAATTTTCTTTGTTCATACTATATGTTGTTGGGGAAGAGCTTTACACATACAAGAAATATCAATGCTATACTTTGATTAACTATGAATATATATATATATATATATGTGTAAAGCTCTTTCCCAACAACATATAGTATGAACAAAAAAGATTTTTGAAAATTGTCTACATGTATATATATTAGAGTTTTGGATATAACAAGATAACCCTTTTTATATTTACATACACACATCTTATAAGCCGCTTATCCTTCTGGCTGGGTCGCCTTTTTATATTCATATATAGATAAACTTAACTTGCTATATCCGAAATTAAAAAGCCAAACTATGCTTTATTTACGTTTTAGTGATTTTTTTATTTACATAGAGGGCATCATACAATGCCATACCATTTTTACAAATAATGTCACATATACTCTTTTCCGTTGCAAGGGCTTAATTGTTACAGATGATTGTTCAGCATTTCAGAATCAACCGAGTCTTTAATTGCAGAATTTTAAAATTCTAGAATTCCTTCCGTCTGTAAAAAAAAAAACTTTAATCATTCCAAAATTCTTGAATCCTAAATAAGATTTCTAAATAAGATTTCTAAGAGGTATCCTTTCGTTTAAGAGTACATATCACTTGATTTGTTTTGCTTGTTTACTTGTTTTACTTACTTCAGAGGTTGACATTTATGATGAGATCACAGTTCATCTTACCTTCTCATAACTCTTCCATGTAGGTGCATCACTACTCCCATGTCAGCCAAATGTTCTAATAGGTTCTTGGCAGTGATGTGGGGGGTTTGCTTTACATACCTCACCAGTCTATGAGCAGGTCTATCACAGATATATCCTGGTCTTTCAGATCTTGTCTTGACTTAACAGTTTTCCTTACTTCTACTTATACTAGTGGATCAAGTGAAAGGGGGTCCAAACTTATGCATGCACATGATATATATATACACGTATATATATATATATATATATATATATATATATATATATAAATATATATATATATACAACAAATAAATAATCATTGCATAAATTTGTCATATTTTTTTTTTCTTTGCAGAGGTTGTGTTAACCTTTTTTCAAAATAAACAAAATGTTTAATTTGACCAGGGTCACCTGAAATTTTGACTACAACTGTATTCTGTGCCTTGCTGTCCTTTCTGTGAGTTCTCAGTTTCTGAGAGATGTGACTGTTGATGGGTCCACTGATTCATGAGCATGATCTGAAAGAGTGTGTTGTTTTGTTCTGGGCAAATCTTGCAGTTTGGCGGCTTTGATGACTGAAGGATGACTAAGATAAAATCAATGGAATTCAACATCGTGTATAGGGTCTCTCATGTCTTAAACATCTGTTAGTTGTGGTTCTTGGAATTAATCAGTGTTATGCTGCATTTACATTATGTCAGTAGTGACATCAAACCAAATATTCAAAGTTTTTTTTTTAATGGAACATAGACAAAAAAAAATATGCTGCTGCTAGCAGCAACAGCAGCATACAGCAATGTATACTCAGCAAAATGTTCCATCACGTGTTTGATTTTCCAAACTTTTGTCATCAGCCACAGTAGTGGAAATATATCAGATTGAACATGATTATTTGGGGGGGAAAGCAGGCGCTGAACACACATAGTTAATGTTTAGGCGTAACTGTTCATTTACAACAAAGCCCCAACTTTCCAAACTTTTTCAAACCGTTTTTCCTATTTTTGGACTGTTTTTACTGCTCCATTCATCATGAAAAGTTCACACAATATAAAGACCAACCCGTACTTTCAAATTATGTTAAAAAAAAAAAAAGATTTGTTTTGACAACAACAATATGCTGCATATCCCTTTAGTATAAAATGGTGCTGTACATTTCAATGGAGATCTGAAACATGTATAACTAGCAGGTGCTTGTGTGCATGCAGCAAGTGTGTGTGTTGGCTGTGCATCAGCTGGGCAAGTAGGGGTATACCACCCACCACCCCAAACCCAGGCTTCCAGTAAGGCAGACAGGCATCGTCATGCAGTTTTTATCAGGCAAGCAGTTCAGGCTTTGCATGCCTAGGCCATGTCACACAGTCTCAGATGTTCGGTCTTGAGCAACATAGACACAAAGCTCTCCACTGTTTCTTACAGCCAGTCTCTCTCTCCCTTCTACTCTCTTTCTTTAACCCTCATCCAACATAAAGTCCCCCTCGTCCACTCTCTCTGATGTGTATCAGGCTGTGTGTAAGGGAGGTTTCGATGGTGCTGTTTGCATTCCTGAGTAGTGAGACAGAAGTCCTCCCTGCATGATGAGCTCCTCATAAATTACAGGCAAAACACAGTGCTCAGCTTTATTCCACATTCTGCCCATCTGAGAAGCTTCCACATCTGCTCAGGATCAGATAATGGGAAGATCCCTCTGGCTAAAAAACCTCCATCAGAACAAACCCTCTACTGATCCCCAAGCCTTACCAAGGAATCCACAATATCTGGTCATCTGTCCTGTATTACTGAACATGCACCAGCACCATGATATCACTGTTGTCAGAAGAAAACCTTGTATCTCCAAAATGATAACTTTACAGAAAAAGGGAAAAACTTACTTTACTTTTAATATAAGTCAATGGAACCAGACATTTTTCCAAGTAATTTTGGGCCGTTTCTTTTGGTCCATTCTTCATGAAATTTACATACAATGTATAGGGCAACAGGCACTTTCAAATTATGCCAAAAACTGAAAAACGACAAAAATGGAGATACAAGGTTTTCTTCTGACAGCAACGATATGCTACACTATCAGAAAAAAGTACCAAACTGTCACTTAGGGGGTGCAATTCATGTGGTACCCTCAAGAGTACTTTTAGATATGGAAAACAATTGAACTATTTTTCATCGCAACTACAGATTTTTTTTTAGGTTACATTGACTCCAGACACCTTTTCTTTAGCTTTTATTTCTGTTTATATTTTAAAAGATTGGGTTATGAAAAGATACACATATACACTATTCCTTTGAGTAAGTGAATGTTGTTTAGCTTTAAAGCATATTTAATTTACATGATTCAACCTGAAGACTATTGTTGTCCCTTTTGAGGGCAGATTTACATTGTTTGTACCTGTACAACACCTTTTTTTCTGACATATTCACAATATATATAGACTTCATAGTTATAGTTATGGTACTCTACCAAACCCTTACCAATTCCTCTATTGTTGGGTGTAATGCTGTACAAAATAGGACATTAATATAATACCTTTTATGGAACAAAGTAGTGTAATGCATTATAGTTACTGCCTTACTCGTAAGAAATGAGTTATTGTGTTACTCGTGTTTTTGAGAGAAACATTAATTACATGAAATGCATTTAAAACACAAATTTCATCTATATAGATTATCTGTACTTTTACGTAATTTGCTTGCTCTCATGTACTACCTGCTAAAGCTGACTACTATGCTAACATAAACCTGTGAAACAGATGAATAAAGAAGGAAGAGTTCTGCCAGCTTTACATTAATACATTTTTTAAAGTACCTTTTTTTACTGACTAATTTCTGAGTTTTCAAATAGCATTAGCCATTCATGACTTGAATCAAGCATAAATCGGTATGTTTTGTTCAGAGCAAAGGCAGAGATGGTGACTTTTTTTAAGTTATATTGACCTTATACACCTTTTCTAGTTATATTGACTCTATACACCTTTTCTAGTTACATTGACTGTATACACCTTTTCTAGTTACATTGACTGTATACACCTTTTCTAGTTACATTGACTGTATACACCTTTTCTAGTTACATTGACTCTATACACCTTTTCTAGTGATTAGCTGTTCTTGCTATTGAAGTGTCAAAGAGACTACTGTGTTTTCTCTTGTACTTTCCAATTGGTGCAATTCGTGTGGGTTTTAGAGAGTAACATACATGCAACATAATAGTGTAGTGAGATTACATTTTCAGGAAGTAATCAGTAAAGTAATCCCATTATAGGTTGAGAGATGTAATGAGTCATTTTTAATGGATTACCTTTTTGTGTAGGTGTCCCAACACTGCTGATCCTCAACTATAGCTCAGCAAGCATGAATCACTTACAACCTCACCAATCATGATCTGTCAAGAGGCAGACAGTGTGTTAATCAGTCAGTGTATTACTTCTTGTTTCTCCTTGCAATCATGATAAGACTGGGATCAAAAATGTGTTTTTATCCAGACCAGCCCATCACAGATGGCTAGATAGATGTACCTCACCTTCATTTGAATGCTGCTTATACTGCTAGGTACAGCCAAGGTGCAAAATGCAGGGGTTTTGGGGGATTCAGGACCCCCTAATTAACCTTGGACCCTCTGAATGTCTCAAAATCAAAATTCTGGAGGGTTCCTGAGGTCTGTTAGGGGAAAAAATACAAATTCAAGGAAAGGTCATTGTCTTTCTGTCTTTGGTGTTCTTATCCACTTAAATGGCAACTGACAGCCCCAAAATTTTATTACACACCTCTATAACCAAAGAATAGCCCAGTTAGTTTGCATTGAAGTCCTTGTAGTTACTAAATAATAAGCCTTAGTATGTAATAAGCCTTGATATGTAATAAGCCTTAGTATATAATTAGCCTTTTAAAGGGTTAACTAACTAGAGATGCAACATTGGTCTACCTCAGGGTGGTACTGTAGCAAATTAGTTCTCCCAGTTGGTCCGTTACAGCCTAGCAAGGCTAACTAAGCCCAGGACACTTCTGAAAAACTTTTTAATATGCCACATATTTGTAAATGTGAAAACTTACCTATTTCCCAAGAGATTGGTGGAAAGATTGAATTGTTCTTCATTTCTCAAACTGAAGATGAAAGAGATGTAAGATCTTCAAGTGTAGAAGACTGACGATTACAGTTCATGTTGATTAGAAAGACTGAAGACTACCAAAGAGAAAAGAGCATTTTCAAAAGAAGAATTGTTAAACCAGACCTTTTGCTAACATTGAAGCTAGCTTCAGCACCTCTGTGGTAAATGAGTTAGCAGCTAGCCAATGCTAGAGTAGTCAACCAACATGGGACTCTCTTAATAGCAGAGGGTACTTCATACACTGGGGACTGCTAACACGTACTTGTTTAACTAAACAATGTTAGAGGTAACTAGCAACCAAGTGACAAGCCAGCTAACCAACTAAAGTTAGCAGACGCATTATAGCAGCACTTTACATAACTAAGACTAAGCTAGCTAGGTAATTAACAAAAATGTAGGTTTTTTTTACTCTTTGCTCTTCATTTTGAGGGAAACAACTAGTTAGTTTCTGTAGTGAGTTACTATGTAACTAGCATCACATAGCTAACTGTAAAAGTCATTGTTACCTCACCTACTAGCTAAGCTCTGAAAAATGATTAAATTAGTTCCTCAGTGTTTGTTTCAATATGCGAACAACTGTAAACAAGCTACTGTGCTTTAGCTCTTCTACACTGTGCTGCAATCTGTGATTTAGTGTTTCAATTCATATTTTTGGACGTGGGTGATGGGAGGGGCTTGTAATCAATTAATGTGATGGAATATGTGTATTGATAACACCGTATATGTGAGCAACTCACACCACATCTTTCACTCTCCTTCTCTCTCTCTTTTTGTGAACCACCAGCAACAACGGTTCACCCTGTTGATGCCAAAATATTGTGGTGACCTTCCCAAAGTGTCACAATAACATGTAACCTACAGTCTGTCCTTATATTCTCTCTCTGTGTAGGTATAAATGAGTGTCCGTTGGTGGATGTGTGTAACTCTGAGGACTCGGCTGTGCCCTCATTGGATGAGGAGCATTGTGAGGAGTTGTGGGAAAGAGTGGAGGGGGTCAGACACAAGCTGACCCGCATCCTGAATCCAGCTAAACTGACCCCGTATCTGCGGCAGTGTAAGGTCATTGATGAACAGGATGAAGACGAAGTGCTGAACTCCACTCAGCTTCCACTGCGGATCAGCAAGGCTGGTCAGAACATGTACACTCTGTTGACCCCTGCTGTTACTGCCTGTTAACCTCACATTTACCCATATTTTACCCCCTACCCCAGCTGCCCTTTTTACCCTAATATTTCTACTCCCTCAGTCCACTTCCCTTTTACCGTTATATCTCCTGTCATGTAACTGACCCTCAACTCTACTGCCCTTTTACCTCCTTAAGATGCTGTTTTCTGTGTGTGAGTGAGAGTGACAGAATGAGAGTGACAGACTGAGTGAAAGAGACTATGTATTGGATGTCTATTCAGTAAGATGACTGGTGGTTGATTGTAATGTAGTAGTTTAAAGTGATTTGATTTGTTGGTGTGGTGTTTTCCAGGTCGTTTATTGGACATCCTGAGGGGCCGTGGTGAACGGGGGCTGCAGGCTTTCATGGAGTCACTGGAGTTCTACCATCCAGAGCAATACACACAGCTCACAGGCAGAAAGGCCACACAACGCTGCTCTATGATGCTTGGTATGTGTTGACATTACTGCTGTGCACATTAAAGGGGAACTCCACTGATTTTTTTCAATATACATATAAACAAAATCATGCAGAGTGATGCTCTATTCTAGATAAACTTACCAACTCATCACATGGTTATGAATACACTGCCTGATGTCTGATAAACTGTTTTATGATAGTTTTGTGATTAAGTTTTGGTCTATAATGTATTTTAATCAATGAATTTTAATCCATTCATGGTGGAAGGATACATGAAAGAGTGTTCTAATGCGAAATCGATCCCAAAGAAAACTTTTTTTCAGATTGACCATTACTTTACTGTAATCAAAATTACATATGTAAATTCAGGAGAAGTGTATAGGCTCACTGGAGGATCTGGATAGTAAAGAAAATGGCTATATTTGTATTGCTGACATTATTTGACCCCTGGTTCCTATCACCACCACTGTAAGGAAGTAGTAGTCAGTAAATGTCTCTACAAATGAACCATTTCACATCAAAACAATCTGAATGACTTTGTTTACAATGCAACCAATAAATTAGGCAGATATTTTGAAAAATCAGTGCAATTTCCCTTTAAGCTAAATTCATTACCAATCACTTGCTGTAATAAATAATACTAAATAAAATATTCCTTTATTTTTTCATTTGGGAAGCAGGGTTGCACATGAAAACCTGTTGTACACAAGTTAAAATGACTTTTTTGTTCAATTAAATAAATAATTAGGGGAATATTTTATCATAAACAAAATGCTAATTGTAATAAGTTTAGTTTTAGGTTAAAGTACAGATCCCTTCACTTTGTACAGAAATACAAAAAACTCCTTGTGTCCTGTCCATGGAAAGCGCCTGTTACTGAACATATTTAGTCTGAATTCAAAATACAAATTTAGGGAATACATTTTCAGAACACAGAAATTAAGAGTCTGTATTTAGTTTTTTGTGGTTTTTTTGGGTTTTTTTTTTTTGAATATACACTACTTGCTCAAAAGTATGTTGACACCCCCATCATTTTTGACTTCAGGTGTTTCAGCCCCATCCATTGCTAACAGGTGTATAAAATCAAGCACATAGCCTTGCAATCTTGATAGACAAACACTTACAGTAGAATTGGTCATACTGGAGTGCAACACTTACTCTATTCTCAGCAGAAGGGCAACTTTATTTGAAATTTCTGCCCTGCTGGATTTTGCCTATTCAGCTGTGCTATTATTTTGAAATGGAAACATCTAGGAGCATCAACAGCTCAACCACAAAGTGGTAGACCACCCAAACTCACGCAGCGGCCTGCCAAGTGCTGAAGTGCGTACTTCTGTTGCATCCCTCACTACAAGTGGTTGGTATAGTGTAGTGGGTAACACCTTTGCCTTCTACGCTGTAGACTGGGGTTCAATCCCCTACTTAGGCCAGCACCCTACACAATACCAATAAAAGTCCTTGAGGAATACTCCTAACACTACCTTCACTTATCTGAACAAATTGTAAGCCACTCTGGATAAAAGTCTGCCAAATGCCATAAATGTAAATGTACAGAGTTCCAAACTGCTTCTGGAGGCCACAACAATGCAAGAACTGTGTGTTGAGAGTGTCATGAAATGGGTTTCCATGGTTGAGCAGCTTCACACAAGATCACTATGCCATGTCTGGTATAAAGCATTGGAAACAAGTTGGAGTGATGAATCACGCTGTATTACTTGGCAGTCTGATGGATGAATCAGAATGACAGTGTGGATGCCAAGAAAATGCTGCCCACCAGAATGCATAGTGCCAACAGTAAAGTCAGGGTGGAGGAGGGATAATGATCTTGGGATGTTTTTCAGGTTTTGGACTCTGCCCCTTTGTTTCAGTGAAGGGTAATGTTAGTAATACAGCATATAAAGACATTTTAGACACTCGTATGCTTCCAACCTTTCCTGTGCCTGTACAACTGTGTCCCTGTGCACAAAGAAAGCTCCATAAAGGCATTGTTTGATGAGTTTGCTGTGGAGGAACTCCAGTAGCCTGCACAGAGCCCTCACCTTAACCCCACTGAACATCTTGGGGATAAATGTTTGTGGCCAGTTTTTGTGTCTTACTATGTTGTAGTACAGAGCCTTACTGTATTGTTCAGTACCTTACTTACACATAATTATTGTTTGAAGCACCAGATGTGAATTTTCTGCTGTAAATTACTCAATTGACACCAAGCCACAAGTGGTAGAAACACAAAATTTGGCTTAGAGGTGCAGTATGTCACCCACTGTTTTCTTTTAAAATGATGAAGTCTTTAAGACTGTGCATATCTGTGTATGGGCAGATGAGGAGGGTCCGGAGGGTCTGACACAATTCCTACTGTTGGAGGTAAAAAAGCTGAGGGAGCAGCTCCGTAATGCTCGGCTGTGTGAACGGAGGCTGTCTCAGCGCTGCAGAGTGGCTGAAGATGAACGCAACCGAGCAGAGAGAAAAACGCAGGATCTCAGACAAGACAGAGTACAGCTGGAGAGGTACACACACACACACACATCACTGGACTATGTCAGTAAACTTGACAAATACCAGGTGCATATGCTTGTCCTTATTTCCATGCAGATTCATCAATTGCACTAAAATCACTGATTGTTGTGTCTTACGACAGTTTCCTGAATCAGATACGGAGTAGTTTGCGTGTTATTCGAGGCAGGGAAATCTCAATGCAATGGGATTTGTGAAAACAGAACTTCTGCTAAGTAATGACAACATACTCAATTAATTTAAGATTTTTCTTAATAACAAATGTATAATTGAAGTCAGTCTTGAAATGAGCAAATACAATAATGTAAATTTAGACAAACGACTACTGTCCGCAGGATTTTCACAATAAATGTTGATATTGTGATCAAATTTCAGTTACAAAGTACCACATGTGAGTGTTTAAGAGCCTTACCCTATAGCTGGCATTTTCACTAATGGTACTTTTCCATGTAATACCATATAATTACCACGTGGCCTGCTAATAATATTACTTAATGCTTTATAATATGCCAGTTTGGCATTTTTTCCCAACCAAAATTAAGCACAGAAAACCACTGGATATTAATAGTGTTGCATACTGTTACAGATTATAAGAGATGTCATTTTACCAGTTTGCAAGCACTTCCCAGGACACATCGCCTGGTTCACTATGCTAAACTGGGTCTGGCCTGTAGAAGAGGAGAGCTTCTGTAAAATCAGTCTACATGTAAAATCAACTGACGCCTATCTTCTTGACAAACTTGACTTTCTATTTCACTCTCTACCGGAGAGCAGATCTCATATCTCAAGTTGCATTGTTTACCAGAAAATCTGCATTAGAATCTTCTGAAATGGCATTCAAAGCACATGTGTATAGTTAATTAGTTAGTGATGTTCTGTTCGTACAGCCTATAATCAAGTGTACTTGAATCTATTATAGACATAGGTTAGAATGATTGTATAACGGAGTTGGTGAAATAAAAGTGATGCAATAAAAAATGTGTGGCATGTGGAAGATAACTAAAGAATGACCATTAGCATAATGTACTTATTTAAATTATCATAATAATTGAAAAAATCTAATATTACTTCAAGATTATTAACCAATAACATCATGTTTCACCTCTACCTCCAACCACCCCCACCTACCACTAAGCGAAGCTTACTCAGAGACCCTCCCCAGTCTTATCATTTTCCCAGTCCCAGCACCAGCACTAAATCATGAGTGGCATCTGAAAACCATGGGGGTGCAGATGGGGCAGAGAGTGGGTTTCTGAAGTGCATCCACCTACCACAAAAAAGGAGCTAAGCAGCTATGGATTATTCAGGAGAGAATCGGCAGGAGATCCACATTTTCAGCAAATCACCAAACGTCTACCCTTTTAGGAAATCTGCTATTTTCCCACAACATAGAGAGATGCATTCAAACCCTATTATGTTAGTCAGACACGTGTCAAGCAGAGGCAGCACAAAGTTTAGTTTGCTTTGAAAGCATTTGCTGCCTGTCACTATAAAAGCATGTACAAAAAGATGTGGGTTTAGTAGGGCATGATGATTGGTTGGTGGGGCATTATCCCACTAAATGACCCTCAAACGCTGGGGAAGAGTGAAAAAGAGAGCTGGTGATATATAGTCACCAGCCTGTCTAGCTATATTAATGTTTAACTCAGTTGGCTGGCTAACGTTAACCACCTACCATAAATTTATTACACAGCCAACTTTAATGTCTGTGGAAAACTACCAAACATTACACTAAGTAATAAATTCCATGCCAGTAAGTTTCTTGAGGATCAAAGCTTGACAATAGAGAATTGCAACATCCTTAAAGAATGCATCGGCCTGTGTGTGTGTCTGTTTGTGTGTGTGTGCCAGGTTGAGACAGGACTGGGAGGCGGGTGCTAGAGAGCTGGGCAAACTGAAGGAAAGGCATTTGGAGCAGGCAGTGAAATACTCCAGAGCTCTAGAGGAACAGCGTAAAGCTTCTGCCCGTGAGAGAGAGCTACTTATGCAGGTAACGTACACAGAATTCATACAGGCATTCACATACTGAGCAAGTGTTATAAAACAGTAAAACTTCACATATCTGAGAAGTAATGTAATTGATGATGTTCCCAAAACCCCAACACAATCCCATCATAAGTGTATTTCCCCATCATAAGCTAAGTAAGAAAAGTGTTTCTCAATGATTCACTAAAAGTAGCAGCTTAAGGAAACAGCTGTTCTGATTTAGTTATTATAACTGAGCATTCTATCACAGTAATCCACACTCTTAGAATAAAGGGGGTAGTTGAGGTCAATTTTTGTCCTCCAAATCACAGACAGTGTAAACGTATCCTCAAAGGTACAGGATGGTCTTTAGGGTTCACTACCTTAAATAGGTTTCAAAGCTACACCACATTCACTTTCCCAGAAGAAAGAGGCTTAATTTTTTCTCTTTTCATAGCTTTGCACTTCTCTGTGATAGATTTACACTACCTGGAACAGGTGAGTGTCAGCATTAGGGAAGTGATCATTACGCAGCATAAACCTCATCATGTCCATTTACTTTATATGCTCACCTGATTCAGCTCAGACAGCACCTGATGAGTCAGATGAGGTGTGTTACAGCAGGGGAAACCCTAAACATACTGGACAGTGGCTGCTCTGTTCCATGACTGGGATAGATTAACAGGAGAGTGCCAGCGGCTAAAGCACTTCAGACTAGGGATTGCACAAGAGGTTATGCACAGTTAAGGGTGACTAAAAATGAAAACTGTAAATGAACACAGACACAACAAAACATAAATAAAACATACTCAATAATGAAGACAGGTTTACTGATAAAGTGAAAACCTTAAATTGCAGCTATCCATTTCTTACTGTTTCATTCATGTTTAGTTCTTGATAAACTGTATAAAGTGTATGAATAATTTTGCACAGGACCAGAAATTCTGTTTAGGTTCAGAACAAACCAAAGAGAAAAATGCTCTGATTGTTTGAAAATTAATCAGAAAAAAAAAATACTGCTAATATAGTAACTCTGGCCCTATTGTTCGGCAATCACAAGTTCAGTCCATGGTGATGCCACAGCCATCTGTAGCCTGGAATCTCTCTCTGGGTGCATAGGATGGCCCTTCCTCCCCCCCATCATCCAGCACAATGCTGACCAATGCAAGCAACTGTTAGTTTGCATTCTCCTCCAAACACATTAAGCTGTCCAATGACATTCCCTTAGCAGCAGTGCTAGTTCTCACCCTCCCAGCTTTAAAACAATAAATAAAAACAATCAAAAATACTAACATTACTTAGCAGTTAACTACATTTAAGTATAGCTGAAGCTTTCACTTGAGTCTAAAAAAATTACTGCTTGTTTTTGTTTTGTTTTTTTTTTTATTTTCATTCCCTGTACTGTTTCTAATTTTAGTTGACAAGTTATTCAAGGAAAAAAGTTAACCAGTCATCATTTACCATAGTTACAGAAAAAAACAAGGACAATGTTATTGAAGGCAATGAGAATGGTACCATAAAATTATGAAGAATCAATTTACAAAGTACTCAATCTACAACTTAAATGCCCTACTTAAATATTTCTTTAGTTCACATTGTTAAACATGAAAATGCCTCTGTATTATAGGTGGAGCAGCTGAAGAACAGACTGACAGAGGTGGAGAAAAGTGCTACTGGAGACTTCACGCCCACCGCCTCCATCAAAAGGGCCAGTGCAGTACATGTGACGGCAGAGAGTTCCCCTGCTGGACAAAACACAATACTGCGGCCCACACATGCACAGAGAGACCACGTTACTGGGACTCAGGTAAAACACACTCATACAGACATATACATACACTCAGTCACATATCAAATAATATCGTCATTGTCATTTTTTTTTACCTTTTTTACATTTGCAAAACATCAGCTTTCATTGTGTGAATTTTTCTTGAAGGGTACACTAACACCAATTATGGAAAGTCAAAAGATTTTTTGTAGTTTATTTATGTTAGCATGTGTGTGGTCTCTGCAGGCTCTGCTGGACATCCTGCAGCAGGACCGCAGAGAGGCAGCGGAGCAGAGACAGGAGCTGTGCAGTACCGTGCTCAGACTGCAGGGGGAGCTTGAGAGCGCTGAGGCAGCCAGAGAGAAGGTCAGTAAGACAGAAAGTCGAGAAGTGTTTTTAGATGGCCCTAGATCAGCATTTTTACGTGTTTACCTGTGTGATGTGTGCTGTGTGTTTGCAGTTGGAGGCTCAGTGTGAGCAGCTGCAGCTCAAGGTGCGGACGCTGCAGCTGGACTGGGAGGCGGAGCAGAAGAGGAGCATGTCCTACTTTAATCAGATTATGGAACTGGAGAGAGAGAGAGACCATGTAACACACACACACACAGATGCACACATGCTAATACACACACAGCATTTATCACACTGTCTTACTAGGGCTGCCAGGTTGTCTGGTTTAGTTTTGAACTCACTCTACATGCATTCCATTTGCTGAAGTAGATTACGTGCTCTTCTAGCCCTGCGTCTCAAATTACAGGTACCATACCAAATATGGTCTTTACTTCTCATCATATCTTCATGATCAATTCTACCAGGTAGATTCGAAGGGCTCTCTCTCTCTGCCCTGCAAGGCATCACCACTGGAGTTCCTCAGGGGTCAGTTCTTGGTCCACTTCTGTTGTATTTGTACACTGGGATCAGTGTTAGGCTCTCATGGCTTCCCTCATCACTGCCACACTGATGACACCCAGCTGTACAACAACAATTGAAATTAAATATGGACAAGATAGAATTTATCTACCTACCAACAAAGCACTCCACTAAACTGGACCTCTCTATCACTATTAACTCCTGTGTCCATCTATTAAGCAGGGCTAAAAACAACCAGCTTCATTTCTCAGATCACATAACATCTGTCACCTGATCCTGTATATTCCTTGTTCATAGCATCAGAGAATATGACCCTTCATGACCACAGAGGCCGCTCAAGTTCTTGTTCAAGCTCTAGACTTGACTGCATATGGACTGTTGTCTGCTGCCACCCCTTGGACAATAAAATACATGCGGTTTTATTTCACAATTTAAATGGTGCACACTTGCTGACGCCCCAACATAGATACACATCACCATACTTATTTATTCACAAACTCTATACACACATGCACACATGTAAACACATGCCATATATAAGACATATGGATATAAATGCTACAAATGTATGTACTCTATATACTAGAGTTTTAATAGGGCCTGCAATTTATGGCTGACCTTGAGTACAGCTTAAGAATTTTCTTTCTGAGTTGGACCCAACCCACCACACAGCATTGCATTTTGAGTCCAAACTCAATGCAAACCCAGGAAAATTCTGTCCAAACCCAACAAGCCAAACCACATCATCAAGTCCAAACCCAGCGCAAGCTTAACAAAATTCTGTCCAAACCCGCCCTGAGCCAAACCACATCATCAAGTTTTGAGTTCATCAAAATTGGTTTGAAACTGACCTGAACCGGCCCATCATCACCAACAGAATTTCTGATGATTAAGCAAACTAAACTGTACTTGTGAGGTCATTTGGCAATAAATGTCATGCACACAGACACACTCTGACCTTGTGTGTTGTGTGTGTGTGTGTTTCAGGCTCTGCGCAGTAGAGACAGTCTGCAGTTAGAGTTTACGGACTGTCTGTTGGATAAGAACCGTCTGCGTAAGCGCATAGCAGAGCTACAGAGCAGTCTGGAGCAGCAGCAGAGGGAGCTGGAGAAAGAGAGAGAGAAAAATGAGAGAAATAGAGAGCAGAATGGCACCCCCTGCAGACATGGAGTGAGTACTGCACTTTACTATGCTGTAACACACACTCAGATCATTAGTGATGGCAACATGAAGCTTTCTAAATCAGCAGAGCTTACACTTAAACTGTAGTGAAAAAGGGAATTCATTACCCATTATACATTAGTATAATGTATATCCATATCTAAAGTGAAGGGGCTGTCCTGTATATATGCAGAATATGTACTGTAATTTAACAGAATTTTCTGTTTAAAGGGTTACGGAATTGTCTGTTAATTTTACGGAAAAGTTTAAAGTATATTTTCTGGGATTTTTTTACAGATGTTTTTTTTCACCGTGTAATGCTTACACGGTTACACGGTGTGCACTAACTCAAACAGCAGTTAGTGCACATAAGAGCTGTACATTAGAAATACAGGGGTGCAGGAATAAAAACTGTACAAGTGCAGTAATCTGCTGCATTTATAAATACAGTAAAATGATATGTTTTTTTACATGACTTCAGTATCACTACACATCACCGCAGAGAGCGTCACTGTGCTTACTTAATCTACTCTCTGCTCTCTTTTTGTCTATGTCTCTTTGTGTGCAGTCTCATTTCTCTCTGCTCAGTGAGGACCAGTGTTTTGGCCCCTGCTGTTCTCTCAGTCTGACCCACCAAGACGGCACACACCAGCTACTGTACAAGGTTAGACATACACAAACACAGTTGTCCAGGAAGTGATGCTGCACATTCCTCAGCAAGTCTGTGCACATTGGAAAAATAAGGTGGCTGCGTCCAAAAACTTTTGCTACTGCTCTTATCCTCCCCCTCCTTTCCTACTGCTCCTCTCATACACCAGAAGAACACTGAGGAACTGATGAGAGGAAGGGAGCAGGTGGAATGGAGAGAACGAGCAAAAATAGGGGAAATGAGGCAGCTGATTCCTTTCAGTGTCATTAAACTTGATGATGATAACTTATGAACTGAGCCTATAACAACGCTCACCTGAAAGCTCTTCCCTCATTCTCCTGTAACCAGTAACAGCTGCTACAAAAAGCCATTAACTTTCAGGGGTTCTGGGTGCAGCCAGTATGTCTTTAACAGTTTCAACCCTTCTTTCCTGTTGTAAGGAAAATTACTGCAATAGTTTGTACTTATTTATTCATGCAATGATTTCATTTATTGTTTGTTCTCTGCATTCACAGTCGCCCTCTAATGGCCAGAACAGTGAACAGTCAGAAGGTAAGAGAGACCTTTTACTTTCTTTCTTCCCTTTTTATATTCTAATCTTACAATTTTCTATTGTATATTCTGTTTTTCATGGCAAAGGACAGTTGTATAAGCACTTCACTACAGGTTATACTGTGTATGGCTGTGTGTGTGACCTATAAAGTTTGATTTGATTTGATTGCTGCACTTGCCTTCAGTGTCAATAGACCATTTATAAAATTCTAAGTCCCACCTCCCTTACTTATTGTCCATCAAACTTTCAGCTTCAGCCACCTCGTAGCATTCGTAGCACTTGTGCTAACAGACTAAGAAGTTTGATAGCACAAAGAAAAAAATCAGAAGTATGCATTTGTGTAAACTGGCTTAACAAGATGTTTGGTACGGAAATGCATGTCTGAAAATCAAAGAATTGACAAAATAGCCAAATGGTTACATTAATCAAACAATGGAAATCTTTTTATCACTGGGCGTTAAAGCAATATTTGTGTCAAATAAGATGTTTGAGTGATGGAAGCTACTCCTTCAGATGAGCCAACACTAGAGCTAACACTAAAGCTTTAGTGAAACATTATAAATAATGGTAAACATATGAATGCATTATTATTTATCTTTACACAGAATCTTTGTAGTCACAAATGCAAGCAAAATACAGTGAAAATAGGTTGAATGAAGTTTTTGCCCAAGGTCTGTAAAGCTTGTTCACCCTCACAACACCAGCTCTGACTGCATTTGTAGACAGAGCATGGACAGGGCAATTAAAGAGAACAGATGTTTACCTGTCTCAGAACAGGTGTGTTCAGGTGACTTAGTGCTTGAAACTCCCAGTCCTGCGTGCTTTAGTGTTTTTCTGCTCTAACACACCTGCTTTAACTTATGAGCTCATTAAAGCCTTCATGAGGGCAAAGTGTGCGTGTTGGAGCAGCACAATAACTTTTAACATGCGGTTTGGGGGGGCTAAGAGTAGAATTAGAAAACTCTTTTCTAAGTCAGTAATTTCTGCCTATGTATATGTGTGTTTGTATCTCACAGGTTCGCGCTCCAACTCTGAGGAGAATCTCTTCAGTCCGGTCAGTAACCAAAGCCACACACACGATCAGGAGTATTTGTTATATTAATATTAAGGGTAATATTTGTTAAAGACTTATTTTGGAAGACTTGTACAATTTGTATTATTAAAACTGAACACTTGTAATCACTTGCAACTTTTGAGGGCACTGGGTCACAGTTTAAAAACAACAGGGATTTTAAGCAAGAATTTTAAGGAACACTACAGCAATCAAACAGTGTTGTTTTCCACATATGCATATTTGGCATACAATAACGCTGGTCTTCTACAGCAGGCAAAAACACGGTTTAGCTGACTTATTGTACCATTTTGTTGAGTTTTAAATTATAACTTTATTTTCACTTCATAATGATATTGTCATTTGAATGGCATCAGAACATAGTTTTTTTAAAGAAGCATGACTAATATTGTCAAGTTACACATTTTCTCACTACATGATCTGCTTATATGGTATCACAACATATAGATGATAATAGTACAAGCGAATAATGTAATCTAGTTTAGCTTACATATAAGCCCTTATTTGTAAATTACAGAAACAAATAAAAGCACCTAAAGTGAAGAAGGCTTAAAGTCATGTTTGTAGCCAAGATGGCAAGTAATGAGGGAGATGAAGTAAAACTGAACTAAACTGTGCTGTTTATTAGAGTGAAGGTGCACAGCATGCAGACGAGTGAAAGCAGGCTATGTGCTGAAGCTGAACCTGAACTGACAAGAATTACTGCCTATTAGTCGCTATAACACACTTGTGGCCAGCACATATAAATATATATATATATATATATATATATATATATATATATATATATATATATAAGGTAAAGCATTTATAAAGATAAAAAGCAATGCCATGCTGCCATGGCGATGTAGCTTGGTAAAAAGTGATACACCATTGTGAAACAGAAAACCCACGGTTAGATTGAACTAAATTTAAAGTTAGCTGGCTAAGCAAGACATCCTGCTTATTGAGACAGGCCCCAGACCAGAGGGCTATTTCACAAAGCAGGATTTCTCAGTTTAGATGGATAGTGTAGAGAGGACTGTCCATTAATTAAATATTCCTGACCTCTTCTCTTATCGAACAGAATTAAGCATAAAACTATTGAAATATTATTGAATTTAATGAGAAAACCATGCTTTCTCATAAATATAATCTCTGTCTACTGTTAACATAATGCTGTCTCTTCTCCAATTTGTGTGGAGTGTAGCTCTGTGACAGTGCAAAGGAGATCAACAGGCTGTCCACATTCCCGTTTCCCCCCTGCATGAACTCCATCAACCGCAGGGTCAATACTGAGTAAGGCACACGGTCACACCCTGCACACCAACACTCTGAACACACACATACAAACACACACTAAATCAGCCCACAGAGATAATAGAGTACATGTGCTAGGCTTGTCGAAATTACTAATTAACAATCACAAATATTTGATATTTGTTTATTTTAGCTGACTGCAATTATTTTGCACAGTTGTTAATGTTAACCATAATAGGTTTATTTTATCAGTTCTGATGAATCTTTTACTTAAATTAATATAAATAAAAGAAAGCAAATCAGCCAATTTGGCCACTTTAGGCTTGTGCTTTAATACTATTTAATTGGTCCAAAAAAGGCCGAAAATTGTTAATCACAATTATTTACATAACAGTTAATTGTCAGCTGAAATGTAATGATTATGACAGACCTTAAATGATCATATAGACAAATATATAAACACCCTGCATACTAACATTCTGCACACACTGTCTAAAGACATACAAAAACATACAAACACTCATACTGTGTACATGCACACTCATAAACAGCCCCTGAGTATGTGACACTGTGTGTTCGCTGTGTTTCAGGTTTGATCTGGATTCGTGGGGCAGTGATGAAACCGACACTGTCACAGGTTTGATACTCACACCCTGCTGTAGCAGTGTGCCACAGTGCAGCACAATGTACACTCTGTAGACTGATGTACAGTACTGTGCAAAACTTTTATGTACCTGATAAAATTAGAGATAAAATCTACTGATCTGGGCATTAAGTGTGTATTTGCTCAGAAAAATACTAATATTAGAATACAAACAACATTAATGTGATATATAGTGATTTTATGTATGTCGGTGTGTTCAAATAACTCTTCACATCCCTTGTCTTGTGGCAGCCCAGTAATATTTATAGTTACCATCCCACACCTGGTTAGACTAATCAGTGCTTTACAATGTTAAAACAAGTGTGCTGTTGATGGAATTGTACAAATCCATGTGATACAACTGGGGTGCCCAAGAGCACCCTGGAACCAAACGTTTTCTTCAAACTAGCTCGCAAGATATCAACTACTTTTCAAAATATATTCTTGTTACTTTTTGCCATGTTTATTTGCATCTATTCTAATGATATATGGTGTTTTAGTGGCGAAAACACACTTACTGCTAAAATAAATGGCTTTAAACAACGTGCTTAGAGCTTTAAGACATTTGCATTGCACTGTAGCTACACAGGTTACAGGCTTGATTTTGTTAATGACTATTAACACATTCACTGCATGTACCTACCTAATCTGTGTGTATGTTTCTGGTTGTAGATGACTCTGAATCGTCTCTATGGGCGTCGTGTGCTTCTCTGCAGTCTCAGCTTTTCCCTCCTGATCTGGTAAACAAGCGTGCATCGAGCAAAACATCACTGCAGTGAGTAAACACACAAACTATACTACTCTATGTACTACTGCTGGTGGGGAACCGTTGGGGTCTTCTAGACCTTCGGAAAAGGCCTAATAATGGGAGCTGAAAAATAAACATCTGTAATCTGTAGTTATTACTTTATTTAATTTTTTTTTAATCATTATGCTTGTTGTATTTATACTCAGCATGTATTGTTGTAATAATCTTATTCCACTATTTAAGTTTTGGTTGAAAACAAAAGGTTAACAGCCCAAAAAAAGATCCAATCATGATTTTTTTCCTCTGTGGCATCTAGGTAGATACAGCCCATTGGTTATGCCTTTAGGAGCTGGACTGAAGGCCTTACACATTAGGCTGGGTTCACGAGACATTTTGATATATGCCAAATAATGCACTGATATGCGTTGTTCGTCTGTTTCGGGTGTATTTGTGGATGGAGATAGATGTGAGCAAGAAATTTATTCAAACATGAGAGCTTGTAAGTGAAAACCACTGACAGTTGTTGATCTTTGTGAACATTTTCCCCTCTATTTTGTTTAAAACTGAAATGACTCTGAAGCACTATGCCATTGCCACCATATCCTAATGGCTGTTGCATACGTCAGAGTAACAGAGCATAATTTTCACGCACTGCATGTGTTGGCGTCTGCTCTCCTTCAATGCATCATTCTCATTGAAATCAATGGCAGGAGGTGTGTTTTTTTTTACCGATACGCAAGTGTGAATGCAATCTTAGGTTAACTACAAACATAATTAGGGAGTGACAGTGGAATTAACCACATTTTGAATTACAGTTTGTGGGACCAATTTTGGAAGAAAGGATGTCACTTTAAGGCTTCTGGAAGTCCTAGTTATGTCCCTGACTGCAAATATGAGCATTAGTCTAATCAGAATTGATTTTGTGATTATGATAATTAAGCCATTCTGTGTCATAGTCATTGTAATTCAGATCATCTAATTAGAATACATAATTTAACACAGAATAATAATATCATCTCTTTCACAGCTCCCTCCCACACTGTTCTTAAAATTACATTTTTTTCTCTCACTATTTCTGTCTCTCTTTCAGTCCAGAGCCCCTGCCAGTAGTCCCCTCGCCCCCCTCTCCACCCAAGAATGTGAGCCTGGCTAACGACATCACTATTGTTGGGGGCAACCGTACGGGAATATTTGTGCAAACAGTGAGGTCGGGGTCAATGGCGGAGAAATGTGGCCTCAAAGAGGGGAGCGAGCTCCTGGAGGTGAGAGAGAGAGAGAGAGATACAGAAAGAATCAAAGTGAGAGAGAGAATGGTGAAAAGCAGTTACTTCTTTATGTTTATTCCACTAAGAAAAGGATGATATACTCACAATATAGTGTAATTTTCACAGTCTAAAAAAGACAATTCACATGGATCAAAAGGCATCAATGTCTATGTTGCACTGGGCTGCGTTACAGCTACATGGTTAAGTTTTAAAAGTATAACTGTAGTTAGAGCAGACACAGAGTGTCATCTTTGCATTGTAGTTAATCACTGTGCTCTATGCTGTGTGTCATAATCCTCTACTGTAATCTCTGTTCTATTTTTTGTGCTGAAATTCTGTGCTATAATCCTGTGCTATAAACACTATGTTGTAGTTCATGTGTTCTATGGCCTATGTACTATGGCCTATGTAGTTAGTCTGTGTTCTGTAGTTAACCTACAATCAGTGTGCTTTACTCTGTGTATCACAGTTAGTCTCTGTGCTGTAATCTCTGTGCTATATAATTTACTGTAACTATTTGCTTTAAACTCTGTGCTGTGCTTTAACCTGAAGGTTGCAGTACTGTGCTGTAATTATGAACTATAGTTAACCTGTGTACTGTAGTTCATCTCTGTGCTTTAATCCTGTGCTATAATCTCTGTGCTATAATGTGTGGTCCTTAATCCTTTATTATTATCCTTAGGCTGTAATCTGTGTGCTGTTTTTCACCTCTGTGTTGTAATCTGTGTGCTGGTGTTAATCTCTGAACTGTAATCTCTGTGCTGGTGTTAATTTGTGTGCTGCAATCTCTGTGCTGGTGTTAATTTGTGTGCTGTAATCTCTGTGCTGGTGTTAATTTGTGTGCTGTAATGTCTGTGCTGTAGTTGGAGCAGGAGCTGTTTGTGGGTGGCCATGTTGACCTGAGTCAGTGTACGGGGGAAGTGGCTCATTTCTCTCTGCAGTGGTGGACAGAACCAGCCTCTCTCAAACACAAGTTTAATGAGGAGGGTCAGTCTCTCTTACATACAAACACAGTGAAAAAAAATGACACTTTGAATTTACATGATTAAAATGTGTCAAGTGGTTGCACATAAACAAAATGTCAAATTAACACACTTATTGTCAAAAAAACTTTAAAATGCCAATTGTGTTGATCTGACATATTTAATTAGTGTTCAACTACTTGACACATTTTAATCATGAACCATTTTTTCAGTGCACACTTTCATCTATACAGACCTTACTTCAAGGTTATCCAGAATATTAATGCATTATGTAAGATGGATTTGTTTTGCCCGGGTAGGTTGTGTGGTGTAATAAGTGGGATTTGACTGGCCTATTAATACAGATGAAGTTTCTGCATAACTTCCCCAGCTTCTCTCAGATAGCCTGCATTCAAAAGCTATAGCCTGCATGCTCACATCAACATTACATTACAGGCACCATACTTAATAACAATAACAACACTCCCCATGTCTAACACCAATTTTGTTTTTTCCATTAAAGTGCAGTCACTTTGAACAGGGCTACCATTACTGAGAGAGCTCTAGGTTCAGCCAATTACAGAAAGCCATTCATGCTGTAATTATTATTTTGTATTTATGTTTATTTATGTTATTACTGTCAGATTGCAGAAACTACACACATTTTAATTGTTGAAATCTAGATTGAAATCTGGATTGAAATCACAGTTATTACTGTTAGAATGAAAAAAACTACGCCTGCTGCAGACTCATACTGGATTAAAGTCACTCCATAACTATTACTGTGAGACTGTAAAAGCAGATTCATACCGGATTAAAATCACTCCACAATTATTATTGTCAGACTGTAAAACCTACACACTCTGCAGGTGCATAATGGATTAAAATCACTCCTGAACTAAAAACCACCTGTACTGCAGAATCATAATAAACTAATATAACTGATCTTATTAGTAATCACTTAAATTAAACTCTCTCCAGGTAAGACTAACGCAGCTCACACAATGCTCTCTCTCCCTCTCTCTCTCTCTCTCTCTCTCTCTCTCTCTCTCTCAGGTTACTCTAGTTTGAGTAGTGAACTCTCCTCTCCCTCCTTCACCGGTGCTGATTCTTTTCACGTTCGCGTGAACCTTGACCTCTGTCCCTATGGCGACCCACCCTGTCTGCGTGTGAGCTGTAATGACATCCTGCATGTGACAGATACACGATACAATGGAAAATACCAATGGCGCTGCACACGCGTGGACACACACTCTGCTAAACCACTACAGCCTGGAGCAGTGCCAAACTACAACAGGTACACACACACACATACACACACACTCTACTACACCACTGAAGACATTAATATGCCATCAAACATACACACCCACACCTTACACACATATCACGCTGTGACAGACACAAAGTGGGCACGCAGCATATTCAACACATGGGGCGCCAGGCAAAAAGGCACGCAAACGCCATGACTTCAAAGACAAAAGTTACTCTAATAAATTTAAATAAATGCAGCCCATAGATAACCCTAAGCACAATTTTGACACTAATTTTGACTAAAGGCAATGAAAAGATAAATAGAATACAGTATGTAGTTTAGATTTCATTTTTTTACTTTTCTGGATCAGTCACCTGTACACCAGAAAATATATCACTGCTGTGGGAACAAATGACATCCTGCACATGGTGGACACATGATATAACCCCATATTTCATGAATTTCATGCAGAATAGCTCAAAAGAAATGGCCCAAAATTACTTGGAAAGTAGTTTGGTTATACTGACTTAGATTAAAAGTAAATTTTCTTCATTCTGTAAAGTTATTAATTTGGAGATATGAAGTTTTGTTCCGACAGCAGTGATATATACCCACACAATTCCATGTTGAAAGTGACTATAATGACACTCAGAAGTAGGAAACACACATGAGAGATTTACTGAACTTGAGTTTTACATTATTTAAGAAAAAAATAAATAAAACTATGAAAAACAGTAAAAGATTCAAATAAGACCACAAATCAAACAGGCTGGAAGCAGAGAGCCTGAGAAGTGGGTCACACACCCAGAGAAATGGCTAGTTGTGCCCCTGGTCACAAACATGATCATACACTCATGCTAATTGTGGTCTGATGGTTGTGTGTGTGTGTGTGTGTTTTGGTGTGTGTTAGGGCACAGCAGTTGATGTTGGTGAAGCTGCGTACCATGGCACTGGAGCATAAAGACAGCAAGAAGAAAGTAAGACTTCACCTCTTTTTCTCTTATTCTACATCTACTATCATTTGCAATCGCTTTTTATATTATGGACAATCAGTAAAGTGTGTGCGTGTGTGTGTTTGTGTGTGTGTATGTAGTTTTGTAAAAAGGGGTCTGATCGTGTGCGGTTGGTGAAAGCAGCGACTAACTGCCGCAGGATTGGTTCCTTCTCCCCAGTCCTCTACACACTTGGCAACCGTAAGCCTCATTTACAATGTTATACAAAGCACAGTCAGTGTCTTCACAAAGCAAAGAAAAAATAATCACAAAACATGAGCAAAAAAATAAGCCCTTAACAATTATTAGTCTTCACATCGACATTCAGTCAACTTGTATAACTGTTCTTAAAGGACATTTACAGATGCAATAGTTCAACAGAAAATCAGATTTACACAGACATCTTTGGTGTCTTAAATGAACAGCTTAAAAAAGAAACTTATTTACACTATTTACTCTAAAGATAGTCAACCAGCCAAGACATGTTTGGTGTCTGAAGTTTCCTTCGTTAGTTTTTCAGTGCAGCTGCAAGGTTAACATAGTAGATTTTGGGTGACATAGATTTCTGTCATTATTTAGCCTCATCAGCCTCATAGCTCCAGTAAATCATCGCTGTCAGAACAAAACCTCGTATCCCCAAAATGGCAACTTTACAGGAGAAGCTTAAAACATTGTTAACTTAACAAGATTTATGTCTAAGTAATTTTAAACCATTTCCATTGGTCTGTTCATCATGAAACAATGAAATGTAAAGGGTAACTGGAGTTTTCAATTGTTTTCAACTGGAGTTTTTAATTGTTTTTTAAATTTACAGTAAGGTTTAGTTTGGCCATATTTTAGTATCTGAAGTTTGTAGATTAGCACTGCAGCTGTGAGGCTAATGTAGCTAACAAGTATTGGAAGTTAAACTGCAGGCTTACAGCTGGCAGTATACTTAACTTTTGAAGAAAAACCACACAGTGGTGAGACCTCCCTCTGACTACATTTGGTCTTAATGCCCACATTGTTCATTCTGTGAAATTCCCTAGACTGTACTTGGTACACTGCCATCTGAAATCATCACACCACTCAAACCATGTTTAGTTAAGTAAACTCATATAGACTTGCTTATGCGATTTTGGACACTTTAGAAGTGACTAAAAACTAAAGAGCCAACCTTCAGACATGTCTTGGCTGATCAGCTATGGAGCTATGAGGCTAATATAGCTAACATGTAACAGAAGCTTATACACTAATAGTTAATGCTGTGATAGATAACATACTGTTATTTGCCACACACTGTATGTCATCTTAAAAGTTTGTTGCATGGCTAAAACAGTAGTAGCACCAGCCAGGAATTTGCCTTTAATTTTGTCTACATTCATAGTTAACAGTCATACAGTATTTTAAATCAAATAAGCAAGTCTATTTGAATTTACTTAACAACGGCTTGCTTGATGTTAATTGGCTTTATACATGTTTCAATTATTAGCTATGCTACCCTTATAGCTTCAGTGAAGAACCTAAAGAAACAAAAAAGGGAAACCAAGTATTTCTAGGCCAATCAGCTATATTTGGGATACATATGATTATTTTGTGCCAGCCAAACTGTTCCTTTAAAGAAAGATTATGTACCCTGCTTGTTTTTGTGTGTTTTGTGTGTGCATAAGCATGCATACATGCATATTTGTGTGTGTAGGTCATGAGGAGCACCTGATCCCCTACAGTATAGTGCAGCCGGTGGAGGTTGAGTGTAAACGGCCTGTGGTGTTCTCCCCCTCTCTGCTATCCCGCCGTCTCATAGAGAGATTACTGCAGCCCGCAGATTCAGGATTACACTTTAACACCTGCCAGCCAGGTACACACACACACACACACATAAATACACACACAGAAGATTTATCAGCTAAAAACGAATTTTCTGAACATGGGAAGGGTAAAGGAAACAATGTATGTTCTATAACATACCATGCAGTCTTAACGCTCATTTATGCTCAATATTAAATACGGATATGGATAGGAATGGAGCCCTCTGTCTGTACTCAGCATTCATTTCATCCGTATTTGTACACATTCTCTGAAATCCTACGGATACAGACGAAACTGTACCACTAGGAGCTGTGGGGGCAGTGCAGCCAATAGGTCACACAAGTCACAATGCCAATTTCTCTCATTTGTAATATAAGTGAAATTAATTCTCCAATTACATGTCACAAAGTATTTAATGGCCTCACAGACCACCACAGTCTACACTGGTGCCTCTTTTGTCTCTTTTGTAGTTGGTACATTATCATGACCTCCTCCACTGTCACCACGTTTGTTGTTGTAAGAAACTTTTACTCTGGACTGCCCTCTAGTGGATGTACTGCTTAACATCCATACCAATGTAAAGGACGCATGGAAGTATGTGGGCATTGACAGTTACCATCGTTTGAAATAGACGTGTTCTTTTTTTTTGTATGTATAGTATAAAGTACGTACGAAGTATAAATGAGCCTTTATGATAGGCTTCATTTCCACTGCATGCGGTACAGAATTCTCCCTCCACTTTCTTTGCCAGTGCATTGTTGCTTGAGGGACATGTCAGTGTACAGCACAGGACATGAATAAAACTGTCAATCAGTAGTAGGTTTCAAATAAATTCTGTTCTCAACTAGGCTACCCTTATAAACTTCTAAACAAGCTCAGTATTGTTCAGAATATGTAGGTTGGCTGCATAGGCTATCAACCAACAAAAAAACAGGTATTAGAAGAGCCGGTTTAAGAGGAGTCTGGCCACTTCCTATTTCTCATTTTATCAAAAACACAACTCCAAAACGAACCAGCTAGCAAGTCCTCAATGTACAAGGTTGGAGATTAATGGTTAAAAACAAAAACATAAACTTGTTTCTAATCATTTGTGTGGGTCCTGGAAAGTAAAACAACGTATACCACTAAAAAACTTACCTGTATCTTTCTGTTTTAATACAGCAAACCGGTTTTGGGCAGTAGGACACTAGCATTATTGCTCCTGAGCGCTGATTGATTGGGGAGCTGATCAGCTCATTGGCTAAATAAAGCGTTTCACGCTCACTGACGTTATGTACACACATATGGACAGTTGCTTTTGCCTGATAGGTCAGCGCTGCTGTAATCTGCATAAAATTGAAGCCAGCACAACTTCTCTCTTGCGCTATCCCACAATCCCTTGCACATTTTTTCGCTACTCCCATTATTAAGCTCAAAATATGACAACAAAGGCTACACAGCTGAATGCTTATATAACAGAAAAATGGCAAAATTCCTCTTTCAAAGCTGGATGAATTGGTGCTGTGGTAAACATGCTCCTGTCCAAACGTTTTTGGAAAATACTTCAAGCATTAAATTTGGAATGAGCTCATACTTACAAAAAACAATAAAGTTCATAAGGTAAAACAAATAAATATCATATTTTGTACCATTTTTAGTTTAATACATGTCAAGCAAAATGTAAAGGTTAGTAGGGCTGTCCATATTGCATATAGCAATAGCATTTTACAGGCCTCAAATGCTCGCTGGTGTTGCCAAATGAGTTTTCAAATACTGGTTCTCAAAAACTGTAGTATTTACATTTTATAATTAATCTCACCGTAAGTATGTTCACTTTATGTAGTTAGTTTTTTTAATCAAAATATTCCAGTTTTCAATTTGTACTAAATTGTTTTAGAAATATATTCCTTTTTACGATGATGATGCACAAAGTAAGTTTGAGATCTTCGTTTAGCAATGAGTTTTATACTAACTTTACATACATTTACAGTCTTATGTCTTATAGAAATCAGCTAAACTGATAAGCTAGCTTGCTCTCACCGTCTCTGTCCCGCAGTTTCAAAGAAAAGTAGAGACCTGTGTAATCTCTAGCAGGTGGGTGTGGCTGTGTTCAGCTTTTGGTTAACATTACCTGGGTATGATATCATGTTTATTAGACTACTATCACATCCATCAGTAAGTAATTGACATTTTCTCCTGGTTTTATAATCAAATGTTTTGTTTAAAACAGTAATAAATAACCTTCTCGTTCTGAAAAGGGAACTAAGAGTGTTCTTCAGTTCTCATGGGATCTAAAGGGTTAACAAAAGACAAAGCTTCTAAAATACATACATACATACATCATCCAAACCGGTCATGGTACAAAGCTTCAAAAATGAAATATTTAATAATATTAATTGTAATATTAGAATTCTAATAAGCTTGTGAATACTAAATAAGGAAACGAAATGTCAACATAATGAACAAATACTCAAACAAACTTTTCAGGCCACACCTAGTAGTTTGTACTCTACTTGGATGTTGTGTAGAGGTGCTGTGTGTGTTGTATTCGTTTCAGTTAGTTGTTATTTGTTTATTATTTTAAGCATGTTTCTTTTCTTGCAGAGCCAATCGCAGTGTGTGAACAGCAGGATAAGAGTGTGTTCCTGTTGGACTCTTCAACATCAGAGCAAACACTGGGAATTAGACTAAAGAGCATTCAGGAGGTTATAAACCAGGTACAACACACACACAAACAACTAATGCTTAATTGACACTACACTACAAATCTGGCACCAAACTATGCAAGATATTGACTTTGATATAGATTTTTTTTAAAAAAGGAAATTTTTGTTACCTTTGTCTGTATCAGTTCTAATCATATATGATGGTTTCACAGCAAAAACGCACTTACTGCCACAGTTAATGTCTATAAGCAATGTGCTGAAGTGCCAAAGACCTTTGAAAAGCACTTTACCAAACAGAGAGAAATAATATCCACACACTTAAAATCACCTTTTCTGTGTTTGTGCGTGTGCGCCAGGACAAGCACTGTCTGCTGGAGTTGGGAGTGAACAGTGTTGAGTCTCTCCTAAAGCAAGGACTGTATCCCATCGTCATCCACATTAAGCCTAAAGACAAAAAGGGCAGGAAGTTCCGGTATGTCGCTTACTGTAAATTTCCACTATCATTACCAACATGACAATTACATTTACAGTAAAGGAATTATTTGGCAAAAAAACATAATTTCCCCCTTAACCCAAATGTATTCAACCAACCTAGATAGGTTTGGTGTCTAAAGTTTGCTTCGTTTTACATTTGTGCTAGGCTAATATAGTTAAATGCTAAAACCTCACCAAGTAGCAAGGTGCTAACCGCATGCTTAACCATCCCACACTTGCCTCAATCCATGTCGACCCTGATAACAAGCGGATAATGGACCACTGTTGGTCCACTGATGACAAAGCTGGCGGTCCACTGCCATTTTGCCAGTTCTACTTATAGTCGCTCATTTTCGACTCATAGTCCAATTTACATATTTTTCCTTCCTTCCTTTCTTTAGTTATACTTTGTATATCAGTTTAGTAAATCATTTTAATCTAGCACAGTGTCAGCATCAACATTTTCTATAAAATCATTATACATTAGGCCTAGTCATAATTTTTTCTCTCTCAGCTGTTTGTAATATCTGTCTCAGTTTATTTTCTGAAACAAAAGGCTGTGTGCATTAAAATATGTTTGAGGAGATTAAAAACTAGGTAGAGTTTGTATGCCGGACAATAATCTAGGCAGTCCAAGGTTGGACCAGAAGTGGCAAACAGTCAGTGGGGTGCTGACCTTATCAAGCTAGTGGACCGCTATATGCTCGCTGCCTGGGGGATTGCAAAGTAATCTCAAATAGACTTGCTTACACTTTATTACACTGTGTAACATAATATTATAAATGAAACAGACTATAACTTTAAACCTCAATAAGTGTAGTGAACTGAACTTCACTTTACTGTATTTTTAGTGAGAGTGAATGAACACTTTACAGGCTCTCACTCTCTCTCTCTGTCTCTCTGTGTCTCTCTCTCTCTCTCTCTGTGCAGTAAGTTGTTATCATGCCGTGGGGAGGATGAGTTGATGTTGGAGCTGAAGGCTGATGAGCTTCAGTTGGAGACTCTGCCGCTGCTGTACTGCACAGTGGAGCCCAGCACATGGAGCTGCACTGAGGAGCTTCTGACCGCTGTCCGCAACACCATCCACAGCCAGCAGGGGGCGGTGGCCTGGGTGGAAATAGACAGACTGTAGTAGAGCAGTAGAGGCGCTTTCAGAAGCGGCTTAGAGGAAATCTGCCCACATCCTATTCATTTAGTTATACCAAAAACATGACTGCTAAATGCTAGAGGGCGCTAGAGAGAATCCTCAAATTTCACATCATACTACTCTAAATGATTCTGTTTACATGTCGGTAATTGAACTCCACAGAAATTTTGAAAATTAGTGTCCCCTTTAAGAAGAGTATCACATAAAGAGTTATGAAGTGTTACTTGGTAATTGAATGTAATGTTCCTTTGCAGTCAAGGATGCATTCTCTCTAGGCACTCCTCTACCATGTGGGATGTTTTGTAGTTTCGGCTGTTTTTGCATGCAGTGAAATATATTCATGCCTTTTTCCCTGTTATTTGTGTTTTGTTATCGAAATATTATCTGTTTTCTATTTATTATTATATACATCGGTTTTGAAATGTTTATCAATCTAGTTCTCAATCAAATGAACCCTCCCCCTAAAGACTGAAATATGTAAATGATCACTGTTCGGACTGGCTGTCTTGTATTGTGCCTATTCAAAAATCAGTCCAGGCTGAAACACATCTTATAACTTCAGTGTGAATAGGCGGAGCTAGCTGTTGTAGACTGAATAGGCAGATGTATGTAAATGTGTTGGTTTTTGTGACATTGCAAAAGCCATGACTTTAAAAGGGGTTGTTTTGCAGCTTAGTCATCATATATGGACTTTATTGGCTTACAGTGTTTACATGCTATATCAGACTCTCTTAGTTCAAAAAGTGAGAAAATTTAGATTTTATAGGCTATGGGCCCTTTAAAAGAGCATTAGATATTTACACAAAAGCGCCACAGACCCCTCCTTCTGCACTTGCTCACAAGGGCCCTCTAGTGTCTGACTAACCCAGATTACTGAGTGGGATCAACCCTGAACTGTAAGGCCTGTATACTCCTCACTCTTCTAACTTCTCACTTTCATAACTACATAACTTATATTTTAGCCTCCAAACTGTTACTGAATAGTTACTGAATGATTTCATAATAAATAATAAAAGTCTTAAGAAGAAGAAGAAGAATAAGCTTGCAGTTTAAGGGGTTAATTAGGGATTTTAATTCATAATCACAGAGAGTCTAAGGACCTAAGATACAGAATATCGGTTCTAGCTGTGGAGTGACAGACAGTGTCTAATAATTATAACACAGGACTCCTCCTGCAACCCACCTGTAATTTATGATGATACTCCCAGCATGTTTTTATATCAGTGTTGTTTAATGTTTATATGAGTTTTATTTTGGTGCTAGAGGCTGAAGTACTTTTTTACTCTTTCTCATTGAGCCATGATTTTATAAACTGCCTGAGTGACAGCAGAAAATAAAAGTAAAATAAAAGCAAATGCTGAGTATGAATAATCAAGCATTACCATGGTAACCACATCTTTCATTTCCATTATTACAGTCATAACCATCCACCTTCATTAAACAAGAGACACTTAAACAGGTCTTTGGTAAAAAGATTTAAAGCAGTGGTTGACAGAAAAATCACTTATTTTACCCATATTCCTCCTCACTCCAAACATAGCTGATGAAACAAGACATGTTTGCCATCTGAAGTTTGCTTCCTTAGTTTTACACTACAACTACAAGACTAATATAATAGAAGTCTATGTCACCAAAACTGATTTTAGGTTAGCTACATTAGCCTCAAAGGTCCAGTGCAAAAAATAAATAAATAATTAAAAAAAAAATTCAGACACCAAAGTCTTGGCTGATTTACTACATTTGGGATAAGTAAGCAAGTAAATCTGATATCTGTAAAATGCATAATAAATAATAACTTAAATCTAATAACTTAGTTTTTAATCATTTAATGACTAAAAATAACAATGAACAACTTTAAGAATATGTTAGATTCCTTAACTAATAATTCATCAACAAACTTCCTAATAATTTTATTTTATGTCAGAACCAAAAGAATAATTGCACATTTAGGAAAAGGAATGAAAAGTGGGATTTCACTTCCTAATCGTTGCAATACAGTGGTCCCAAAAAGTACTTAGGCACCTTAACCATTGGTAAACTGTGATGAAGTACTTTATATTAATATATACAATGTTTAACAAGTTAATATTTGTTTTAGAGAAAAACACTTTCACACAATGCAAAACGAATGGTAGACTCTTTTAGCCTCTTTCTGGAAATGTACTTGATAAAGTTTGGCTGGATTCTATTTACACGTTTCACTAAAACGCATCTTTGAGCAGATCAGATCTGATTATACTTTCTCCGCATAAAAGCACATCAACACATACATCGCGTCCGTTTTACTTCAGTTTTTCCCAACGCGTTTAACACAAGCCACAATACGGCCCCCTTGTGAAAAAAGCCCGTCACTACATCGCCGCCTTGTGGAAAAAGCCCGTCACTACATCGCCGCCTTGTGGAAAAAGGCCGTCACTACATCGCCGCCTTGTGAAAAAAGGCCGTCACTACATCGCCGCCTTGTGGAAAAAGCCCGTCACTACATCGCCGCCTTGTGGAAAAAGCCCGTCACTACATCGCCGCCTTGTGGAAAAAGCCCGTCACTACATCGCCGCCTTGTGGAAGAAGTCCGTCACTACATCGCCGCCTTGTGGAAATAGGAAATATTTTATCATTACTGCGCCCCTTGTGGAAGAAGTCCTTTACTACACCGCTATTTCCTGCACTAAGCCAGGAAGACTTCGGGCTGAAATGGCCGAATAACAATTCAAATGGCTTTAACAGACGCGTTTTAAAACCTAGTCAATTCTTCACCGTCTGGTTTTTTTCTAGTATGCTTTGTTCTTTTTTCTTATCGTGCATTCTCCAATGTGCTTGCTGCCTCAAACCTTGATGCGCCGCGTTGTTTTTCTTGCACCGAAATCTAACGGGGTTTTATCTGGCTGCACTAAGCTGCTGCTGATATGCCATAGGTAACAACTCCCAAGGTAAAGTAGCACTGCTCTTTAATTCATACGCCAACTAAAACGAACAGAGTAATGCACGTATGTTATATAATTAAGTACCAATGTGCTGTCACAGTCAATGTAACGTTAGTAGTTATTACTGAGTTATTAAGCTCAGTTTGCCGTCTACAGCTCAAAGCTAAAGTGGTGCTGAAGTTTTGTTTTGGTTTTGATGTCGAGTGTTTTTTTTTAGCATTTATCATTAGCCTCACACATGACCAGGGTAACTTGTGTTAATGCTACTTACCATGCACGATTCACACGACTTGAACAACCGGACAAATATAGATAAATTCGAGACTTTGGCGGTGCAATAGCAAATCCAGTAAAACGGACTAATTAGCTTACGATAAACACTGCTAATGATAAGCAAGCTAAGCTAAGCTAACGGCCCAACGCGTATTATCGACATTTTCCCAAACATTCAGTTTAAAAGCTTAAGAATAAGCCGTTTTGTCACTAGCTCGGGCGGTATATTGATTGTATATTTAACAAATGCGTTGTAACCATTTAAACACTTTACATAATGACAAGCGAAATGGCTAAGCTAAGCTAGCTAAGTGCGTCATCCCCTCATCAAAACAAACCTCACATTTTGGTTCACGGGCAGTGAAACCTCCCATAGCTCAACTCTTGAATATTTGGGCAAAAAAGTTGTCTATAATCGGCGCCACGTGCTATTAGTTTATTGCATCGTACGTTACCTGCTTATTTTTAGCCCGGTTAGCTTAGCAACCGTTAGCTAGGCTAGCTTGCTAGCACATTAACTACACTTCTACCTGGACAATAACTGCACTTAGACAATGTATTAATGGGGTTAACTTTAATTTAAGATAGTAATATTAGTGCCGACATAATGTGAAGGTTGTTAGCTTGTTTCTTTTTAGTTCCGCAGGAAAAAAAACTACTTGCTAGCGGTTGGTTGCTTGCAGTTATGTCTGTCAGTGCCTTCGTGTTCATTGATAGTACGATTAGATTTGTTAAAGGATATGTTAAAGGAGTCTTTGTTAAAAGCTAACCAACAAATTGATGCTTTAGGTTAGATGCATCTGACAGTTTGCAGGCTCGCTTGCTGAAACGAAGCTGACTTCGTGGTCTAATTTTCCCTTCCACCTTAAATGGTGCAGCAGTTCCGTTAGTAGTTACGTGCCCCCGAATGTAACTGCAGCACCATTTAAGGTGGAGCGGAAAATTCGAATAAGAAGCTCGACTCGCTGGGATTAACTCTCTGTCCACCTACTTGAGCGGCTTAAGCTTCACACTGTGTCCAAGTTAGTTGGGCAGTCAGGGCTTATTTGGATGTGTCCTGAATTAGCCAATTTAAATCATTACCTACGATTCATGCTGTCATAGGTTTCAGTGTAAGCTGAAATGTCTATTTCATGCCTTGCTGTTTTAATTCACTGTGTTAAGGTTTTTCTGTTTATTCTTTTCTATCTTAAACACCGATCTCGTAATTTTAAATCTGTGTCTTTCATAAGTCAATTGTGAGAAAACATTTTTGTTATAATTGTTGTAAATATAACATTAATATTGTTAATCTTGTTGTTGCCATTCGTACACTTTTCTTATGGCATGAAAGTTGATAGTTTTTGTGTACTATTTCTGTTTTAGAGAGGAGTGCTGGGAAAGGGAACAGTGGTTCATGGAAGACCTCAAAAGTACAAGAGAAGAACAAAGTCGTCAGGAGGTTTCTCACACGGTGTGTAATATGATTTTACAGCATGGACAAAATAAATAGAAAAGAAATTAATTGATCACGTCACGGTTTACTGATCATTTCAAGTTATGAACTGAGCTGCAGTTGAATTAAATATTAAAATGCTATTAAAATGATGCTCAGACCATGTTTTGTTTTTTTTGTTACAGGACACTGAACAGACATTTAAAGGTAAGTAGTTATAGAACTGTGACTGATTCTCTTCAGCTGTGCTTGTTTGGTTCATGCTAACCGTTATGGGATGTTCCTATTTTGTGTAGGATTTGTAATGATGCATATTTATTACTCTGTATGTTCAAAAGTACCCCAAAACCCCTTCATAATTAGAGAATTTAGCTGCGTTAAGGTGCACCCAGTACTGAACAGGTTTTCAGTTGCACACGCAGCTTATATAATCTAAAATAATAGAATGTTACACTCTGGAGCAGCCCTCTAGCATTGGGCTGTGCAGCAGTGGAAGGGAAACAGAAGAGGGGCAAAAAACTCCCTATTTACCCCTTAAATGGCCAGGGCCCACCTGCTGGCCCAATTTTTTTTTTACACATTTCTATAATTTAAGAATAAAGCTTAGTCAGTTTGCAATGACGTCCCTGTAGATAATGAATATAATAGGTAATATAAATGTATATAAATCTAATAGGCTTGGCATTTTAAGTGGTTGACACCCTTAATTTCAGAAGAAATATCAAATGAGCATGTGTCTGCAAATTTTGGTCATATAGTGAATGTGTATTTATTGCTCACTGTCTTTGCAATTGTACAGCTCAAATTTTCCCTCAATAAAGTAATTACCTGTATACTTTTTTTTAATATATGTATATATATATATATATATATTTTTTTTATTTATTTATTTATTTTTTTTTTGTCAGAACTGACTTCTCCTCCACTGGCCCAGTCCCCTACCCCCCTCAACTGTGTATCTCAACGCTCCAGTTCCTCTTCAGCCTCGGCCCCTTGTCCTGGTCCTGGGGGTCCTGCAGCACCCCTTGCGGGTGGGAACAATGCAAAGCGGAACACTGTGGCCAACGGACAGCCCCCCTCCGGAGCATCTGCACGGTTCATGCCACGTGAAGTGCCCCCTCGCTTCCGTAACCAGCAGGAGCCCAAAGTTTTGCTGAAGAGGGGTCAGCCACTAGTGGGTGGGGCCACAGGGGATGCTTCGTCACCCGTCCAGACGGGGGAGCTATTAAATGCAAATACAGTGCACTGCTCAGGTGGGCCGGTAAATTAGCACATACAGTTAGTACTAGTGGGCAGCACCCAGCTTCATTTGTTCTAAAAGCAGTTTCTTCAACTGTTTATTCATGCTTAGATATGTTAGCAGCTTTGCACTAATGTGTAATGCAAACTCATTTACAAGCTGCCACAATAGTATTACACTGTTATAACATTTTATTAACAATAATAAAAGAGTTTATCTGAAAAAAAATGGACGAGAGGAAGGGTGAGATGAGGTCACATGTTGCTAGTAACCTGAGTATGCATTTAAGGTCCAGAGGTAGCTCTGGTATTTGATGCCAGAAGTTGATGCAAGTGATATGTTGTAATCTATTTTGACTTTTGACTTATGTTGACTTGGTTTATGAAGTTCTCCCTGGTTAATGTGTAATCTTATGATCCACAACAGGCATTTTAAGTGAACCATCATTTTGAGTGAATCATTGTTATCTGGATAAAACCATGACATTGTTTATGTTCCCCACCAGATCCTGACGTAGATCCTGCTTCTCCTCTCTCGTCTCTGTCCTCTGCCACTTCGACTTATGCAAA
Source organism: Colossoma macropomum (assembly GCF_904425465.1). Lineage (NCBI taxonomy): Eukaryota > Metazoa > Chordata > Actinopteri > Characiformes > Serrasalmidae > Colossoma > Colossoma macropomum. Next base: position 1,240,458 of record NW_023496050.1, read on the forward strand.
TTCCACATGGGGGCCGGGCTCAGGAGCCCTGCCCCTCTCTCAGGGAATGGATAAGGCTGTAGTAGTGGACGGCTCTGATTTGGAGGCGTGGCCCAAGATTTCAGAAGGCAGGAGACAGGAAGAGCCTTTAGCCCAGAGCAGCAGTGCCTCGTGGGGTCAGGGCATGCAAGACAGCGAACTAGGGATTAGTGACTTGGGTGGGTCTTTTACCCCTGGTGAATATGCAACAGGCAGCAGGATGTGGGGGCCATCTTCTGAGGCTGATGCAGTAGATCGGTCCTTCAGTTCTGAAGTGCTGTCCCCTGCTGGAGTGGAGGAGGAACCACAAGGTTCCAGCAGTGATTTGAGTCCAGGATGCAGCCCTGCAGACTGGCTTGACAGCAAAGATGTCATGACAGCTGACTCAAAGTCAGTCCATACTGCCTCCCACACTTCCTTAAGTCCAGGCAGTGTGCAGCAGCAAACCCAGGCCCAGGACAGAGTTGGATGTGGAGACAACAGGCTGGAACAAGAGGCAGGACCAAAACAAGCAAATGTTGCTGAAGATTCTGAGGATGTGGACTGCATAGGGACAAATGAGGTGTTACAGCTTCCTGCTTCCAAGGAATCAAATCCAGCAGCCTCAAGGACTGATGGGTGGGGCAGTGTGGCAGATGCAGAGGGGAAGAGTGGAGGCATGTGGAGTGCATCTGGAGAGAGCCGGGAGGGTTGGGGAAGTGGAGGTAATGGTAAAGATGGAGGCATCTGTGGGGTATCTCAGGGAGCATGGGGTGATGAGGCAGGTGAACTAAACAAGCAGGCAGCTACAGCTTGGCCAGCAGGAGGCACCAGCGGGAGCGCAAAAGAAAGCTTTGCAGGTAGTTTACAAGACTCTCAAATGCTTGCAACCAACACAATGGCATTGGATAATCAGAAAGTAGGGGCGGACGAATGGGAGGGTTCTGAGTGCGATTCTGCCGGTCATGAAAGCAGCGAGGATGCACAGAAGCAGCACAGCTCAGACCTCTCCAGAGCACGAGCCACCCACACTGAAGTGGCCTTACAGAGCATGCTTAATCGGAGTGATCTGGATCCCAGGGTGCTTTGCAACAGCGGCTGGGGACAAACCCAGATCAAGCAGAGCGTAGCCTGGGATCTAGAGGCGGACAGTGGGTCAGGCTGGACTGAGCGTGCTAATGCTAACGCTAACACAAACAGCTCTAACCTGCTTCAGAGGTCTGGGCCCTCGGAGGGTAACCAGGTGAGGGGGGGTAGAAGCCAGGGATGGGGAGGTGAAGGGAGTGGATGGGGGGAACCAAGAGAGGAAAGATGGGTTGAAAAAGACGGAGAGTGGCGCAGTCGTCCAGAACAGGGTACTTTATCCAGCAGATGGGGCGAAGCTGTGGAAGACGAACGAGTGGGGAGGTGGGGTGAGAACAGGAGGGAGAGAGGGGGGTGGGAGCAGGGGAGTGGAAGTGGAGGAGATTGGGGACAGGGGGACAACGAGTGGGGTGTGGAAAGGGGGGTTAAGCAAGGCAGTCAGGATGAGGGGTCCTGGGGCAGTTCTGAGGAAGAAAGGCGGAGAGGGTGGGGAGTGAAGGAAGTGGACACTGGAGTTAGACAAAACCAAGCCTGGGGGGGGACACAAATACCAAACAACCAAACAGCACTGAAAGGCCCAAATCAGCAGCAGCCACAACAATCCCAGTCCCAGACTGCACAATCGAGAGGCCAGCAGGACTCCAGGGCTCGACCCGCAGGGCCTCAGGTGAGTGTGGGCAATATTTCAACAATATGACCTCATAATACTTAAAGACGCTTTCACAATACATTTGTATAGGTTCTACTGTAGTAGATAAAATGTCGGAACAGGCTGATGTACAGCTAGCTACCTGTTACTTTGTATATGCTTAAAAGGCTCTCTAAAATGAGTCTAATTCTCTTACCTATTTACATGCGTTTATGCTGCGTTTCAGATGTACTGAAGATGCCCATGACATATGCAGGATAGTACATTGTGATGTAGTTTATGATGTTAACAAAATCATGTCCTATTGCATACCTCCAGCCTCAGACCCAGAACCAAAGCCCAGGATGGACATCCGGCCCCATCCCTCAAGTGTCTGCTGCAGTGGAGCCTAGTGGCTGGGAGGAGCCTTCGCCCCAGTCTATCAGCAGGAAGATGGAAATAGATGATGGCACGGCAGCCTGGGGCGACCCATCCCACTATGACAGCAAGAGTGTCAACATGTGGGACAAGAGCGGCACCCCACAGCAGAGGGGTCAGCCCACCAGGCCAGCTGCCACCACACCAGCCAGCAGAGACAAAAATACAGGTAATGTATGAGCCACACGGTTCATTCTAAACTAATTCTAAACTAGGTAATTTAGAGTGTGCACACTGAAGGTACACACTAGGTGTCATTTTCATGTCTCTGCCAATCAAGATGCTGATACTGATATAATGTGTTTCTTTAAGTAAACGCAAATAATGCCAGGTGAAATTAAAGACAGAACTAAAGTAAACATTGATGCCAATATTATACTTTTCTAATGATATTCATAAATAAATGACCTATGAATTATTTGCATTGTATTACCTCTGCAGCATGGGATTGTGGAGGTCCTCCAGAGCAGGGTGTGGACAACGGCACAGCAGGCTGGGGGAAGACATTTGAGGCCCCATCAGGCTGGAGGGATTCAGAGGATTCTGGAAAAGGGGCAGGATGGGGCAGCTCCCATTCTAATCCAGTCAAGCCTGGTAAGAGTGCCCACGTATCTCTAAATGACCTGGCTCCTGGAGTCTAGTCCCAATACCAATCAAACACACTTGATCCAGCTATTCCCTAGGAGCTTGGTTAAAAACCCTTGTTTAGGTCTGCATTTATCTGAATCTAAAATCTGAATTTGAAATAATAATAATAATAATAATAATAATAATAATAATAATAACATTAATTCGCAGAGGTTTATTTTTCAAGCAAAACATAACCTGTGTTTTGGATTGTCTGAGTAGCCAAGACTGCTACACTGTATTTGTCCTTTCTCCAGGTCCAAAGTCTGTGCAAGATAGCTGGGGTGATGAAGGCTCAAATAGCTCACGCCATGGCAGCTGGGAGGAGGATGACAGTGGTCCTGGCATGTGGGGCAGCAGAGGGTCCCAGGGCGGTTCCTCCTTTACTACTGGAGGCTGGGGCCAAGGCCAGGGGGGCAAGAGAACTGGTGGGAAGGTACATATGAGTCTCAGTGTAACTCTCACATTGTGCCACTAGTATTAGTGTCTTTTGCTCTTTTTATTTACAATAGTATTGTGTAATGTATAAGTTAAATGTACAGGTTTTTTTAGAACAATGTAGATCAGGTGGGATATAATTGTAACTAGTGCCAATGTGCAAGTATTTTATTTAGGAGTACAGTGATAAATACTGTACGTTATGCACACCATAATGCCAGTATATGCAGAATGGGACATATACATCTTTTTCTCAGGGTCCTCTGAAAGGGAATAGCGGGGATTCCTGGACGGGCCCTATGACTAGGCAGTTTTCGAACATGGGGATTGCGGTAAGTTAGAAGCTAATCATGAGAAGGTTAGTTGGAGTGAAAGCTAATGTTGTGTCTGAGCTAATTTTTTGTATGTTTTGACTTAGGATGATGAGGCTGGCAGTGCCCCAGACAGGCCCAGAAGAGGGATGAATGACTTTAATGGCGAGATGAGGAAGGGAGGAAGAGGAGCGGGGTTCCGCTCACAGAGCTCCAAAGACATGGGCCCTGGGGAGACGGGGCCCTATTTTGATAAGGTACTGATAAAACAACAGTAGTAGTTCTTACGGTGAGTGCATGTACATGCACTCATAATCTGATCATAATCGGATTTCTGCAGTTATCCGATTATTCAAATGGTCGTGTAAACACCATACTCCGATCTAGAAATTCGATTAAAAAATCTGATAAAGAGAGCTGGACTTCAGCTCAGTAATCAGATTTCTCAGTGCGTGTATACGCATACTCAGGGGTATACTCATACTTTCTATCAGATTTCTCAGTCTGTGCATGCGCGAGAACACACGGTGGATGTCGCCACATGGCAGCAAAATACTTTGGAAGCGGCGCTGAAACCAAACATGAAATAAAGGATTTAAATATTCTTCATGTTCTACATGATATATGTTCATATTTTCAGGTGGTGCGATGTTTAAAAAAAAAAACAGCGGCGTGAAGTTTTACGTTATGTTTACGTCTTGTCTTCTTCTGTGAGTTTATTGGCTGGTTGCAAAGCAGAAATCTGATTACTGCCCGACACATGTAGAACCGGAGTTTCCCATTATCTGATTACTCAAGTGCATGTAAACGTGTGGATTGGATTACTGCCAAAATCTGATTTTCTGCAGTTATCAGATTATTAAGTACATGTAAACGCACTCTTTGTTAGACAGTCATAATTAATTTGTCTTACATCATTACCTTTGTCTGAGCTGGGTCACCTCGCACTTGGCAGCAGCGTATGCTAGCTGTGCAATCGTAATAGCATACAATTTATCAGTCAAACGTTTGGACACACCTACTCATGAAGAATATTTTAGAATAGGGCTGTCCTAAGTGTGGCCCACAGGCCAGCTGCATGTTTAATCTAACCCACCAGAAAGTTACCCTAACCCCGCTCCCTCACCCAATGAGATAATAACAGGTTTTCATGTAATGTGATGTTATAAGTAATATTTATATCTTATACAAAATAATTTTACAATATATTTTGTTTATAAATTGTATTCTTGAAGTATTTTAGAGACAAAATTAGGAGTGTTGTAGATTTAACACTTATAGGCTGATTAAATACAACTACACTGGCATTAATATAATTCTTACTTACGTTGGTAAACAAGAACAAGATTTATAAGGACTTAATTCAAGTGAAGTATCTGCGCTGTGCAGTATACATGGATGTAAAATAGGTATCTAGATTGCCAGGTAGCTATCCTACTAAATTAAGCTTTTAACTTAGTTTCCTCCTGTATCTGAAGAGCCATTTTTTCTTCTGAGTAACCCATTCTATTCAATGTAAGATAATATAATGTTATGTATGGAAATAACACGTTGCCCTGTTTTACAGATGGGAGGTCACGGTGTATTTGGTGCTGGTGGTGGAATTGCTCAGTTAAGAGGAATGCAGCCTGGTGTTCACCCCATGAATCCCTCTCCTGGAATTCGAGCACAAGTGCCTCATCAGTTCCTGCCGCCTCAGGTGACTTCATGCTGACTCCTATGTGCCATTCAATGAAAACAGCGTATCCTGCCAGTATTTTGCTCTGGCATGCTATTGTCTTCTGCATGATTATGTAAGGATTTTTAGATTTTTTTTTTGTTCAGACTCGGCTCCTACTGAGTCTGAATACATCCACATTGTGTACATTATAGCTAAAAATGGTCAAAAGTGGCACATTTGTTTTTTGGCCGAAAGACAAAAAAAGCACAAGACTAAGTAGGTCTACTATAAACTATAAGTCTGATTACTGAATGGGACGGAATATGCAAATCTGCTCGTTATGCAGTAACCAGTGATTGGTTGTTATTGAAGTCATCTGCAGTTTGTTTTGCACAGTAGTGTCTGTCCATACTGCTGTTAAGCATTTTGTTTTGTCCAGTCCTCAACCATGCGCGTCCTCCATGATTATCTTCCTCATAGACGTGAATCACGTGCCCCGTGACATATTGCAAGGGGAGGAATTTTGGTTGTTAAATGTGGCTTGGAGAGACGGATACATTTACACTGCTATAACATGAGCGATATTTGTATTTGTTTTACATGTGTCTTGGGTGTCTTTACCCTTGCTTTTTTAAGCGGCAGCAGATCAACAGTCAAACACTCAATCACAGTCCACTGCAGCTGTGTTCTGTCAAGTCTTTAGCTTACATGTTTTAAGCATTAGCTGATTAATCACATAAATCATTTTGAGTAGAAATACTTTTGGTAACAAATTTTTTCACCTCTGGTTTTGGAAGTTGTTACTGCAGACACATGCATCTGTTAGGTCCTTCTGGAGTCCGTGGTGTTCTAATAGATGCCCAAACTGGAGAAACTTTAGACTGCTAGACAGGGGTCCACATGCTGTACATATTAAAAATGGGGTGTTTTCTGTCATTACAGCCAAGGTGCTCTGGAATTTAGCTATGGATCCCTTTGGGAAAACATTTCATAATTTTACAATGTTTAACAATAGTATTTAGCAAGCTGTTTAAAATTAAATCAGTTCTCGCTAGTTCTGTGTTACTTCTGTTTCTCAATACTGCAACTTCTTCCTTTGAGGCATTGTTTGCCTTATTACACTAATTCACAAGCATAAGTGAAATAGAAAATTACTTATGTAAAAGAATCATTTCTTTCAGATTTCAGGCTTTGGATGAGTGTGTCCTGAATTCCAGTTTTGGTCAAATAATTTAATTTCGGTGCACCACTAATACAGATAATATCAGTATTTTTTTTACTTTCCCCTCAAGCATTAATAAATTGTATCTGTCTGACTACTAGATAGACTTGATAGACAACAGTTTATCGCACATAAAGTAGCAAATTGGGCATGTTTAGTAGCAGTCCAGAATGAAAATGCTCTGTGGTTGTGCATGTGTTGTGTCTGTAGGTTTCAGGATCCATGCTGAAGCCGATTGCACCCCCCAGTGGAAGCATGTTCCCTCCACAGCTCTCCCCTCAGCACATAGCCATGCTCAGTGGCATTCACCCACAGATGCAGCAGTTTCAGCTGGTAAATATCGTTACAGCAAATACTCAATAAACATATCTTTATTCCAAATTCTTTAAACATCCCTTTGTTTTCTCTCTGTCTCTTTCAGGCGTGTCAGCTGCTCTTGCAGCAGCAGCAACAGCAGCAGCAGCAGCAACATTTCCTGTCTCAAAGGAAGTTCCCTCCACCTCTGCGTCAACAACATGACCCACAGCAGGTATGCCACCCTTTATTATCCATCTCAAACACCTGGCTACTTTGAGCCCAGTGTGTTTAGTCATGTCAGTTAAAGGCCACTGCACACCGGATGCAGTGTGCTGCATCGCAACGGCATCCAGAAATCTGAAACCATTGTTTTTAAAGAAGGTGTACATACTGCATAGATGCATGGCGAGGCCCAGGGACTCTGAACTCTGTCTAGTTCCACACCAGTGTGCCAGTCAGACTTAAACTCAGAACGAGAAAAGGGGTTATTGTGAAGTCCTTTAAGATGAAGAAACTCTAATCGTCTGTCACCTCAGCTAAAATTACTAGCTGAGTGTTTTTCGCATCATTTCTTTTCATTTTGAAACAAACAGTGAGTTTGTGAAGAGTGAGTTGGCTGATACCAAATTTTATTTTGTTAAATTTATAGGTGTAGAGTGTAAAAGTTAACTTTTTCTGTTTATCTGACTGCAACATATTTTATGTAGCGTAGCTGCACATTGTATTCTATCTGCTAGGCAACATAGTGCATCTTTGTGATGGGCCTTACATTTTTTTGGACCTTGAATTGAAAGTAGAAATTAAACTTTTGATGGTTTAGTAGTACTAGTCAAGGTGACAGGACTTTATAATATAAAATTACTATATATATATAAAATATATATTATTATATAATAACTATATATTTTGATCAGTGTTTTAACATAAAAAGACTTTTTGTCACTCACTCAAAGTTCCTCATCAGTTCAAGTCACCTTGACTTGCAACTGCTGGACAGTTTAGTGAACATTTGATATTTTGAGTTTTGACTTGATCATCGTTTGTTGACTTATTAATGAGATTTGTAAAAAGAAAATGTAGACAGAACCAAACTCAACAGGGCTTTCAAAAGGCTGTATTAACCCATGAGCTTCTTATTGTCATTTTCTCTCTCTCTCTCTCTCTATCTCTCTCTCTCTAACTTTCTGTAGTTGGCCCGAATCATGGCTATCCTTCAGCAGCAGAGACAGCAGCAGGGTGTAGGGGGTGCTAAACTCTCCCCTTCCCACCTCGGAGGTCCTGCGCCCAAGCAGCCTGATGGGCCCCTTCTCCACCCAGCAATGGGAGGGTCTTTGGCTGATCTGCACCCTAAAACCCCCACTGCCTTCACTGGTCAGTCACTGTGTAATCATTAATGAAAGTCACAGAAAGGATAGATAATGTAATCTTAGATTGTTATAACAACTCCTTAGTCATTGTCACCTCTTGTTGGAGACCATGGTTAGTAGCTAATTTCTGTGATAGCAACTCTTTAAAAAGAACAATAGCTTTCACCTCATCCAGTATATAGTTCAGCAAAAAAAATCTAGCATTTTCTGGAGGCTGTATCTAAAGTGTCCACTTTCATCTTTTTTGTGGTCATTCTGGTCTATTTTGCTTGGTCTTCATCCACCAGCAGGGTTGTAGCTGCAGCAACAGTGACAAGATAAGCTCTATCAAAGCATAACCAGACTTAGAGCTTCCCTACCAAAATGGTGGCAGGGCATTCTTAATGACATAATCGAATACTATGAATAGACCGTACTAGAGAGAGAGTGCGGCACGTATGTTGTCATTAGCATTATTATGTTGTATGTGCAAAATCATAAGCCTCCCTCTGTCTCTGTCTCAGCAGGCTTTGGCTCAGGGGTGGAGCTAGAGTCAGTGATGGGTGGGTCTGTAGGTGGTCTGAAGGAAGCAGGTGGTTCACAGTCACGCTTTAAATGGATGATGGAGGCTGGACACCCCCTAGCCCCTTCCCCCCCAGATCCCATGCTGCACAAGAACGGTAAAGTCTTTTCTGACAAGTCTTCTCTCGCAGTCTTACTCATTTATTCACACCACACATATACACACACAGATTGCTTAATAGTAGTAAATCACATGTGATGATAATCTGGATGGTGCTTTGATACTCATCGGATGAGCTTTATCAGTTCACTTTTGATTTAGGCCTACTACTGCTACACAGTTTAAAGCCCTGGACCTTAAAAATGTTTCAAGGGTTGTTCACTAAATGCAGTGGTTATATGTAGAGTAGGGAACACTCAGTCACTTAAATGCATGAATGTTTCCTTGCATGGTAAATGGCTCTTGTCTGTGATGGAAAACCTGTTGTATGTGGGTCTTTAAAGAATCTTTTAAAAATGGTTTTATATAGCACCAAAAAGGGTTTTGCTACTGTCAAATAACTCTTTTTGGTAATTTATAGAAGCCATGTTCAAAGCTGTTTGAACATAACCAAAATACACATATGATTGCAGTTGAATTGTCGCAGTGGAATTCTGTATTTATGTGCCAAGTAAGAAAAACTGAATCATTTTATGGATTGTGCCCATTGTGCTGTTTATGGAATAATCTTTGACTGTTATGTGACCTGAAACCCACAGGCAACTGTTAACGAACCATTGTTTTGAGTAAGGATTGTTTACTGCCTCTCTTAACTTATTGCTTTATTACTAGTGTACTGGACAAACATGGCTAGTGATTTTTTTTGTAAAAGTAAACAGTGACATGGCATATCTTTTTCTCTGTCTCGCTGTGTGTGCAGGTCTCATGCCTGGGCCCATGAAGCTGCGGGGCGACTCCCCATATTCTCAGTATGATCTGTTGGGGACAGAGAATCTGGGTATGGCTCAAAGTCTGACTGACAGTTGGCATAGAACGCCTGGGGGCAAACTGGGCACTACACCTGGCACCCCCACCTGGCCACCAGGTAATACCCATATACCTCACCACGAACACATACTCAGATGATGTAACGAAGCAGACAGTGTGGCAGGATGCAAGTGCATGTAGGTTTTAAAGTGATGAGATTCAAAAGTCCAAGAATTGGTTGATTCAGTTGAGGAGTGCAGAGATGTTTGTATTAAAAGTAGCAAAACTATAGAACAAAGCAAACCAGACAACTATAACATAACATAGATCTAAACACTGAAACTAAAATGCTGTGGAAAAGGTACTAGACACAAAAATCCACAAAGGCAAGCAAGATGCGCAAACGAAGGACAGACCATAACATAAAACGATGTAGGACAAAGACACAAAGCAAAAACAGGGGTATAAATGCTTATGAATAAAGACAAGAAGTACCTGAGAGGAATGACAGTGGGGGAAGATCAACAGACTAGACACAGATGAGACAGATAACAAGGAGGCAAGACAAGAGGAAACAGAAACCAAAGCAACAAGAGCACATGGCTGGGTGACAGTGACAAGACCAGGGCAGAAACAGAAAAGGGAATACACAGACAGGGGAAACCATGACATATAGCAGGATCTTGTCAGTTATAATACAGAATAAAGTTTTGTTACTAATGGTATTGCAATGGGAAAAAAATAAATGCTGAACTCATTGAGTTATTTGCATTATTAAACTAAAATATTGTACATTTTAAGACTTTTCTGGGTGGTTCCCACATTTAATATCTGGTAGTATTTCAGGTATTTTGAGTACACTGGGGATATTTAAGATGTTTTGAATTTGTAGTTCCTATTATTAACCCTGTAAACCGTAAGGGTCTGTATGTGGGTTCTAATTTCAGTGTGTCACTCTTATAACTAGATAACTCACATTTTATCTTCATACTAGTTACTGAATAATAGGTTTTCAGTATAGTAACTAACAGCCGTCTATGGTCGGGAGTCCAAGAGAGCACAATTGGCCTCATTCTCTCTGGATGGGTAGAATGGCTCTTCCACTCCACTCATTACTTAGCGTGTAAACCAATGCACGGTTTTTCAGTTGACATATGACAATTGGCAGGTAGAATCCTCCTAGCATAATGAGCTGCACCAGCAGCTCAGCAAGTGGTGCTTCACATCTCTTGGAGGAATCACGTGCTAGCCTTCGCCCTCCCAGCTTTGTAGCATTGTGTAACTGGAGGAGACCTAGCTAACAAGTGGAATCGGATACAGCCAAATTGTAGGAATACTGGGTAAAAATCTCCCCCCTAAAAAAAGATTATTAACTGAACAACAAGTGTAAGGTTCAAGGGGTTATTACTGTGGTTCTGAGTGTTTTGTTTGCATTTGTGGGTGTGACAGAGTTCCAGCCAGGTGTGCCTTGGAAGGGCGTTCAGAGCCCCGACCCTGACCCTGACCCCGACCCATACATGACCCCCAGCGGCATGCTGGCATCACCCGCTCTCAGTGATACTGACCACCAGCTACTGCAGGACAACACAGGTACATACGCACATTCCACCATGATACTAGTCGTGCGGGGCCAGATGTGATCTCATATCAAGTCTGGGGACAGCCATGAGAAATATTGGGCACGTTTTGGGAGTACAGATGAAACCTGTACTATATCATGTTGGCAAACAAGCCATCTCTTTTCCTCTGAGTTAATGTCTTCAAAAGTGGTTCCACTGAATCAATTTTGTGCATCAAGTGACAAAACTAAATCAAAGGGCGTGTCTGAAACATTCATTTTAAAGAATGACTGTGAGCTAACAACAGCGTTTCAGTAGCTAGCTTGTATCCCTAATATCGATTTTACTCTGGATGTTAAAAGAGGATGCACTACAATGATTTGGGGTGGATTTTAGAGGGGGAGCACCCTTATTTGTGGCAGATTTTGCTGCAATCCAGCAACAAAAGTTTAACAGGTTGTCCCTACATGTGTATTCTCGGTACAAGATCACATCTAACCCCACAAGACTACCATGATACTGACGACTGACTGTTGCAGCAAAACACTGGTACAGAAGCACACATTTATCGTCTATTATAGTTTGGTTGTGACTGATAAATGTTTAGCTAGTCACCTGGCTAGCCCTAATGCTAAAGGGGCTTATTTGGGGGACAAAGTGGAACAAAGGCTGATTGCAAAGTTTGAACAGGACTTGTGATAGGAGTAACTGCGACCAACCAGAGACCACTATATTCAGTGGGCCTCTCCATGCCCCAAAGCTAAATGCCTTCTTTTGTAGCTATATTTGCAAAGTAGGAGAGGCTTAATATGACATCCTACATTGATCAAAAACTGCTACAATAGGTCGCGCCACATTGTCGGGTTTCTTTTCTCTACATATCGTCAAGAATTTAAAATGTTACACTACCCATACCAAACCATGTCGCTGAAGCTGTCCAAAACTAGGCAGGCTGAAAAAGACATGAACACAGCCTTTGCTGCCATGCTAAAGTTAACTCTGCACGGCCGTGACTACGCCCACTCTGTTCTAACAGGGTGACTGTGCATGCAAATACATTTTTTAAATTGAAAATGCACTCTGAATTTATTTTTGACAAAAACTTAGTTAGATGCTATATATTCTTATTAGATTGAATGGGATTTGGGATTGTTCTATAATGCTTTCTAACCTCACATCAGTAGCTATGAAGGAATGCATTTGTGGATGGAGCATGGACATGTCATGTCAGGCATTCTCGTGGAATTCAAGGCATTTGGTACAGACTTCCAACCAACTCTCTCTGCCCCTTTTTTAGAGTCAAACCCCACCCTGAACACCTTACTGCCTTCACCTGGTGCCTGGCCCTACAGTGCCTCAGAGAACCCCCTTACCACACACAACTCGGGTAACTATCCCTGTCTGGCCTCAAAAATATTGTTTTTCTGTACAACTTAATGCTTAGTGTAATGTCAATTATAATACTTTTTACAACACTCTCTTTCCATGCTACCAATAAAACAATAATCATTAGATTAAAATGGACAAAACTCAGATTTGTTACTAACAGGTTACAGTATACTAACTATGGTAATTAGGTTACATTAGGTTAAAATTTACTAATTAGAGTTATTAAGCTACTAATTTAATACATTCTAATAACCAAAGTTGGGTGTCTCTGTAGCTCTTCCAGGAATATTTATAGAACATGAATTACTCTTTTTCCTTTTCCACTGTCAGAATTGAAAAATGGTTCTTGTTCTGACTTTTATAGCTAAATTCTCGGAGTTCAAGTCCAGCTGGCCCCCTGAGCCAACTGGACACAGCAAGTCATGGAGGACCAATCGAAACAGCTCCCACCTGCCACGCCCCCCTCCAGGTCTGACCAATCAGAAGCAGCCGTCCTCGTCCCCATGGTCAGGGGCAGGGCCTCGAATGCCAAGAGGGTGGGGCACAGGGGGACGGAGCCAGGACTCACCTTTTGGTACAGACTTTTTTTCCCAGATTGCTTTTTCATCCTTACTGCTTTAGGACGTCTTTGTATTTTGCCAGGCCATGTTGTCCAGTATATCCCCAAACTGTCTTGCTTATGACATTTAAAGCTTTTAATGGTCTTGTTCTGGCATAGCTCACAGATCTGTTTAAACAAGGTAGCCTTGTTTAGCACTAAACTCAGCTGAAGGCAGGTTACTGCAAATGCCTAAGATCAATTACACTTACGCTTACTCAGTTGGTGGAAGATTGTTTTCTACAGTAGCATCCCAGATAATATTAGGAATGCAGGCTTGATAGTTGTTTTAAGTATAGACTTGAAAAAAAAAGGCTAGCATATCACTAGAAGTATTGAGGCTCATTTTCTTTTCTGTTTGTAGTTGTGCAGTTATTTTCATTTATAGCCTAGCATTTTTATCTTTTCAATGTTTTACTTATATTCCTGAGTAAGGCACTTTGAGCTTTTGATTCAAATTTTAAGTGAAAACTACTATATGAATAAATATTTGTTGTAGTTATTATTAATCTCAACTAATGAGATATGGCATGACACCGCTATACAGTAGAATAGAAGTCCATCGACAACCTCAATACACAGTCTTATGCATGAGAATAGATGATCCATAAACAACCTCAATAAATAACATGTAAAAACGTCAAAAAAGTTTGTTTTGTCTTTTTGTCTGTCTTTTTTCTGTCCTGTTTAATCATTCAGAAACTGCATGGAGTGGTGGTTCATCTGCAGGAAGCTCCTGGCTACTACTGAGCAACCTCACCCCCCAGGTATGATGGAAACACTATTTGTCAAAGCAATACATGCATCTGTCAATTCGTTTGGTTGTTTGACAGTTTTAACGAAAGACTTATTTTGTGTCGGTGAAACACCTATGGTTAACTAATTGTGAAGGGGACGGATTCATAACCTGCTTGTCAGATGTGCTCGGCAGTTAAATGGCATAGATAGTGCAGAAAAATGAAAAAGCTTAAATCTTTTGAAAGGCTTGTGATAGCATGTACAATATACCATATGCTGTGTTAAAGATTTAGGGGGATCTATTATCAGAAATAGAATATAGTATGCAAAACTGTTTTGATTAGTGTGTGATCACCTGTAAAGACGAAATGTTTCGCTTTCATTAGCTTAATTATTTAATTAGCCCTTCATGTCTACATAGGTGCAGGTCGCCCTCCAGCACATTGCACTGGCACGTTTCTGCAGTAGCCTAGAAGGGACAAACCAAACACTGGCTCTAGAGAGTACCTGTCATGTATTTATGTTGAAACGGTTGCAGATGCTGGCTAACCATTTTGTGTTGTGAGAAGTTTGAGAACACAAATTTTGAAAAATGAAGGATCATGCTTATTACTTTGCACAAAAAAGCAAAGGAGGGTGAAATAAGCACAAACATGAAAAAACAAAACAAATCAGGACAGGCAACAGCAGAACACCTGACAGCCACCACAGGTTGTACGACACGCTTGGAAAGGGAGTGGTGAGGGAGGGATATTCAGTTGGTTGCAATCTGCAACCTCACTGCTATATGCCATTAAATGTTACACACTGCTCCTTTTAATTGTCTGAATATCACACATTCGCACATTCTCCCTAGTACTCATGTGTTTTTGTGGTGTGTTGTGTGTGTGCACTGTTTCTAGATTGACGGCTCCACTCTGAGGACAATTTGTCTTCAGCACGGTCCATTGATGACCTTTCACCTTGGCCTGACTCAGGGCAGTGCTCTGATTCGCTACTGCAGCCCACACGAGGCAGCCAAGGCCCAGACTGCACTGCACATGTAAGCCAGCTTAAACTTTTCACTTGCTACTGTCCACGTCTGTAGATTTTAAATGTTTATATGTATTCATATATATATATATACATATATATATATATATATATATATATATATATATATATATATATATATATATAAAATGTGTATGTATGTGTACACATCAAGTGTTTGCCTTTTTCTGCAATTGTAAGTGATCAGCCAAGACATGTTTGCGTCTTCAGCTTTTCACTGACCTAAGAGGCTAATGTATCTAACAAGTAATAAAAGCGTACACCCCACCAACAAGCATTGTGCAGACTGCATGTGCAGACCATCACACTTGATTCAAAATATGCCAAGTTGTTAAGTAATCTCAAGTAAATTTGGTCACTTGGTTTCTGACACTAAATGGCTATTATTTATAATAATAAAAGCAGTAAATAGCAGAACATGTTTAAAGCTGGGCTACACTAAGGATTTTTAGCCTGATTTAACTCTGATTTGCCCCTTCTGACCAATTTTCACAATCTGAAGCGATTTTCCAGTTTAGTAGCCCGATCTGAGACATTGACAGTGCAAGTGATCTGGTAGTGTGAAGTGGGAAACGAGTCAATCTTTAGTGTTCCGATCTACCACTGAAATGATCTGAGGCCTTCTATTATTTTCAAACATGTTTTTTTTAATCAGTTAGGATTTTATACATAATGTAGGATATGGCCAGCTTAACATTTATTTCCAGTCAAGGCAGGGGTTACCTCTACCATTTCATTCATGTCCTACAACTGCTGCTTGTCAGCTGTTTAACCACTAGCCCTGGCTGAACTCACTTACTGACAATGAGTGACGAAGTTCTAAGTAGAAGTAGAGAGACAGGATAAATATTTCCATGTGCTCAACTTTTTTTTTTTTTTTTTCATTTTAAAAATATAGTCTTGTAACAAATTACTTTCCATCACAATACCATCACATACCTATTTCCAAATAGAAATGATAAATGTGAAGTACCTGTCTGTTAATTTCTCAGTTCATTATTTTGTGTAGTTAATCGCAATTATTTGCATCTGAGGCAATAATCACATCTGGGGTAAGGAGGAAAATTGTGTAAATGAAATATTTTGCCAAACTGTCACTTTAAGTCTGTAGTACCTGACTGAATCTATCTCACTCTATAGGTGTGTCCTGGGGAACACCACTATCCTGGCTGAGTTTGTGAGTGAGGAGGAAGTTGCGCGTTACTTTACACATTCCCAGAGCTCCGGGGTGGCGGGGTCACCTGAAGGTTCGACTGCCTCTGAGCCAGCCGTGCGAGAGGGAGAGAGAGAGAGGGAGCGGAGTGCAGTAGGAGCAGGAGCAGGAGGAGTAGTGGGAGATGCAGGTGGAGGCGAGGCTGCAGCACCCTGGCAGGGCCTTGACGTTTCAGGCCCTTTGACGGGCAGCCCAGCCATGGAAGGACCCGGACTGGCCCTCTTTAGCCAGTGGAGCAGCAGTGGGGCAGAGGGGCAGGGGGGTGGAGTCTGGGGGGGAGTAACCCCCGGTTATCATGGCAGCAGTCTTTGGGGTGCTCCTCAGATGGAGGACAGCCCATCAGGCCTGTTGCCAGGCGACCTGTTAGGAGGCGGTGCCGACCCTCTGTGATTGACACGGAATGTTGAGAATTGACCTTAAAACACTGGTACATGGACTCAACACACACACAGACACACACACTAGACCATGGACACCTACAAAACTGAAGACACTTAACATGCATATTTAGAACAGACAGGCAGACACACACAGCCACACATATTTAAAGCCAGACATTTCCAGATTAACACTGGGCGTAGTCAAATACACTATTGTTCAGAAGTTTGGAATCGCTGTTCAAAAGTTTGAAATCAATGTTTTTTTAATAATATAAAACCAGTTCGGTTGCAGAAAAGTATATAATTATTATAATATGTTACTCCCGTGCCCCTGAGGATTTCATGTCTGATAGTCCAATAATCATATTGGCAGATACTTGCTTTAAAATAATCAGCATTGGACAGATGTTTGGATTCGACCTATATTGTAAACCGGTATTTCAGTAGCATATTTATTGTATTCTGGAGGAGTACAGTGTTTAGGTGACCCCAGGTTACAGAGCCAGAGTGTTTGCATTTTATTCATGTTATTCATTCTCTGTAATGCTAATCCAGGTAGATGTATTTCTGATTTCTGCATTTTATAAATGTTTATGTAGGCAAATATGTACATGAAAAGTATGCAATATCAGCATAGGCCCATAGGCATGGTGCATTGCTAGTTTCAAATAATTAGTAAGATACTAGAATGCATAAAATAAAAGTGAAGAAATGTAAGATATGTCAGGATGATGGACAGAGCTCTAGAAGATTCTGAAAGGACTGTATAACATTGATAATGAAGTTTTAATAATATTAATATCCAGAATTCATCATATTTAATAATGATATCCCATCTCTGAACAAAACATCCAAACATACCTCTTGCCGAATAGTTTGTAATATTTAAATCCATGTTGTATAAGTTATTGTTATATAGTACTGTGTAAAAGTCAGAGATCGCCTTCATTTAATTCCCAGTCAAAACAGCCATTTAGTACAAGTTATTCATTTTTCACAGCATCAGGAGAAAAAGCAGAAAAAAAATACAGCTTTCAATCTTTTTGGGAGATTTTTAGTCTTTCAAAGTGATCAAAGAGATATTTTTCCACACATCCAAAGTTCAGTCTTAGTAGTTGGTTGCATTTTCTATTTCTCACAAGCCAAGTAATCTCAGACACATTCAGTGATGTTAAGGTCTGGACTCTGGAGCAGCCTGTCCAATGCTTTGAGAACATCAGCAGCTTCTTTGTTTGATTTGTACATTTTCTTCTTTCTTGTCTGTTTCCTTTTTTTCAGTAACGTTTTATTGACAGCAACACAGTCTTTTATACGGAAGTCCGGAGAGGTCATGAGCCGTTGCTATAATTTTCCGGATTGTTATCTTGAGATAACAAAAAAAGTAACTTATTTCAAGATAACAAAATCGTTATCTTGAGAAAAAAAGTTAATTATCTCAAAATAACAACCCAGAAAAATTATAACTATCTCATGGCCTCTCTGGACGTCCTTACTTTTAGGATCATTCATCCTTTAAGTTGTCTTCTCAAAGTGGAAGGATGAACAGGAACACCTGTGCATTTTTTCAGATTTGAAGCAAGAGTGGACCTCATTTCTCTCCGGTCTCTTACTGAAGAAAGCTTTAAGTACTGTTTATCTGATGAGGACAGTTTTGGTGGTCTAAAAGGTCCCATTTTCTCTATATCTGTTACATTTTTTAAACTCTAATTTTGCAAGTGGTTTACTTTGTATATAGACTTTAGACATTTCTTTTGAAAAGTGAATAACTTGCACTTAATGGCTCTTTTAATTGGAAACATAATAAATGAAGGATGGATTTAACACAGTACTGTATTTAACATAACAAAAAATATCAATATGGCGAGTGGCTCCAGACTTTTGAACGGTAGTGTACACAAAAGGAAATTAGCCTGCACATGCTCTCTCACACACACATACACAGTGGCAGCAGTAGGGAAATGCTTACAGACATTCTATTAGCCAGGTTTAAGCTATAGTGGGTTTGAATGCAGGGAGTGTTTGGCCTCCTTTCATGGCGAAACGATTTCATACTGCTGCACTCGTTTACTGGACATCAGGCGCAAGTCCAGGGTTCCACTTCATTTCACCTTTTGCTTCACAAACACATGCACACACTTTAATCCGCCTGACCGATAGTGTTGTGACAGTGATGCTTGCATTGCGATTTGTTTTGCATGAGTATATAGCAAAGGGCAATCTGTATGTCTACCCATTAAGGATACTCAAACACAGACACACACACACAGACACACACATACAAACGCACTGATGCAAGCACACCTCCTGAAGTGAGACTTTTTGTTGTCATTTATGTGTGTGTGTATGTGTGTGTGTGTGTGTGTGTGTGTGTGTGTGTGTATGTGTGTGAGGAGTTGAGTTTAATAGACCTTCCACTGTCCTCTTTTTTAGGCTTCCTGTGTCACCTCCACTATGGGCTGAATGTTGTTCTTTTATGTACGCGTTTGTGACGGACATGTACAGTCTCTTGTTTAAGACACAGTGTGAATGAGTGAGAGTGAGAAGGGCTGAGTCTAATGCGCATGTGTGCACTTTACTGTTTTTGCTATAGTGTGTGTGCGTGTGTGTGCGCGCGAGTGGCTGCTTTTGTTTATTGTGTACTCTACACTGTGCTGGTACTCTGGCATTAGCGGGTTTCTGCGACGTATGTGGTTTTTTTTTAGTATATACACTCATGTAGCCTTTTTTATCGGCTGAACTGCAATAATGATTCTAAAGAGCATTTTTAAGACACGAGCGTGTGAAGGCCAAAACTGATCTGTCCCCAGCAGCCAGGAGGTTTACACACACCGCTAAAAAGAGATATTGTATGTTTCATGTTTGTGCTGTTGTTTTTTTCTGTTTTTGTTTTAATTTAAGACAGACTTTTAACACTCCTTTTCAGTGTTTCCTTTTTGGAGATTTTACAGAGGACAAAAGAAGAGTTATTTAAATGAAAGAAAAAAAGAGAGTTCTATAATAAAGATGAAGAGATTGGCTTGGATATGTGTATTTATTTTTTTTGGGGTCTATAGTAAGAGAACAGTGAGAAAGCGCCCACATGAGTAACATGCTATAATACATACTATAGTAACTACATTAACAATGGTCATTACGATAACTATAGGAACTGTAATAGCTGTTACTCGAATGGCTACAGTAACTGTAATAACAATAGTAACTGACTATAGAAACTGTAATAGCTGCAGTAACACTAATGGCTTTTGTAACTTTAAAAGCTGTAGTAACTCTGACTACAGTAACTAATAGCTACAGTAACTAATGGCTATAGTAACTAATAACTGTAGTAGCTGCAGTAACTCTAGTAGCTATAAGAACCTTAATAGCTACAGTAACTCTAATGGCTAAAGTAACTAATAACTCTAGTAACTCAAGTAGCTATAGTAACTCTAATGGCTATAGTAACTGTAATAGCTGCAGTAACTAATGGCTATAGTAACTAATAGCTGTAGTAACTCTAATGGCTATAGTAACTAATAGCTGCAGTAACTAATGGCTATAGTAACTGTAATAGCTGCAGTAACTCTAATGGTTATAGTAACTGTAATAGCTGCAGTAACTAATGGCTATAATAACTAATAGCTGCAGTAACTCTAATGGTTATAGTAACTGTAATAGCTGCAGTAACTCTAATGGTTATAGTAACTGTAATAGCTGCAGTAACTAATGGCTATAATAACTAATAGCTGCAGTAACTCTAATGGTTATAGTAACTGTAATAGCTGCAGTAACTCTAATGGTTATAGTAACTGTAATAGCTGCAGTAACTAATGGTTATAGTAACTGTAAAAGCTGCAGTAACTCTAATGGCTATAGTAACTGTAATAGCTGCAGTAACTCTAATGGTTATAGTAACTGTAATAGCTGCAGTAACTAATGGTTATAGTAACTGTAAAAGCTGCAGTAACTCTAATGGCTATAGTAACTGTAATAGCTGCAGTAACTAATGGTTATAGTAACTGTAAAAGCTGCAGTAAGTCTAATGGCTATAGTAACTGTAATAGCTGCAGTAACTCTAATGGTTATAGTAACTAATACCTGCTGTAACTCTAATGGTTATAGTAACTGTAATAGCTGCAGTAACTCTAATGGTTATAGTAACTAATACCTGCTGTAACTCTAATGGCTATAGTAACTGTAAAAGCTGCAGTAACTCTAATGGTTATAGTAACTAATACCTGCAGTAACTCTAATGGTTATAGTAACTGTAATAGCTGCAGTAACTCTAATGGTTATAGTAACTAATGCAGGTTTGTCCAAGCCTTTAATCTTCAGGGGCCAAAGTGGAATCAGATGAATATACAAGGTTGGTGGTTTCAAATAGACCTTTTATTTATATGAATATACTATATATTAGTAAAATACTTCAGAAATATCTTTCATTTTAAAAGTGAAATAAGAATTTCATATATAGGAAATATGTTTGTTTTTTCATGGATATGGTGTTAAAGTAACATTTTGGCAAGCCAAATCAAACGTCATCATGGGCCAATTTTGGACAAGCTTGTGCTAATGGCTAGCTATTGTAACTGATAGCTAGTAGCTGCAGTAACTCAAAGCAATAGTAACCTTGAAGGCTATAGTGACTAATAGCAATAGGAACTCCAGGAAGCTATAGTAACGCATAGCTGTAGTAAATCAAAATACGGCGATAGCAGCCTAACTATATTAGATGTAATAGCTGTAATAATTTTAGTAGCTATAGTATGTCAAATGACTTCAGGAATTATAGTAACTGTAATAGCTGTAGTAACTGGTAGCTATAATAACTAATAGCTGTAGTAATTCTAATGGCTATAGTAACTGTAATACACTCTATGGCCAAAAGTAAGGAAGCTTGGAGCTCTGTAAGTTTCCGTGGTCTACCGCTTTGTGGCTGAGCTGCAGGTGCAACCAGATGCCTCCATTTCACAATAATAGCACTTACAGTTGAGCAGGTTGAGCACAGCAGAAATTTCATGAACTGAACTGTGGCAAAGGTGATGTCCTATAACAGAGCCACGTTTAAAGTCACTGAGCTCATCAGTACGATCCATTCTACTACCAGTGTTTGTCTACGGGGATTGCAAGGCTATATGCTTGATTTTATACACCTGTCAGCAATGAGTGTGGCTGAAACACCTGAACTCAATATTTAGGAGTGGTGTCAACATACATTTGGCCACATAGTGTAGCTGTAGTAACTCTAGTAGTTATAACTATAGTAAGTAATAGCTGTACAGCTATTAGTTGCTTAATGTAATTATAACAGTATGCAGTAGACTACTGTGAACAGAACCACGCAGAGACGTGCATTGGAGATCAGAAAGCACTGTGTATAATCTTGTTGGTAGACATTACCCTTTCATTCTGATCTGGGGCCAGTCTTGTGCTTGGCCTTACAATGGTTGAGCGAGAATGACCTACAGAGTTTAGTTCCAACTCCAGTCCCACAAATCTGTCTCTAATATTTAGATGCTCCTGCTGACCTTGATTAGGTGAGATTAGGATTAAGAAGATAGAGCTGGTCCTGGTTCAGTGTAAAAGAGCAGCGTCTGCCTGGAGTCTGAAATGCAGACATTATACAGATGGGGTAACACAATATATTGTTTGTTAATTAATAATGTGATATTGATTTTTTGCAATAACGACATTTGCAAAGGGACGTTTTTTAGTATGTGCTGTGAACATTTTGACCAACTACAGATGATCCAGATAAGAATCTGTGGGCCCATCAAGACATTCACATAATCCAACAAACATAAATCATGTTGGTTAAAAATAATACACGTCTGTCTTTAACCTCATTAAAGAGGAATTCCACCCTTTTTCCCAAATGATTGCATACAGAAACGTTTGATGTGGTCACTTGTAGAGAAACATACTGACTCAGATTACTGACCCAGGAGATGTGATATCTACAATGTAAATATAGCTATTTTATTTACAATCCAAAACCACCAGTGAACCTACATGTGTCTACAGAGTTTTATATGTAATGTTGATGATGGTAAATTGTGGTACATTCAGTAAAAAGTTTTCTTCTGGGACTGTTTTGCTTCACAACAACCTGTATGTACCCTTCTGCCATGAATGTGTTTTGAAAAATAGGTTATAGGCCAAAACCTTCTCAGGACTATCATTTAACAAAGTTGCTGGTATCAGATACTTATTCGTAATCATTTTATATAATAACATGTTTGTGTTTTAGCTTTTAAAGGTATTACACTCTTCAGACATCTGGTTCCTATCACCACCGCTGTGAACAGTTCTGTCTCTGGAATGGAGCATTTCACATCAAACCTATGGAATTCCCCTTAAAGGATTCAAAAATATATTTGTATATAAGTATTTGCATATTGTCACTGTTTGAACAAAACTTTCTATCTAGAAATGGTACATTTTCCGGAGAAGTAAAAAACATTCTTGTACTGGAGGTTAATGTAAAATGATTTTTTACCGATAATTTGAGCCATTTCTTTTAGACTCATTTCCAAAAGCTATGATCAAATTAAACAACAGAAATGTGTGTAAACAGATAACTACATTGTAAAATTAGCTTACAATGTAAAGGGCAGCTGTTGTTTATAATTTATAAAAAGTAACAGTGCTGCTGGAGTTTTAAACACTGTGTCCACTCTATTAGACACTCCTACCTGTAAAGTCAGAAACGATAGCTCATCTGCTGCTGCACAGTTTGTGTTGGTCATCCTCTAGTTCTTCATCATTGGTCACTGGACGCTGCCCACAGGACGCTGCTGGCTGGATCTTTTGGTTGATGGACTGTTCTCAGTCCAGCA
Source organism: Colossoma macropomum (assembly GCF_904425465.1). Classification (NCBI taxonomy): domain Eukaryota; kingdom Metazoa; phylum Chordata; class Actinopteri; order Characiformes; family Serrasalmidae; genus Colossoma; species Colossoma macropomum. The sequence continues at coordinate 1,263,742 of NW_023496050.1, forward strand.
GTGACAGTGAGGTGTTTAAAAACTCCATCAGCACTGCTGTGTCTGATCCACTCAGACCAGCGCAACACACACTAACACACCACCACCACATCAGTGTTACTGCAGTGCTGAGAATGATCCACCACCCAAATAGTACCTGCTCTGTGAGGCTCCATGGGGGTCCTGACCACTGAAGAACAGGGTAAAAGGGGGCTAACAAAGTATGCAGAGAAACAGATGGACTACAGTCTGTAATCGTAGAACTACAAAGTGCACCTACATAGTAAGTGGAGCTGATAAAATGGACAATGAGCGTAGAAACAAGGAGGTGGTCATAATGTTATGCCTGATTGATGTACTTTAAAAATATGTTTATTGTTATTATTATAAAAGTTATACATATAAATAAATATCTAAACATATATTTACATATGTAGAAATATATACATGTATAGAAACTGTTGTCAAAGATTGAATAAAAATTTGTGTGAACAGATAATTTCAGTACATTAGTTGTAAATAAAATGTTTATGTGTAAATATTTATTGATGCATATTATGCAAGCACAAATGAGCGGTAGGGTATTTTGGTTAGACAGCTTTTAAAAATATATTATGATTATTATAGGACATTCTCCTTTTGCCATCCTCAGTGCAGGCAGTAGAGGGGGAGGCACACTAAGCCTCATTGCTGCTGAACAGGGAGCTCAGCCGACTCTAGGAGAGGGACAGTGGGATATGACATCCGCCACAATCCGCTCCCATCCTCAGCCGCCCTCGGCTCAGCGAGCCTGACAAACAGCGGATCAGAAACAGCATCGAACCAGCTGTCGGACAAGCCAAGTATCGGGTGAGTTCGGTACCGATGGGCCACCGAAACCAGCGGGGAAAAACGGCTCGGGATTAGGGGGGTTGGTCTCGGCCAAGCTGGAGCAGCGAGTGCAGGGGGAGGGGGCGGATAGAGCTGAAACTCCGTTAGCTTAGCGCTGCTCCACTGTCAGCGAGGGTGCGGCTATGAAAACAACATAAAAATACACACTTTAGTCGTCTGACTGTCGAACGTAACAGTCTGGTAGAAGAAACTGGGGGTAAGTAAAGCGCTTTCTTAAGGAGAGGACTGGCTACTACGGCTGTACACTTACACTGAACACTGTTAGCTAGCATGCCTGCTAGCTACTGTTACTAACAGCTGGCGTTTTAACTGCAGCGTCGAGCTGACAGGCTGCGTAATGTTTCTATCATTGTATAAGCTAGTAAACATAGTAACTACAATAACCATGGTAGCTATAGTAACCACGATATCTGTAGCTGTAGTAACTGTTGTTGATCTAGTAACTATAGTAACGGTAGTACTGTAGTAGCTGTAACTGCTGCGATAACTAGTAAATATAATAGCTAACTATAGAAACTAGGTGCTGTAGTACGTTAAGTGTAGTAACTGTAGTAGCTATAGGAATTGTAACTGTAGTAACTACAGTAGCCATGGTAACTGTAGTAGCTGTTACTGCTACAGTAACTGTAGCAGTTGTACTTAACTACTGCAGCTCTAGCAGCATTAGCCTAACTAGTGCTAGAGAAGGTAGCTTATAGTGTCTCTGCCTGCACTGTTAGCTGTTACATTTGCTTGGTTGTAAGTTGAGATAAATGTGAAGAAATATGTCTCAACATATTAACAGGCTGCAGTATTTAGCTCTTGTTGACACAGTCAAAAATACGTTGAAAATCTGAGCACAACTAAGTTAAACATGACTACAATTAGCTACTGTTCTGGATTATTTTTATTCATGCCTGAAGGTGTTTTTGAATGACACAGCATCCAAATCCTTTCTCCATCAAACATCAGCAACATAATACTGACTGTTAGAAAACTGAAGGATGTTGTTTGGTCAATCAGCACAGAAGGGCGGTAATGAGACTGTGGGGTCAGTAATCTGGACTTCTCTACTCACTCAGTCTCAGACATGGCTGAGGAACATGTGAGTTTTTAGACTCTGAATAAATGATGAAATCTCTCCAGCAGCATCACGTGCAGGCTGGCTTCTGCCAGGGTTTCTCAACAGTCTCACACACACACGCAGCTCTCCTAGCTTGGCACACTGGCGTGTCTGTCTCTGTACTTACACGCTCAGGGTGTGCTGAACAGCTGATGGATAATTCCAAGATTCAGCAGAGTCACTTCAAAAACTGGGGCTGCTCTCCAAGCTAGCTGAATAACTGGCATTTTCTGAGTCAGTTCTCGAGCCGGACATATGATTAAAGTCCTTTCCAAAACTGGAAGTATGGTTTATGTCAGTTCCCTAACTGGGTGTGTGGCTTGTCTCAGATCCCTAGCCGGATGTATAGTTTGAGTCACATGCAGAATTTCACATTTGTGCATATCCGCTTGTCCCGCATACAGCAGTTTAGCCACGTACGCTCACAGAAGTTATAACTAGTGTTTCTGTCTGGTCAGCTATAACAGTGAGGCACAATACAGGACAGCCATATACATACATATATCAGTTTTAAAGGCACAGTAACAAAAATAGCATGTGTTATTCAAAGAACTGGTATTAGAAAATGATTAGAAAATGGTCATATAAAAATGAATTATGATCATTTTTGGTACATAACATCACACAAAAATAAAATGCAAGAAAAAATGTTGGATTTGGCTCTTTAAGATAGTTCTGTAAATGAACATATGGTTTGAGTCAGATCCATAGCAATTTGTAAAAATGACCGAATATTTAGTGGGGATGCACCAAGATATTGGACAAATGTTTAGATTTGACCAATTTTTATTTTTTATTTTTTATGATGTAATTATCTTACTCTAGATGGGGTCGGATTCACAAAAGTTTCTTAAGGAAGAAGATCTTTTTAAATGTGTGTTTTTTTTCTTAACTGAATTTTTAAGAAAAAAAAGATCTTGAAGAAAAACTTTTCTTAACTGTTTTCTTAAGAATAGTTCTAAGAACAAGTAGTATTTTTGAAAATATTATGTTCTTAAATGTTTTCTTAACCTTATAACAGCCTCACACTTGTCTTAGGCTGTAAGAGTTGACAAGGTAAACGTCTAAATTTATCCGCTCCTGCCCATCCTCGTCTCTTGTTTTCCAGTCACCCCACAATTATTGTATTTTCCAAGGAGGATTTTTTCCTGTTGGCTATTTCTTCCACCATATCTTCTAGTTCCTGTTTGATAACTAATTTGGTTCAGTGTATTTCACCCATTTTGCTGTCCTCTGAGCAGATTAAACTTAATAACGGAAATAAAAAGTTAATACAAATTCAAAATGTATATTGCGCCATTTATGATACGGGGTAAAATGCAGTGTAGGCTACATAAGAAAACTATTTTAGAAAAAGAAAATATAAAGAAAATAAGATTATCTTAAGAGGATATTTGAGAACCTCTGAAGTGTTTTTTGAGAATTGCATTAAAGGACATTCTGCATTTTTAACCTACAAATATATGTTGTATTTTTCTATATTGCTATTTCAGGTGAATTTAGTACCAATTCCTCCTCTTTTAAGATGTCTGTGTATTGGCATCAGTACAAATCCCATTGTTGGTGCATCCCTAATATTTAGCTCCATGTAATCAGCATATCTACAGTGTAAATATAAGATTTGTACTGAAATGCATAATTGACGTGTGTGTCTGTGTGTGTCTGTGTGTGTTGCAGTTGACAAGGAGCATGGATCTGCGAGTGGGAAGTAAGTACCGGCTCGGCCGCAAGATCGGCAGTGGCTCTTTTGGGGACATTTACCTCGGTAAGACATATTCTTGTAGTAAAAAACTCTGCTTTGTACTTCTGTTGTCATGCACACACATCAACCATCCTTTCATCATTGGTCAGTTTGTGACTGCAAGACCACTGTTGACCAGATATTATTTGGGTGGTGGATCATTTTCTTAGAACAGCAGTGACGTTGACATGGTAGTATGTATGAGTGTATCAAACGCAACAGCGTTGCTGGAGTTTACACACACAGAGTGTCATTACTACCACCACCCAAAAATATCCGGCAAACAAACAGGGCTAGAGGATGACTAACACAAACTGTACCACAACAGACGGGCTACAGTCTCTTAAGTGTACACCAGCAAGGTAGAGCTGCTAGGTTGAGGTTCCTATTTAAGTGCATGCACACACAGTACATCGTTTTCAAATACATGCTGGTTTGTTGGTTCTCAGGTTCTAACATCGCCACGGGGGAGGAGGTGGCCATCAAACTAGAGTGTGTGAAGACCAAACACCCACAGCTACACATCGAGAGCAAGTTCTACAAGATGATGCAGGGAGGAGGTAAAGAAGGAGAAAGATGTAGAAGGAAAGTGAGGTTATGTTGTGAGTTCATGGGGCTGCTGATCTAGAAGTATCTTTTAAATTTAGAAATAATTAAACTATTAAGATCTAAAGAGTCATTCAGAGTTGTTTGATGTAAAATGCTAAGTTCTGGAGAAACTTAGTCAGGGTCATTCACAGCAGTGGTGATGGGAATCAGACATAGGAAGTTGTCCCCTCTTTTGTGGCTGTGACAGCCTCCACTCATCTGGGAAGGCTTTGGAGTGTGTCTGTGGGAATTTGTGCCCATTTAATCAAAAAAAGCATTTGTGAGGTCAGGCACTAATGTTGGTCAAGAAGGCCTGGCTCACAATAAACATTCCAAGCTATCCCAGCGGTGTTCAGTGGGATTGAAGTCAGGGCTCAGTGCACTGGACTTCACTCTTCAAACTCTTTAGGGCATTTCTTTTGGACCTCGCTTTGTGCACAAGGACACAGTCATACTGGAACAGGAAAGGACTTTCCCCAAAGCCATAAATTTTGAAGCATGTATTTCTCTGAAATGTCTTTGTATGCTGTAGCATTAACACTACCCATCGCTGGAACTAAGGGGCCTAGCCTAAACCCTGAAAACAATTATCAATAATCCTTTCTCCAACAAAGGAGGAATATTCCAGTAGGTGGTTATCTAGCATTGGCCAAAGCTAAGTTTGTCCACCGGACTGCCAGATAGTGAGATGTGATTCATCTCTTAAGACAACGCGTTACCACTGCAACAGAGTCCAGTGGTGGTGTGCTTTACACCACTCCCACTGACACTTAGCATTGCACATTATTATCTTAGGCTTTTGTGCTGCTGCTCTGTCATGGAAACCTATTTCATGAAGCTCCTGATGCACAGTTCATGTGCTGATGTTGCTTCCAGAGGCAGACTGGAACTCTGTAGCGAGTGATGCAGCAGAGGATATACTATTCAGCACGCTGCAATTCAGCACTTGCTGGCCCTGCGCTGTGAATTTGCACGATCTATCGCTTTGTGGCCGAGCTGTTGTTCCTAGATGCTTCCATTTGACAATAATAGCCTAATACAGTTGACTGGGGCAGATCTAGCATGGTAGAAATTTAAAGATCTGACTCATAGTGAAAGGTGGCATCCTATGACCATTTCAAGTCTAAGGTCTTTGAGCTCTTCAGTACAACTGATTCTACTGCCATGGAAATTGCATGGCTATGTGCTTAATTTTATGCACCTGTTAGCAATGTATGTGGCTGAAACTCTTGAACTCAATACTTAGGAGGGGTCTCCACATACTTTTGGCCATATAGTGTAGTTTAATGTCTCTAAAAGCTACCTCACAAAAACAAATACAAGAAATTGTTATGCATATGCTGCCTGATGCCCGAGACATTGTTTTACGGTAGTGAAGTTTCTGTTAATGAACGGATATCCTTAGGGCTGGATCTGGATTCTTAGTCTTTTAGGTGATAGCACTCTATCAGGCCCAAAATCAGTAGCACAAAAATGTAGTAGCAAGCCAAGGAATAGATACAAAAACATGTTTTATTATTACAATTACTTTTTTTTTATATTGTTATTGATTGAAACAAAGGGTGGCTCTTTAGATATGAGCTAAAACTACAGTTGTCTGGTACAGCACAACTTACACAAGGTAATTTCTCCTCAATGGACGATATGCCAACATGTTTTTTCAGAGTGATATAGTTCCACTTTTTTTGGACTAGTTAGCCTAGTTAGCAGTAAAACTGCACTACGTTTGCCTTCTCGGTCACATCTTTAACAAAGCATCTTTGGCAGTGCACTCATTCAGGCCCTTGTGTTTGGAGTGGCAGAGTATACATACTTATGAATACCAGCAAAACCATCATATTTTTCAATCTTGGTCAAACATAAAAGCGCAGTCTCGTTGAGTTGTTAGTCTATATTTTCTTCCATCTTCCTGTGCTGAAACCTTGAGGCCCGAGTACCCCAATAGTGATTTTAGTATTCGAATACTGGCACCTCAAACAGTGAATGGAGTATTCAAGTACCTGTGAATGTCCCTAGTATTAAGTACAATAGTCTTGTGGCTTAAATTAAACTTCAGACATCAAATATGCCTGACTGACTATAAGGGAAGAATTGGGTAAATTAGATTTTTTTAAACATTACAGTGTATGTGTAATATTCTACTGTTTACTAATTTCTGTGTATGTGTGTGTGTGTCTCAGTGGGAATCCCCTCTATAAAGTGGTGTGGAGCTGAGGGAGATTATAATGTGATGGTGATGGAGTTGCTGGGTCCCAGTCTGGAGGATCTCTTCAACTTCTGCTCCAGAAAGTTCAGCCTGAAGACTGTCCTGCTGCTCGCTGACCAGATGGTAACACAGACACACACATCATTCTGTATCATTTTGTCTATGCGATATCTAACATGTTCAGCTGTTCTGGAAATGGTAACACATCAGTAAATAGCATAATAATATATTATGTATGCTAAATGCTTTCACTGCAGAGCTACTGGTTTTCCTGCTTCTGGTTCCACATCCAACACCTTATTCATCAGTTGCTTTAAACCTCACAAAGTTGTTGAGTAATCTCAAATAGCCTGGCTTAGGTGGTTTCTGACTATGTACGACATACTGGTATCTATGAAAATGGACAAATCTAAAGCACTGTTTCTTTGTGCTCCTCAGATCAGCAGAATAGAGTACATCCACTCCAAAAACTTCATCCACCGGGACGTGAAGCCTGATAATTTTTTAATGGGCCTGGGAAAGAAGGGCAATCTTGTTTACATCATCGACTTTGGCTTGGCGAAAAAATACAGAGACGCCCGCACGCACCAGCACATCCCCTACCGTGAGAACAAGAACCTGACTGGCACGGCCCGCTACGCCTCCATCAACACGCACTTGGGAATAGGTACTAACACATGCACACACAGCTCAGTATTGCCAACACATTTTCAGACAGAGGCATCATTTTAGCATATACAGGTTTAGGAGTAGTAGCATGCCAACTGCCACATGTCAATTCCAATATATAGTTAAGTGTTTCTAAATCTAACTGTAGAGGGGGTGAGGGGTGTTTAGTGGGGGTACAGAGGGCTCGAAACGTTCCCAGAAATCATCAAAATTATCATATCTTCAGCTATATGACAGTTTTTTGTTTTTTTTTTATATATACACTAGTTTTTTTTAATTGCTACATTCAGTAGTACTTTGAAAGTTGTTTACTTTTTATTTGATGTGTGGTTGTGCTCTTCTTTCATAGTATTCTAAAGCAGCAAAGGCAAATAACAATGTTTATTTAATAAACATAATAACTACCATGTACTACTAACATGCAAATATTAAAAAGCCTGCAGTACTGTTAAAATCATGTTTGGTGATCAGTGTACAGGACTTGAAGGACATTTACAGGACTTTAGGATTAGGGACTTGACTTGCAACTCATTGACTAAATCCCCACCTCTGGGGTCTGGTAAGAGCTGCAATTCAGATGTTTGTTTACAAGGAGATACATTTATTCAGTTTCAGTTGATAACATAAATAAAAATTAGTACTATTACTATTAATATTAGTAGAATAATAATTTTGTACGTAGTTTGACCAGAGGAGGATGGGTCCCCCCATGTGAGCCTTGGTTCCTCCCAAGGTTTCTTCCTCAACTGAGGGAGTTTTTCCTTGCCACTGTCGCCCCTGGCTTGCTCACCTGGAGGATTTACATTTCATGTTGAAACTTTGTTCTAAACGGATTTCTGTGAAGCTGCTTTGTGACAACATCAGTTGTAAAAAGCGCTATACAAATAAATTTGATTTGATTTGATAAAGGCACAGAACTGATGTTGGTTAAATTGCTGGTAAATGTACACCTGACAACCACAAACCTATTGACAGTGTAGCCAGTAAAGGTAATACTGACGCTAGCAAACACACAGACATGAATCATGATGTTAACACTAATCAGCAGTGATAAATTAGCCTGGTACCTTATCACCTTGAACTATAGAAAACTAACTCAAGCCCATCAGAGTCCAAGCAAAGCTGCATGGTTGCTATTGTATGTAAAGTCTTAGGCTTCAGACTACAAGCTGTTTGACCACAGCATCCAATCATTGCATTAATTTACATCCCAGGAAAATTACAGTGAATCACTGTGACCATCAATCGCCTAATAATAACAGGGCCTAATTTGTATAAATATTTTTTGAATGCCAACCCCTCCCTTTCTTAATATCACAGGTGTTGATATCACACATTGAGATGGTAAGACAGTCATTTGCATTTGATGAAAATTTGTTGAACATTTGCCAGTGCAGCATGCCTACACATATATACAGTATCACTAGAGATAGCACACACATTATTACACACACATTGATCAGTAATGAACACTGTGTACATTTAAATTAAAGCTTGCCACACATAGTCACTTTGAGGCCAGACTTTAACTATATTCATCTCAGTAAAATCAAGATATTAAAATGATAGTCTGGCAAACAATCAAATTTACACATACATCCCTTTGCCTGAAAAATGGACAGAGGAATGGATAAATTTTGTTTATTAATGAACTGTTCCTTTATATAGCCTTATATCAGTAAATGTGTGTTGACACGACACGACCCGACCTGACGATAAATTGCCAAAGAAATAATTGCAGTCAGCAAGTTAATTGTCTTTATTTGAAAGACAATTAAATTGTGTTAAAGTACAAAATAGATGATTAGCTGTCTTATTGGCTGAACAAGCTGTCAGTAGCTTCAAACTGATGACAGAAACAGCTCAAATAAAAATTATTCACTACTGGCCTAGGTGTTGTAGAACAGGTTAGACGTTAGAACACGCTCTTTTTCTCTTTTTTTTTATTTATTTCTCTCTTTCTCTCTATCTCTGTATACTTAGTCGCACATACAGGTGACCTTTTTGCATTTTACTGTACTGTAACAATCAGCTTTTCACTGAATTGTTTGTCTCTATATTTTCTCTGCTTTTCTGTGATAAATTGTATCAAATACCCAAATAGTAATTTCAGTATTCAAATACTACCACCTCGAATGGTTAACTGTGTACTCAAGTACCAGTACACATCCTTATATAACACGGGTCAGAATTTAGAACTTTTAATTCTATTTATGTGATGTAAACAAAGGAGCGTGAAAGCTAACAGCTGTGGAAAATACTCAGCTTAAATAATTACGTTTAGAAGATTATATATGCCTGTTCAGAACATGCTTGTCCATACAGCCATTTGTTTTAATATTCTCTTTTATTTTTTGTATATAGAGCAGTCTCGGCGGGATGATTTGGAGTCTCTGGGCTACGTGCTGATGTATTTTAACCTGGGCTCATTGCCCTGGCAGGGTCTGAAGGCTGCCACCAAGAGGCAGAAGTATGAACGCATCAGTGAGAAGAAAATGTCCACACCTATCGAGGTGTTGTGTAAGGGCTACCCCTGTAAGTAGCCTGTAAGAATCTATTAAAAAGATAAAAGCATGCAGTAGTTTTATATAAATTCTCACTCATAGCTCATTGAAATAAGCAGAGAAATTCTGTAGAAAGTGCAGATACTTAACTTTCAAGCCACACTACATTAGTGTTTGTAAGTAGAAAAGGAGATATTTTATTATGAATTGAATTTGAAAAGGTTATTGTTGAGTGTTTTGCAAAAACATTTTTGCCATGTTTTAATTTTGACATAAAAAAAGAAAGGGAATGCAAATTAAATGGTCATGCCGTTACTTAATTACATAATTATGAGCAAAACAACAGTAAGTAAACATCTAAAGGTTAAAAAAAGCATCCACTGTAGCTGTTCTGTTTGATTGGAACATTATGTCTGTAAGTCATACATCAGTTATTCTCAAAATGTAAAGATTGAAACAAAGATTAGAGTTTCATGCATAACAGTTTCTATCTGATATTTGTTATATTCTTTGATTTTGTTGTGCATTTGTTTATTTTTTTTACTCGACAGCTGAGTTCTCCACATATTTGAATTTCTGCCGTTCGTTGCGTTTTGATGATAAGCCGGACTACTCTTACCTGCGGCAGCTTTTCCGGAACCTCTTCCACCGTCAAGGTTTCTCCTACGACTACGTGTTCGACTGGAACATGCTCAAATTTGTGAGTACCAAACCGCTTTTGATTCTGCGAAAAAAACAAATTTACACAATTTTTGAATTACCCCACATGTAGTAGGACAAAAATTACAGGCACATACTGTATTTATATCTATATTATACTTGTAGATTTTTTTTTACAGATAACAGTCTGTAATATAGGTTGAGAAACCATATAAATATGAAAATGCGATTAAATTAACTAGTCCTTTAAAATGTGTTTAGGCTAAACACCCTATGGACTGTACTGTAAACTGTAGTGCTGAAGAGCCACGGCTGATCCAGCTCAGCCAGCACTTCATAATCAACTAATCTGCTATATCTGGTACAAGGATTCCCTTTATTATTATTAGCAGAGATGCTGGTTCTAACTGAACTGAGCTTCAGCTTGTCTTTCAACATTACTTGGTGGCCCTTGCAGGAGAGAAGTGCTTGAAAGGGGGTGAGAAGCTCAACGTGGACCACAAGTGCTAACCGCGCTGCTTCTATACCACTCCACACTGCACTATACTGCACCATTTGTAATATGCTCCTGTGTTGATCAATGTAACGGTCATGAATACATGAAATGCCATTTTATGGTTTGAGGATGTTTTTTGATGATTGCCATAGTATCCTAAACCCATACTCGAGTATTCTGTGGTTTTTTAGACTCTATTATCCTCTTTTTGGATCTTAAAATAACATGTCTCTTTTGGTCTAAAATAAAATGATGAACTTCTAAAGTGAGAGTTGTGATCAGTAGGAAAGCAGTCCGGGAGTTGAACCAAAACAACAGAATGAAAATAAACCCAAGAAAGGAATTAACAAGTAAATGTTGATGCAATCTAAAATAGAACTGAGTAAAAATATATTACTCACTAAAGTGCTTTGATAGATAATAAAGGTCTTATCATTTAAAAATACTCAGAAAACTTTCCTCTCTATTTCTCTCTCTCTTTCTCTCCCCCCATCTGTCTCTGTCTCTGTCTCACTCAGGGAGCAAGTCGGGCGGTGGATGAGGGTGATCGGGAGCGGAGGGGTGAAGAGAGAGAAGGCGGAGGGGTGCGGGGGTCAGGGGTCAGAGGTCATGCTCCCCCTGGACCGAACCGAGTCAGAAATGGGCCCGAACAGCCATCCTCCAACCCTGCCTCCCGCATACAGCAATCAGGTAAAAAATGTATGAATGAAAAGAGAAAAATGTATGTGTTTCCCTATTTTTTTGTTTCTCAATTTGCAAATCAAACACACACAGAACAAAGGACTGGTCATCCCATAGTTCAGACCTCAGCATCGCTGAATGTGTTTGGGATTAATGGGATCATTAGAAGTAGAAAATATAATCAGCTTCTAAGACTGAACTTTGGAAGTGTGGAAAAATATCAGATTTCTTTCACATATCAGATTTCTTTATAAAAAAAAAAAAACTAAAAGCAAGTGTCCTGAAAAGAACGGAAGCTGTAAGAAAGGCAGAGACTGGACACATTAATCGCTGAAGAATTTGATATTATATCTAGTTGTTGAGGTTTCTTTGACTTTTGCATGGTACTGAATACTTTCTACAGAGTTATGTACTTTATACCTTGGTTGGAGTGTGCATAGTCCTGGTTTGTATGTCTCTACCTGTGTGCTTCTAGGTAACACATCACCACGGGCAATCTCCAGAGGAGAGCGGGACAGGAAGGTGAGCATGAGACTGCACCGAGGAGCCAACGTCTCATCATCACAGGTACACACACACACATTATTTCATCCTCACAAATACACACACTTCCAAACCCTGCAGGGAGTGTTCATATCCTCCACACCCTTCTCTTTTCTTCTGTTCATTCATTGCTCACTCTCTCTGCAGGTTAGCATGCCATATGAGCACCTTGGAAAGTGAGCTGTCCAACCACACACACAATGACAGGTGAGTAACACACACATCTGAATATTCAGACTATCTGTGTAGCCTTTGGAGCATTGAATACTCTTACAGTTAACAGGGATCTCAGTAAATAGCTTTACAGTGCACTGTGTTGAAGTCTGTGTGTGCAGTACAGCAGTCATGTCTATACCTTCTCTTACAGCGATAGTTTGGCAACAAATTAAAAAAATGCCCAGTTTCCCCGCTTACACTAAATGTAGTTAATCAGCCGAGACATGATTAGAGTCTGAAGTTTGCTTCTTCATTTTAGCACTGGATTTATGAGGCCACTGTTGCTATCAAGTTTGCTTATACCTCACCACATAGCATGGTGCTAAATGCATGCATATATCTTCACATACTTGCAACAAACCATGTCAAGTAGTTGATTCTTCACAATGTAAGTTTGGGGGATTTGGAGACATCTTTGGTGGAAATGTGTAAATGCACATAACCTGGAAGAGATTGTTTTATAACATGGGTTGTGCTTTAGGTTCTTCCTAGGCATGGAACTACTTAATGATGTATAAGTCTCCATTACTTGTTAGATACGTTATATTGGTAAGTGTCCAGTATATTTTAAAACTGACCCCCTGTTATATGTTTGTTGTTTCTACAGGGCTGCAAAACTCACTCACCTTCTTCAGATATTCTCAGAGGTTTCTTTTGTTTCATTTTTTAAAACATATTGCCAATGAACCTGAAAGTTTGGTTGGAGAAAAGTGTGGTGGGAGATGAACTGTGTAACACTCACCTCACCGCTATCCTCAAGGCTGAAGACTCCACTTCTTTACCCCATTGTTTCTGCCAACACCTCACTTTTCACCCATCATCCCTCACTCCTAAACCATGCTTGTATTATGAAGGCTCAGAGAGAAGCTGAACGTTGCTTTTAGTTGGGGTTTTGTATGTAAGGATACGACATTTGAGGTGGTTTTGTTATCAAGAATGATGATTATACACTCCTGTTTAGAATCTCTGTGTGTGCAAACGTCTTAGACAGTAATGAAATGAATCTGAGTGAGAAAGGCAAAAAGGGTTTGGAAGGTCTAATGTTAGTATAGGGCTGCAAAATATGTCGTTCTTTGATTGTTTTGGCCTTTGCAGTACTGAAGGCTGCAATGTGGATATGAGCCTGTAACCAATCACAGTCTTTTAACTGTGCTGTGAGTATCCTGACCAATCGCAGTTCCAGTTGAGTTTCTGTGGGTGCTTTGATGAATCAAGGTATTCATGTAGTCCAACAAAAGTAAAAGTGTTTTGAGTGGAATAATTCAGGCCAATCTTAATCAAGCCACATTCTTGACTCACAAATATGGTTTTAGTATATTGCAAGGCATATCACATTTGCAATATGTTGCAATATGAAAAAAAAAAATAGCTGTATATGGTGTTTCGTCCGTAGTGTGCAGTCTTAAGTCAGACTGCTGCAGCTTTGAAGCTGGTATAGAGGAACTTTAAAGGAAAATACCAGTGATTCTTCAGATTTTCTGCATTCAGTTGTTGAGTTGTTGAAATGGTGCATTGTAGAGAAACTTACCGAATCTGACAGTGGTGGGACAGGAACCAGGGGTTGCAATGTCTACACTACAAGTAGAACTATTTTATTTACTTTACAAAACAACTAGTGACCGTATTCTGTTTTTTATGTGTAATATTGATAACGGTAAATCTAAAAGGGAAAAAAAGTGGTACATCTGAAAAATAGTTATGTAGGGCCTTATTAGGCCTTATAGTATTTGGCCTTACAATACCCTGCATGTACCCCTTCGCCATAAGCTTATTTAAAAAAAAATGTTTTAGACCAAAATCTTCTCAAAACTATTAAACAAACAACGTCTCTGATTCAGGCATCAGGTGGCGTATTCGTAACTGTTTTACATAACTAGCTTTTGGAGGCATTAAACTCTTCAGACGTCTGGTTCCTCTTACCACCACTGTGAACATTTCCAAGTTGGTAAATTTTTCTAGATTGGAGCATTTCACATCACAGACCACTCTGAATGACTTTACATCTTAACCACTTAATTATGCATGAATATTTAGGAATCGGTGAAACGAACATCTGAAAGGAAAGAAGGATTGTAAGTGAAGAGTAGATGGAAAATGTCTTATATGTAAGAAAGGTGGTGACCAGTCTTGGAGTCAATGTCTTAATCAATTTGTGCTGTTTGCTCTGTTATGGTAGTGATTTGGAAGGAAGAAGCTAACATTAAAGCCAGAAAACTTGAAAAGCAGAAATGAGAGAGAAATAGAGGAAGAAATGTAGAACTCTTTCATTCCCCTTTTCACTTTTCTTCCCTCCTCCTCCTTCCAAAGATCTGTTTTTTTGTTGACTGTCCTGGTCTGCGTGGGTCTTTGCCTGACTTTACAGTGATTTTACGTTCAACGTGCCACGTTGCTACATCACCCTTTTATGACATCACTGTCCTGGTCACATGACCAGCCAGCATTCTTCACAACAGCTGATGATTTTATGATCATATTTTTTTTTTTTTTTGCGACGTTTTTCATATTGGATATCTGGTGGGAAGGGAGTGGGGCTATTTAAAAATGGGCAGGGCATAAGATTTCACTTTTTTCACTTTTTTTTTTTTTAACCTTCACTGTAAATATTTTTTAATTTTGGATTCCTGTGTAAAGCCAAATTGTTGTCAGGTATTTAAGATGTAATGTTGAAAAGATGCAAACAAAACTGAGGGGGTTAAAAAAAAACAAAATAATACTGATACTAAACTACGGGAGGGCGGAGACAATACACTACTGGCTGGGTCACAGTGTTGTATGTGTGAGAGAGAGAGACTTATTTCTTCAAAATGTCACTTTTTTCTATTAAATGTGTAGCTGCAGTGTGTGTCTGTGTAGTGGCAGTGTGCCTCTGATGTGTGTGCGTGTATGGATGATGGTACGGTTTGTTTCTGTCCTTTATGCACTCTCCATCACACTGCGGTCAGACTTCTCTCTTAATGTTTAATGATGTCATTGAATCACACTTACTGATTCATATACATGAATATAGAGTCCAATTTCAGGTGTATGTATGAGAGAGACCCAGTAGGAGTGGGGGGGTGGGTTGTAGGGGTGGGCTATTGTATTGTGTACTGATATCTTGTACAGTTCTTTAACACACTCACTTTATTTACAACAGTATTTGTGTATATTTTATGAAGTAATAAAAAATAAAAAAAAAACCTCACACTAATGATTCTAATAGTGTTGTCATTTCACTCGACAAAACAAAAGCAAATGAATGACTAATGATAATGGAAAATTTTAAGAAGTCCATCTAAAGGAAAACACATTTTCCTTACTTTTTTTTAATATAAAAACTTAGATGTAATTTGTAAACATTGTTAAAATAGCAAAATAGGTTAAAGTCGAAATAGGTTATGTCATATATATACATCTTCTAAATATGGCATTTTAGTTTGCAAATTTTAGTGCACAATTTCTGTTTATCTGCCTAGTTTAATGTTGAAAAAAATAAAACACAAAATATGCCATAATGTTTTATTTTTTCCCCCCACTATGTTGAATTCAGCCAGTAAACAGTGGATGTGTATTAAAGTGTGCAGAAGTGTATTCTCTGTAGAGGATGTGTTAACTTATTTGCACTTAGAAAATCAACTAAATGGAATTTGAGGAACGGTGCCCAAACTTTATATACAACTATATGCAACTAAGCTGCAAAAACAGCCTATTTTGAATTTGTTGTTTTTGGGATACTATAAAACCCATGCAATAATGTACAGTACTGTTCAGTGTTTATTTTAGCAGTAAAAGTGTTTTAACTCGTAAATACAATTCTTTACGAATGGATGCAAATAAACAAAAACTGTAAAAGCAATTTCTCACCTTTGACCAAGCTGGAAGAACAAAGTTTGGTTTTTTGCTGCTGGATGCTCCAGTTACATCGCATGGATTTGTAAAATTCCATTACCAACACGCTTGTTTTAACATTATGAAGCATTGATTAGCCAGACTTAGTGTTGGATGATAACAACAAATAATACTGGGCTGCCACAAGGAGAAGTTTGGAACAAGGTTAAATGAACACATTGACATATAATCACTATGTATTAATATTATTTGTATTCATCGTAACATTGGTGTCTTTCTGAGCAAATAAATGCTTACAGCCCCGATGAACAGCATTTAATTCTAATTTTCTCAGCTGTGTAAAACTTGTGCATAGTACTATATATTCATCTGTTCTACCTATGGTCTATTCATGCTGAGGTTACATGGAGCGTTTCAGCCCAGACTGCATTTTGAATGAGGTCAGGGTCGCCAATCAGAACAGTGGTCATTTACATATAAAGGCAAAACATAAAAGTGATTAAAAACAGCTTGTTTTCTTAACTCAAGGGGAAAGGAGAAGTTAGAAAAAAGGTAATTTAAAATTAACTAGGACTGTTTTTGTCACATAAAACCACACATATGTTACAAAAGAAGCCAAGAAATCCTGGTACAGAAATCCATGAAGAGTATAAGATGTGGGATATTTAACCCATGAGAGATTAAAGTAGGTTTTTTAATATAAAAGACGTTTACATTGCCGAGATAAACTGAGATACATCATCAGTAAATCATCAAAATGTCTTTTTCTGTATGTTCCACTATTCTGTGTTTGTCTAGATAGTCTTATATTGACTATTCAGGTGAACACGATAGACTGCAGTGAGCTGTACAACAAGAATATGGGACAGAATAATCACGAAAGAACACAGATGCCTTTCATTCAACGTCATTTCATTTTATTGCAACACAGTACAATTTATTATGAAGTAGATTTATTGAACAATATATCCTAATATTTTATTAAATATTACCTTTTAGCAGACGTAGTCAGACCTAGTTTAGTCCTTTCGTGTGAAATTTGTAATTATGAATGGACCAATAGAAATGCTCCAAAATTACTTGGAATAAAATCTCTTTACGTTAATTTTTTTTTAAAGAATGTGTTTGACTTCTTGTGTAAAGTTACTATTTTGAAGATACATGTTTTTGGAAAGCGACTATTATTATTATTATTATTATTATTATTATTATTGTTATTATTATTTGTAATGCAAGTACAAATACAGCGACGTGGAACACTGAGGGCTGTTACGTCATTTCTCCTCCACTGTAGTGACCAGTGCGCATGCGCAGAATAATAAAGCGGAGAAGCAGCTGCAGTTAACGGAGAGAAGAAAAACTGAATAAATCGCCAATGTCGGCTCTACAGCCTAATTACAGATTTATTTTCATAGTTTCAGTGGTTTTATAAACGCGATTTTTGTGTCAGTTCTGGTTTTGGATTTTGTTTACGTGAAATAGAGTTTAAATTTAACTCCACAAACGGCGGCGCTCGGCAGAGGCTGGTCTGGTTTAGAGACTCAGCTGGAGAGAAATCTGCCGTTCAGCCGGATTACGATCTGTTTTTACTGGGTATATTTACTTACCATGAAGCTCTAAAAGCCCCGCGGTTCTGGAGAGGAATATGGATGAAACGTTTAGCCTGTAGAGCTGGTGAGGAGTTAGCTTAGCTAAATAAATCTTCACGTTTGGATTAGTCTAACGTTAGTGTGGATTTGTATGTAGGCTAACTGCTCTGCTGCCCTACAGTTCAAATAATAATCAGTGGGATTCTCCAGATAAATGAGTGAACAGAGGACTGCAGCAATCACTGGCACTGACTGACTGACTGGAGCGCTTTTGGTGCAGAGGTAAGAGAGAGAGAACGAGAGAGATGGCTGTGGTTTAGCTAGTGGTTCAGGATCATTAGACACGCACTACGAGCACTGGTGTATACTGGTGTGCGTATGGAGAGGGTGTTTCAGTGTTTTTTCTGTATGTGAATGCTGCTGTGCTCCTGCTAGTGTGGCCCTAACCTTAACCTCCGCATCCAAGAGATCAGCTTGGCCTCGTTTACCTTTTCTAAAAAGTTGTGAACAGCCAGAAATCCACACAATGATAACCGCATTTTATCAGCCTAGGGACATTTAGTCCCCGCAAAGAGATGAACACACTATCAAAGAGGTGAAACAGCAGAGAAACCACAGCGCTAAACATGGCTGTGCTTTGAGTAGAATAAATGGGGGCTCACTCTTCCAAGCTAAACCCCTCAGTGTCTTGAAATGTCTTGCTGCAGATGTGATACTCTTATTTGGTTTTGCTGTTTCTTTCTTTTGCTTTTGCCAGCAGCATTTTGATGACAGACTAGATGTCTGTTTTGCAATTTAGAGGCAGGCCAACTCCGTTTTGTTGTTCGGAGATGAAGTAGGTCCATGTTTTGCAGTTTAGTGACAGTGCAGGTCCATATTTTGTAGTGTAGTGACAGGGCAGGTCCATATTTTGTAGTTTAGTGACAGAGCTAGCCCATATTTTGTAGTTTGGAGATAGAGCAGGTCCATGTTTTGTAGTTTGGTGACAGGGTAGGTTCATATTTTGTAGTTCAGTGACAGGGTAGGTTCATATTTTGTAGTTTAGTGACAGGGCAGGTACATATTTTGTAGTGTAGTGACAGGGTAGGTTCATATTTTGTAGTTTAGTGACAGGGCAGGTCCATATTTTGTAGTTTAGTGAAAGGGCAGGTCCATAATTTGTAGTTTAGTGACAGAGCAGGTCCATATTTTGTAGTGTAGTGACAGGGTAGGTTCATATTTTGTAGTTTAGTGACAGGGCAGGTTCATATTTTGTAGTTTAGTGACAGGGCAGGTCCATATTTTGTAGTTTAGTGACAGGGTAGGTTCATATTTTGTAGTTCAGTGACAGGGCAGGTCCATATTTTGTAGTTTGGAGACAGCAGGTCTTTCTTTTCTAGTTTTGAGGGAGAGTAGGTGGTTACTTTGTAGTTTGTAAACAACAGATTCTTCTTTTATAGTTCAGAGACAGAGCAGGTCCATATTCTGTAGTTTAGACACAGAGCCGTTCCATATTTTGTATTTTGGAGACGCAGCAGGTCCATTTTTTGTCGTTTTGAGTAAGAGTAGGTGGTTATTTTGTAGTTTGAGGCATCAGGTCCCTTATAACAGAGTATGTCCATATTTTTTGTAGTTTAGAGACAGAGTATGTGGTTATTTTGTAGTTTAGAGACATAGCAGGTCATTATGGTGTACTTTTGTGACAGAACAGGTCCTTATTTATAGTTTAGAGACAGAATATATCATTATTTTGTAGTGTGGAAACCATATACGTCCTTATTTTATTATTTTTTTTTTTTTAGAACTTAAAAAAGGCCTTATTTTGTAGTTTAGAAACAGTGTAGGTTCTTATTTTACACAGTAGTTTAGACACCGAGATTGTCCTTATTTTGTAGTTTAGAGAGAGAGCAGGTCCATGTTTGAGTTGGGTAGTATAACATATTTTCTTCACCTTTTTTAAACTCACAAACATCCGATTCTTATTCATGTATGCTTCCACTGGAAATGTGCCAGAATGAAAAAGACAGTGAGTTAAACAAACTGCTTTTGGGTTACACAGACTGTTTGTTTTTGTCTGGGTGGATTAGGGTCAAAGTACAGAGCCAGAAATGGTTGGTTTTGTTTCATGACTGCGCAAGTAGGTTGATGTATAGAGAGATAAACTGTATGAATGTGAATTTGAAATGGCTGAAATAGCTGATATGGCTGTGCTATGTGGACAAAATGTCTTGTTGTTGTGATGTGTTTAGAGCACACATTACAGGAATAGAATAAAATGACTCGTAATGCCTGATTGTTATCTTTCGACGTGTGCTGTGCTTGCAAAGGACAATTACTGCAGTCATGATTAACATACAACAAATTTTGCAGTCCCCATAACTGAAATGCCATTTATATAAGCTCATTCACATCATCAGTCACAGCAAACCGTGCTTTTATTATTGTACTGACCATTTTGATGCTTGAAAACGTTCTCCATATCCTGGCTTGTGTAGGTGTGAAATGCTCTGGCTTTGATGTGTTTTGCTCTTGTTCAGGCCTAATCATGTCAGGCCTATCTGGTGATGCGGTTTGCTTCGTCTGGGCTGTGGTTGTTATGGCAACAAAGGGCTTGATCCTTCCTCTCTCCCATTCCAGGAAATGTGAAATGAGTCACAGGCATGTGGTTTCGTAATAGAGAGGATGCTGTAATGTCACTGTATCTGCGCGTGCACATAGACACACAAACACTGCGCACAGGTGAGGTCACTCCTGAAGATTCAGCCCTGTGTGTGTAGGTGTGTTGTTGACTGAGCCATAACTGGTGTGTAAAACATAGAGATTGACCTGATTCATGTGATTTAAATGAGAGCAGTAGACCTTTGAACTAAGCATGTGAACAACACGGTGCTGATGAGGACGTCGTCTTCTACAGGTGATGTTTTTCTTCCTCCTCAGTGGACGATGTATACATAGTTTCATAGTTTCACTGTTTCTGGACCTAGCTAACATCAGCTAGGGTAGTTAGCCTAGTTTGTGATAAAGCCACACTCCGTGGCAGCGTGCTTACATTAAGGCATAAAATCATAAAATCAGTATTTCACTGATTGTTAACCTCGATATTTTCTTCATTTTCACGTCATGAAACATAATGAAAAGCCAAGCAGTGACTTCATTATTCAAATACTGGCACAAATGGTTAACCAAGTACTCAAGTACCCATTCACATTCCTACTCTAAACTAGACACTGAAAACTAGGGCCACCCAAGCATCTGCATATATAGACCCCATGGGGGGCCTCTGTCTCTTGGCTGTTAGACTGTAGAAGTGCCTGCTTGGTCAGTTTATGTAATAAACATAAACAAACCCTAACCCTAAACATCCTAAAACATTAGCATTAGCTATGTAGCTAACAAATAAACATTACTTGCGCTGCCCTCATAACTTGTTAGAGCACCAGCTTTTTTGTTTTATTATTATTTTTTGTTTGTCTTAATGAATGCATTCACTGTTTTCTTTTATATTTGTTTGTTTCTCTCAACCCAACACAACTGAAATCTGTATACGTTTGTTGCAGTCAGATTTTGTTGCAGTCAGCTTAAATAATTGCGATCAATAAAAAAACATGCGATTAGACAATTATGTAATAATTGTTGATAGGCCTAGTGTTGTATGTAAAATGCATAGATGGTACAGTAAAATGTGTGAAGCAGTAATGGCTGCTGTCATAACAAATATGCATCATCAAAATATATAATTATTGTTTATTTGTAGGCCTATACTGAAGATAGAAATATACTTATTTATTTGCCATTGTATTCTGACTTCATGAATAGGAAAAGCTATTCAAGAAGTCCTGACTCATAAGATCAGTGCTGAATTCACAGTAGGGAATGAGGTTTTTGTTATTTTGCCTTTCTTGTTATTTGGTAGAGGATAGTTAGATTTATGTTTACAGAACAAAGAAAAGTCTGTACTTGTGTCACATCTATTCAGAGGCACACCATTTTAATGATAGTTTATCATTTCTCATGTCATAGTGATATCCAAAGGCTTTATCAAACATCATGCGGCCATATTTTATGCTGCCAATAGTGATCTTTGACTCCAAACACTTCATTTTCCTTCCACTGAAACATTAGACCGTCCTTGTCCCCACAATGCCTGTGCACGGGTCTGGTGACACTTCTAGTACTTTAAACTGACTCACGTGTTTGTAGTATGTGTCATTTATTACTGTGCAGGGCGATGATGTCACTGCATGACTGTTTGACTTTCATTGTATTACATCACAATAGATCACCTGCTGTAGATCCCCCATTAAAATAAGATGGGTGTGTTGTTTTTTATACTCCAGATATATTTACCTTCCTTTTTATATCAAAATGAGTGAGAATGCAGATTAATGACAAAAGTCAGGACTGTTAACAGTGACAGCAGTGACAAATGTGCCCTTACAACAAGTATTCACCCCTGCTTAAACATATCCCCATTTTATAGGGTTCAATCTGGAATTTAGGAGGTGGGAGTTTTTAAAAATGGGATTTCATGCCATGAATCTGCATAGAATGCAAAAATATAAGAGTATTATATTATAATAAGAGAAAATAAGAGCAATGTACACAAACGCTCAACCCCGCTGCTGTATAACCACTACATTTTTTCTGGTGCAAGCGGTTGCCATCAGAAGTCACATAATTAGTTAAGGAGGTGCAAATAAAGTGTCATGTGATATCATTATAAATACACCTTTTTCTGCAGGCTCTTTTACTGTTATATCTAGAACCTCCAGTAAGCAAACATGAATAACAATAAACAGTCACAGACAACCA
Organism: Colossoma macropomum; assembly: GCF_904425465.1. Lineage (NCBI taxonomy): Eukaryota > Metazoa > Chordata > Actinopteri > Characiformes > Serrasalmidae > Colossoma > Colossoma macropomum. The sequence continues at coordinate 1,286,226 of NW_023496050.1, forward strand.
ACAAAGTATGGTCAACTAAGTGAACAGTAAGAACAAAGACATACAGCAGAGGCTGGATTAAAATGCTCCTGAAATGGTGGATGGTGGAATTTAAGGTTTGTTTTGGACCACTGTCCTGTGTAGAAGCCACACTTTTTAGAGCTTCATTCTCCCGTTTACCTGTGCAGTGTTTCCTGTTTTGCAAACAGCTGTATGTATGTTCTAGTCTCACTCTGTTTTGTCTTTCTTATTTATATTAGTATGTTGGTTTTACAGGTCGTATGAATGATCTCTCTGTGTCAGTAGGTGCTCTGCCTGTGTAAATATTAAACACAAAAAGAGAAACAGAAACAGACTGAGCAGATGGCTTATTACATCACCCATTACAGAAGTTCACCCACGCTACTGTGTGTTATTCTAATAGTGTTGTGCACTGCCTTCCACTGAGTTTGTTTGGGTTTTAGGTCAACTTCTGATAGTTGGGTAAAAATGTTGCTTTCTAAAGATATGAGTCCCTGGCTTGCTTGCTCCCTCTTTCTCTCACTCTCTTTCTCTCTCTCTCTCTCTCTCTCTCTCTCTCTCTCTCTCTCTCTCTCTCTCTCTCTCTGTCTCTCTCTCTCTCTCTCTCTCTCTCTGTCTCTCTCTGATTGTGCTGGTTAGGAGAGCAGTATTTGGGTCAGTGAGAGCATTTAGTCTGTATAAAGTACATGTTTCAGCTCGGATTAATATATTAAACATGAAGCACTTGACGCACACAGTAGGAGTGGGCAATATGAACTCGGCTATATTACAGTATTTTCCAATTTTTTTATATCGCAAAGTAGAAAAAATAATGATAATATTTCTCAGTGAATTACATCAAGAACAATAAGATTCTTTTTAAAATTATTATTATTAGTAGTAGTAATACTCTGGTCTTTATCAATTAATATCATGAGACAGAATCATATTGGTATTCATTTTTATACCAGTATAGCTCCCACCCCACAGCACCTGAAACCTCATTGATGTAGTACTTCATGCTCTGTGGTTAGTGCGGGGTCATATGACCCACTTACAGGGGTCACTGGGTCTCTGGTTCATGTGACAGCTGATCTGTGCAAGAAGTCAGAGGTCACAGCTTAACTCTCAGCTAACAGGACCATCGGCACACCACTGACCTCACACACCGTAAAGCTGCCACTCAGTATGGTCGTACACTGTTTCCCAATAAAGGATTGCTTAACTGGACAGCTAAAATTAATAAGCAGTAGAACTGGATCTTAAAATTATTTTAGAGTAGGAAGACCAGTGTGTGCTTGCTTTAGAGTGGAGTTTGTATTTTTAAGTGTTATTTATATATTGTCAAAATCTGAGGTAGCTGTTCAGTTTTTATGTTATTGGTGTATTTTCATTACAAGTCAAATCACTTCCCTCAGCAACTGTTGGATGCTTAACATTTAAACACAATTTTTTAGCCATTTTATCTCCTGCTTGATGTGTGTTTGAGGGTTGAATCTCAGCTTGTTGCTTAACTACAAGCGTGACACAGCCGGTTACAATGCCACAGCTCAACAATTTGATAGGGCAGCACTCAGTTCATTTGCATGAATTTTGTCCAGCACAAAAGAGCAGGATGTGCATTAGTTAGAGCTGGGCGATATGGCCAAAAACGTTATCACGATAAACAAAATTCATATCGTTCGATATCGATACATATCGCGATAAATGTCAATCATGATTTCTTTCACATTTGAAGGCTGATTTTGCTCCTGGGTGGTTAACTGTGGTTCACTTATGGTCCGATCATGACAAACACTCGGCAAACAGTGGAACATTTCACAAATCTGTCTTGGGACAGTGGGAGAAAGTTTCTGAGCTGTTTTTATCAGCTGGAAATGCACAGCTGCAATTTTTGTAATAGTCATGATTTAAGAAAGAAAACAGATTAATTTTAGCTGTCTGGTGACGAGCGCTCGGCTACCCCGTTACAAATGCTAAACAAGTGGCCAACAACAGCGCTAAACTCTTTAGTTTCTCAACAACGTCAGCTTAGTTCGGTAGGTCACTGCTGTCACTCCTACCACATCCATGTCAGAGCATATCACAGTATTCAGACACCAGCTAGCAACAACTGGATTTCTCTATGCTATCGTAGTAGTTTAAGGGGTGAACCGCAGTATATCTGATGTTCGCTGTGTAAAAGCATTATCTGCAGTGTGAATCTCTCACACCAGTCACAGAGTCCTCCTTTTAGGTATGTTTAAACTGAAAGCGGTGCTTTTGTGTTGCGTTTCATCTACCGTATCATCAATTCACCGTGTTTTGCCGGAGCGCTGCTTCAAGTTAGCCAGCTACTAAAAACAGCTAGCCTGGAAAGACAGCGCTCTCCCGCTCTCCAATGCCTCACAGCTTCCTCAGTTTACTTTCGAACATGAACCCACTTCTTTCTTTCACTTTCGTTGCTCGAGAATGCACTAATACTAAAATATGATGGTTTTGCACTGTAACACGGCGCTGCAGACGTGATTTAACACCGCTAAAGTTGTTAGGATGCATGGAAAGAGGTGAGTTCACCGTAGGACAGTACAGTTACACCACTGACCTCGCCACTCACGCTCGGTCACAGGAGAACAGATCGCCGATAACATCCACTCAGACAGGGAATGTACAACTCCGCGTTTCAGCCGTTGCTAAAGTATATTTGGCGACCCTTTTTTTTACTCGTGGCCCCCTCCCTCTCTAATCAAGTCAAAAAATTCGGAAGTGCGCCCTCTCCTGGCGACAGCAGAGTAGTGTCGCTTTCCTTGCAGTAGAAAGCGCCACCAGGGCTTTCGCTAAAACGTGGAAGTGTGAGAATGGTGTATTATATCGAACGCTTATCGAACCTGTCTTATCGCTCTATCGAGGAAAAGTTATATCGTGATACTTATCATTATCGTTTTATCGCCCAGCCCTAGCATCAGTGGTTCGATTCGGCAGTAGTGTGTCTATATTACCATCTCTTTCCACATTATAGCGTGTTATGCTTGACGTAAATTATCCAAAAAATTCAAATGAAGAATATATTTACTGTTTTGTTTTGCATGACATCGCTGCACATATGAGAGGTTGAATTAACAAAAAGAACTAATCAAAATGTCATTGATGATAATGCATGTGAGTTTCAAATAGTCAATCACAGTAGTTTAATGCTAAATGAACAAAAATGACTAAAGGTAAACAGTGAATGAAGCAAATAACAAGGAATGGAGTTTAATTGTAAATGCTGCATGTTGCCAAAAATTACTCAAATGATCCATACCACTGTATTTCCTCGTCTTTCTTTCTATCTAAGAATTATTTATTTCTACTCTCATACAAAAACACCTTGGTAATGGTTGATAGAATGTGTTCATATTTGATCAAATCAACACATTTTGAATCACATAACAGTTGACGTTATCAAATGAAATAACTGTATCACTCAGACTTTCAATTTGTGCATTTTTACTGACACTATTTTATTAATTCACATGCGTTTTCATTACTCTTAAAGGTACCTCTTTACAATAAGACTGCCCTAGTAAATGTTTATGAATGGTTAATTTGTTTTAATTAATAGCTACTAATAAGATCATAAACACTGTAAAAACCATTTAAAGCTATTATAACATGAATAAAAATGGCAACAGTGACTTGTTGCTTGCCAAATAGTGAGCCCACTTTATCTATACTGTTAAATCTCAGATCTTGCTGGCTACCTACCTTACTTTGTCTTTATCAGTCAGCATTACAACTATTAACTTGTCAGATATTCGTACTTATCAGATATGAACAAAAAAGGCAGTAGTGCCCTGTTATAACTGCTTATTAATGATTTAAAGGTGTTTCTGACCTTATTAATAACCACTTATACACTACTTTTATTCATAAACCCTTTTATAAGGGAAGTTGTATTGTAATGTTTATTGGTGCAAAAATTATTTGCTGTGATTAAGTAATAAACTGCATTTGTAGAACTGTGTCTTATCACATTGTATATTGTCACCTTTTTAAAACAGGTTGTGTGTTACAGTGATTTTACTATGACTAAGCTTCCACTTTGTGATGTGCCTAAAACCACCCTCCACTGGTTGCTCAGTGGGTTCTTAACCAGCTGTTTGTCAATGTTTTATTGGTTCATGCACAAAACAGCTAACAAATACGTCAAAAAAGCCTGACATTGTGTCCTGATAATGTATTCTCATCACGAGATCATGTCTGGCCCTGAGAGACTGGGTGAATGGAATCAGGGGCGGATCTCATAGCTCTAATTAATGTCTCCTCAGTTCCCCTCTCCTACTTCATAAAGAACTGTAATCGGAATCAAAACACATTGATGTCACAGATTTACACCCCTAACAACACACATTATGGACCACACACTCACACACATTCTAAAGCCTACTCTCACAGCAGCTTACAGTCCTGTTTAAAGAGGGTGACCTTGTGCAGCTTTGGTAGTTTGGATAAGCTGTACTGAAATGTGAAGAATGACACTGACATTCTGTTCTTCTCTCTGATCCTGATTGGCTTTTTTCTTCAGATGAGGCCACTGTGGAGGCGGGACTTGGGGAATAGTTCTGTGGTTGGCATGGTGCCAGGCCCAGCTACGGTGGCCCCGAAGGGTCAGAACAGGTCATGGGTTCCCGAAACCCCACTGGTGAGCCCAGAGGAGCCTATATTTCTGATGACCCCAGCAGCGCAGACCATCTCTGGACTGTTCGTGTGGACTGCACTGCTGCTCACCTGCCACCAGGTACAGCACACACATATATACACCTTACAATAAAAAAAATACTAAATTTAAAAACTAATAAATGTGTCAAACAGAATATGCCGTCTTGAATAGATGGCATAGATTTGAAGTAAATGTGTCCCAGTGTCTGAAAATCAGTATGTAGCATGGTCACTACTGAAACACACAGCCTATTCGGTAGAATATATGTTTTTTAGATTAATGCAGTAAGAAATACACAGGTTGATTACCTGACTTCTCAGTGCACTCCTGCTTTTGCGTGGATGTGTTGAACTCCATCAGCCACATACGTAATTTATTGAAACGTTTATGAATTGAATGAATGAATTGAATTTTTTATTTCACGCTCATTTTGCAGTTCGCAGAAAGCAAAACTGAATTACATGAGTATTTGAAATGCTCACTTACACATTTATAAAAGAAAAGAAAAAATAATAAATAAATAAGTTAATGTACGCCTCACAAAGATGCAATATAATCTATAAATCTTCATTTAATATTCTTGTAAAAAAAGGAATGGGTGACTCTCAGAACCATCAGTTCTCATTTTTGGAATGTGTAGTTTGTTAGTGTCTCTGGTTTTCCAGCCTGATATCTGGGCTCTAGAAGGTGGTAGCCACTCTCTGAAAGAGGAGTTAGGAGATTAAAGGCAAACCGTCTACACAATATGTCTCTTCTCTCTTTAAGGGTTGGTAATGCGAGAGCCTGAAGGGCTTCTTGATACGTAGAATAAACCCTGCTGATGATGATTTGGCATGCACGTTTCTGGACAGTCTCAGTCTGGTTCGGCAGATACTGTGTCAGGTTTTCATGCCATACTGGGCAGGCGTACTCTAAAACGGGGCGAATATAACCAGTGTCTATCAAAGTTAGGTCAGAGATTGCCACTCTGGTTCTTCTTAATCTTCTCAAGAAATTAAGTCTGGTACTTGCTTTCTTTACAATAGCATGTGTGTGATGGTCCCGTTGTAATTCTGACTGAATCAAAAGTACCTCCAAGTACCTTGATAATTTTGCAAGATGGTAGCTGTTGTACGGACAGGTAAAGGGGTATACGGGGAGGTGGGTTCTTCTTCAAAACCTCTTAAAAGTTTACTAGCCAAACTTAGTATTGGGTGCTTTAGATACCATTAAATAAACGTTACTCATAGCTTTCATCTTAGATGTAAGAGAAAATCCTGGGATGGCCATGGCAAAACCTTCATTCTGTGATCAGTGATCCATTTTCATTAATTTATCGTACTTTATGGAGTCTGTGATACCATGTATCTGTATAAATTGTCCACCATACTTCACACTGGGGTTGAGGTGCTTTTCTGCATGGCTATCTTTGTAACTACACTCTGGCGTTTGCTGCCAAAACATCTATTTTGATCTCATCTGACCATAAAACACAGTCCCACTGAAAGTTCCAGTTTGTTTGTTGGTCCTTGACAGCAGAGATTTTCTTCTAGAATCTCCCCCAAACAGCTTGTGGTTCTGTAGGTGACATCTGATTGTAGTTCTGACTGGGAGATGTTCTGACCCGAAGACCTAACCAATTCCCCATCTGTGATCTTTGGAGATTGTTTGGCCAATCGAACCATCGTCCTCACTGTGCGTGGGGTCAGTACACATACACCCTCTTCCCTGCTGATTCTTAACATCTCCAGTTGCTTTGAACTTCTTAATTATTGCCCTGATAGTGGAAATGGGCATCTTCTTGACGCCATTTCCTGGTTTGTGCAGTTGAACAACCTTTTGTCGCACATCATTGCTGTATTATCTGGTCTTTCTTTTAGTGATGGATAGTAAAGGCCATTTTTGTACACATAAATTTGAGAAAATAGTTATTTCATGATGCGAGAAAATGCTCACTATGGTCATTTCATTTGCAAGTTGTACATGTTATGTTATGAATATATTTGCATTTCCTGTCATGAAAAACTGACATCTGATTTTACAGTGATTAGTAGAACTTAAAAATCAGTTACCTGACATATGAAAGAGTATTTAACAGCAAGTCAAATGAGCTGAAGAAGGCATTCCTAAGAATTTTGTTAGTCAATCTCATGTATTTTATATATTTATATATTTTCTTAAGTAGAAATGGCCTGTTTGTATGATCTGTATGTTGGTTAAAGGAAGAGCTTACGAATAGTTAGAAATAGCCTGTAAATATTAAAATACATTTTAATTAAAATACATTTTAAAAGTTACAAAAGTTACATTTTAAATTTTTTTTAAATTTTAAAATACATTTTAAAAGATTTTTATTGATGAATTTGCAACAACCTAACTAAAGTGAAGCTCAGTTCATCTTAATAACTACTGCCTTACATTTATTATGTTCTTACATATAATATTTCAACATGGACATTCCCAGACCTTTTAGCAAAATACGGTGCAATACTTTAATTAAAGGGCTCATTATATTATTGTAAATCTATTGTAATTTACTGTAACATTATAGGGTTCAAGCATCTGCAAGCTTCAAAATGTGTATAATGTTTGGTCAATGTGAATCACTCATGTTTATATTCCTTGATTAAGATAGATAAAGATGTTTCAAATATGCTTATAACTGAAAGATTACAGTGAATTAATATTTTTACTAATTTGTCATCAAAACAGTTAGTAATTAATTTACAGAAGAACTTATCAAAACATCTTCTATAACACAGTTCTAAGCTTGCTTACAAGTTATGTTTGTATTTACTGGGGAATTATTAAGTGGTGGTTAATAGTTAATTTATTGTTAAGAATAAAGTGTTACTGAATGTTTTTTACAGCTTATTTTGCTCATGTTTAGCGGGGTGCCAATATTTGTGGAGGGCATTTTATCTGCCCACAGGCTGTCTATCTTTGTTTAAAAAAAAGGGGATAAAAAGAAATATGCAAGTTAACTGAGAAGCAGGACAATTTTTTTCATCTTGTATAGATTTGCAGTGTGTGATTATACAGTTTATGTTATGATTATACTGTTAATTAGCATGTTGGGTGTCTGCACACACTCCATCACATGTTTTTCTCATGTACGCTGATGCTGTTCAGAGGATGAGGATGAGCTGTTGCTTTGGCAACAGGTGCCGTGACATCAGAGCATGAAGCTGGTTGCTTAGCAGCAGCGCTCTGCGCTCTGCTTGTTGTGTGTGGTGTTTGCTCTTCAGCCAGGTGTGTGGGTGGGTGTGTGTAAGAAGATATGAAGTCCTTTGTGCACCTGCACTGAGAACAGACACACAAAAGCTGCTGCTGACAAAAGTTTCTGATGAAAAAGAGACCAGATATGTAGAGCTGCTGACACAGATGCACAGGGTGTGGTGTGTTCAGAGTGTTGCTGAGAGGTTTTTATCCCCTGCAACTGACCCAGACTCCTATTCAACTGATCTGATCTTTTGTTTGAGCTCTAAAAAAATAAATAAATATGCAACTACATTCAGGTAGAAGTGCAGCAGTTTCAGGAAAAGAGACACACCACACTATCCTGCTCATCTAAGGCTAATGTGATGTTTTAGTTTGTATTCATACTGACTCTCGTCTAGTGAGGATGTGCTGCTTAATTAATTTAAATTCCACCGTTTTTTTCACTTTGCCCAAATGTAGTTGATCAGCCAAGACATGTTGGGAAGTTTCTTTAGCTTCTTTAGATTTGCACTGAAACTAGACAAGACTAAAAAATATACCAAAGTACAGACAAAGTTTAGGCTTCAAATTGGCTGCCACAGGTGTTTTTAGCTATGTAACGAGATAAAGAATATCTCATTAATCAAACAGGCTGGGATAGCATGCAACAATCAGTATGGAAAATGAAAAAGTCTGTACTTGCAGTACATCCAGACAGCCACACTCTTTAATTATAATTTAGCACTGTTCATATAATAATTTTGTTCATATATCAACTTTACCAAACATTGTGTTCATGTCCTTACTACGTTCATTGTGCCCTACTACCACGACAGTGTCGCTGCAGTGCTGAGAATGATCCACCACTAAAATAATACCTGCTCAATTGTGGTCCTGTGGGGGTCCTGATCATTAGGATTTTCATTCTCTTGCGCACCTGTGTAAATGTGATGTGACAATAAACGTGATTTGATTTGATTTAATGAATGGGGTAAAGAGCAGCAAATAAGGTATGCAGAGAAACAGACTACAGTCTGTAATTGTAGAACTATAAAGTGCTCCTATATAGTATGTAAACCTAATATAGTGGACGATGAGTGTAGAAACAACAAGAAGGTGTACCTACTGCAATGAGCAGTGAGTATATGTTGCCATTATTACCTGCATTAGCCTTGTAGCTTCTGAAAAGCTACAAAGAAAGAAGCAAACATCCGACACCAGAGGGGTAATGAAGAAAATGTTTGAATATGATTCTTTGCTGAACTGAGTGTTTCTTCCTGCAGATCTACATGCACCTGCGCTATTACAGCTCTCCTAATGAACAGAGACACATTGTACGGATCCTCTTCATCGTCCCTATCTATGCCTTCGACTCCTGGCTCAGTCTGCTCTTCTTCACCAATGAGGAGTACTATGTTTACTTCGACACAGTCAGAGACTGCTATGAAGGTAATAGTGTCCTGTGTGTGAGAGAGTATGTTTGTGATTGTGCATGTATGTGTGTGGGTGTTGGACTGGTGTACCAGATGGTCTCTTTGTCCCCCTGTCCTGATGATGGCAGTATCTTTGTTGCATTGTTGCTGAGGTTGTCACCTAGCAACAGTATGCAAATGAGGACAATAGGGAGAGTTCATCAAACATTCTTGTATATAAAGAAAGAACCATGTGTGTGTGTGTGTGTGTGTGTGTGTGTGTTTGTGTGCCACCAGAGGTGTAGTCTATGTTATAGCTAGGTTTAAGGTTTACACCCACTAGCAAACCCAGGATTTGCATGAACTAGCATTCAAAAGTTTGGAATAACTGTTTTCAATAATATGAACAACTTTTGTTGAAACAGTACAACAAAAGCCCACCAAACAACAGCCATTGAATACAAATGATTCATTTTTCAGTATCAGCAAAAATACAGAAAACATATATTTAATAGAATATTACACAGAAGCCCTAACAAAGTATAATATCAGCATTTTAAGTATTTAGTGTATCCACACTTTTCCTTTCTTACAGCTTCCATTCTTTCAGGAGACTTGCTTTCAGTTGTTTTATTGTTTCAGATTTCAAAGAAATCTGCAGAGATGTTTTCCCTCACCTTCAAATTTCACTCTTAAAAGTTGGTCTCAGTGGAAAGAGAAACAGAAACACCTATGGATTTTCTTTCAGATCTGAAGCAAGAGTGAGGCCTGATTTTTCTCCTCTGTGTTTCTCCACCCACCATACATCCCTTTCAGTTTACTGCGAGGAATTCTCCCAGCATGCTCACTACTGCAGACTACTGCATTTCACTCAGTGTGCACTAAATTCAGCAGATTGATGGTTAACTGTGTTTATTTGCAGTGTTCTGGAATGTGATTTTGTGTGGGAGAGACACAGAGCTCATAAATAACTGACCCCTGCTGACTGTGGTGATCTTTAGTGGAGCTCCTTTAGTGTGGCTGCAACAGCTGATGCTGTTTATGTGAGCAGTTTGGGCCAAGAGTGGAGTTAGTGTGTTTATTTCTGCTGGAAGTATTCTCTATCACAATGTTAAAAACTATTCAACATTTTCACCAGTGAGCAACTGCATTTCGTTATTCTATATATTTTATTTAAAAATATTGTTTTAAGATAGGAGCTCCCTGGGGGGAGATGTCGCTTCAGTTTTTTTCCTTCCCTGGTCAAATAGTGGGGCCAAATTTAATTTTGACACATGTACTGAATGAAGATGGCAATCTGTGTATTAATACGAAGTTGTACAATATTTCTTTTTTTTTAAATAGTGTATGATAATTCAGGGTGGGGGAGTGTTATGAAGTGACCAGTACAGTTGGTTTTAAGAGGACTTTTCTTTGAAGTGAAAATGTACACTTTTGGGGCAAGAAGTACTCCCAGACAAAGGATACGTACCCCCTCTCTTTACAGTAGTGCCCCAAAAATATGATTATATTAGATTTTCATCAGAAAGTCACAAAGTTGTGGAGTGTGGGCTCTGGGTTGACTGTTTAAGTGTTAGTGTAAACATGCTAGGTACTTTGACTGCTACTGCTTTGTTTAAACTGTTATTCCTGTACTTTTACTACTAATATTAATAGTATCGCTAATAATAACAATAATAACCATAATGAACATTATAATACTAATACATTAATGTACATTGTATAATTATGCAGGTGTTTTAATCATAATAACTATTTTAAAAATAATCTCCTTTTATAAAACATAATGTGTAACACTGCTGTTATAACGCTTTTGAAGTCCAGTTATAAAACTGTACCTTACTTTATTGATGTCAATGAATGAATAATGCTTTACTCAGCCAGTGAGCAGCCTGTTAACCAATCAGCACACTGTAAAGTTAGTGTCCTACTGTACAGAACCTGTTTGCTATGGAAAAAAGAGAGATATGTGGGTGTTTCTTGTATTTAATACACCCTTCTATTTGTGAGAAATTGAAGGATG